>NC_140177.1:80482621-80808468 GCF_963971535.1 Notolepis coatsorum | reverse complement strand
GACAGAGACCACGGCGGGAACAGAATAGATTGCATGAAAAATTCATCCTAACGCAGAATCAATGGCAAAGTTGGAAGGAGACGACGTCGACGCATTTTCCTACCGTGGAGATGAAAAAGTTCACCAGTCGCATCCATGATATTGTCCCCCCGTTGGGATGAACTTGGGAGTCCTAGTTTATCTGCCACACGTTAGCACTCGATAACGTAGCAATTAGCAATTATCTAAAGGCAGGGACGCTAGGACGCTAGTTACCTGTCCCTGACTTTAGCTAATTGCTACTAGCCGACATAGCTATAGCCTGACTGAAGGTTCTAACACGCAACAACTTTCATCTTCAGTCCATCTGCCGAATGTCCTCTTCGTCTTGGCATAACCTAATCATACTTGGTATTGATAACAAGCTTATGGCACACAGTGTTATTTCTTCTGCTGCGATGCTGCTTTTCAAAAGACATCCACTCGCTCCTGTGATAGCGCTGAATAGACCCTATACCTGGCTGTACCCCCTCCCCTCGTGGATCCGGTCTTCTTCACATCTCTCTACCGACTACTAGACCGACGCCAACCAGCTCGGCTCCCCCTAGTGTTAGTCCTCCAACGATGCTTTGCACAAAAGTAATTGAATGAAACCAATAGTATATCTGCAGAGCAGCAGAGCCCGGAACACTATTCTAGAAACGTGTCTAATGTGAAATATATAAGCATGTAAGCAAAACTAGATGAAAAGGGCCTCGCGGGAAGGGGGGCCTCGCAAAAAAAATGTAAATAAAAATGTGCGAGGCCCCCCTTCCCGCGAGGCCCTGTGCGACCTGCTCGCACACCCCCTGAGGCGGCCCTGTGTATAATTGCCCATATTTGTGTTGCTCTTGTGAATACAGCATGTGTTTGTATTTTTGTTTGACTCTATGCACGTGCATGTGTGTGTGTGCGCGTGTGTGCACAAGAGTGAATGCCTTGCCTGGCTGGCTAGTATGTTACCAGAATAGAACAATGCATAACTAAAAGTAGACCAATGACGCAGAAGGAACAGCATTGATTAAAAGCAAAGAGGAAGTGGCAAATGTGACAAACCCGCCAAATAAAACAGAGCAGATGGACTAATGCATAACAGATCACAGCACCCGCTACTGCTCATGAAGGATTCAGTACAGGAAGCTTCAGGCTCTGCTGGTTTCTGCAATTATTGTTCAGGATGCAAAATGTACTTCAAGTATGTCCCCACAGGAAGAGTGAGGGAATACAGAGTTGCAGTTTTAAGGATACAGATGCAGGATATCCATTTGGCAGCTGGCTTTTAGCTTGCTGCTGTCGGCTGAAATCCTATTGTTCCTCCAATACAATTTTGGGGATTTTCATGTTTGAATTGAAAGTATACATTCTTTTCTCTCTCTCTCTGTGTGTGTGGTTGTCCCACATTTATTCCACAGTGTCATGTCACTGAGTTGCAGGTTAGCAGCCAGATAATAAGAGAAGAGAGAGAGAGAGAGAGAGAGAGAGAGAGAGAGAGAGAGAGAGAGAGAGCGAGAGAGGGAGAGAGAAGGGTTAGCATTTCACTCAAATCTAATTTATTTGTAAGGCCCGACAACACACGTTAATGTCCCTATGGGCTGGACACGTCTTCTTTACACATTAATTGCCAATAACGAGTATACGTTATAGATCGTTATTTCTTTTATTCACTATTGGCATTCATAATTCATCCAGGAAGCCTCCGGGAGCCAGCTGGACCCTGTCTGATATTGCAACGCCTCAATACCGCCGCCTGGTGGATTTCGGGCGAGTTACACTCCACTCTAAACCGGAAGTGCCGCTCGGTGCATCGGGGGAAAAGCTCCGCCAGAGATATGTTGTTACGTGGATCAATATACACACCTCAAGTGCATTGGATCGCTTTCGAGACGCAAGAATCAATATGCTTTCGGCGTTTATTGCGTCATACAAACGGAAAATGGATCTAGCAGATCAACGTCAAATAATTGGAATTCTTTTTCTCCAGACGCATCGGCCAGAGGTAAGAGGAATCTAACGTTATTTCCAGCTCGATTTTGTCCATTTATTTCATTGCAATCTGTCCGATCAACGTATGGTGTCTTACTAAAGAAAGCCGTTAGTGACAATCAAGGAATCATAAACGACCCCCCCCCCCCCCCCCCCCTTCCTTCACGCATGATGGAGCATAATGTATAGCGATCATACGTATTTGAATTTTTTTATATAGCGTGTATAGGGATGAAACGCCAATCGATAATGTATAATACGTGTCGGGGCCTATAACGAGCGTTCTAGGAATTACTGCTATACAGTCTAAAAACATACTTATATTCTCGACGGTACTAACACGACAATGTATGAATGCACAAATATAACGTTCCCACATCCGGAACGATAGATAACCGATGTTGAATGGGCCATAGTAATGTCGATATAGCTATAATATTTAAAAAGTTATAGCCCTGCAAAGAAGGTGAGCCACTCCATAGGGTTACAGCACTGGCAGAGAGTGGTAAAGCATGGCACCCAATGTGTTAAACAAGTCAAGAAGAAACATCACAATAAATCAAGAACAAAACAAATGTTTTTTAAATAAATAAAATAAATGAATGCAACACTCCCAGACATACCCCACGTGAAGGTAAGGAAAAACTCACTAAAACCTAGCAATAGGAAAAAATGCACCACAGTCCACAGGCAATGTGGAGGAGAAGAACCTTAGAAGGGCCGTTCAAGGGGGGATCCTCCCGTGTACTGCAGGAACGTTTAACTTTTTCATTCACACATTCATACAAAAATACGGTCTAGAGTATAAATATGTTTTTATCGTTTTAGTCATAGAACGTGAGATATAGCCATAAATGCATTAGATAATCAAATGCAGTTTTGATACCGATCGACGCCAGATTAAAAATGTCAACTGTACATGGTCCTAGACGTTGTGACTCATCATGCGCGGATGAACGGGGGGGGGGGGGGGTCGTTTATAATTCTGTGACCGACGTTAAATGATTCATGTAGTATGGGGGATATATTGATCAGAGCAGTTTGTATCGAAAATGGTAAAGAAAAATGCTGAAACTCACCCCAGTCTCCTCGTAGCGTTGGGTGATGAGTGGAGCAAAAAGATCGCTTTTATGGGATGTTGATCGATGCGATCCATTGCCGGGTTGTATATTACTAATACACGTCCAAATAATGTTGATTATTGAGTTATGGCAAAGATCCATATCCACGGTGTCTGTATTGAGCCCCGGGACGATCACCGAGTGGCCGGACGAAAATAGGGGACGGACCAAGCACTTCCGGCCACTTCCGGTTTGGCAACTCGTCGATCGGCCACGAGGTGGCGGTATTGAAATGTTGCAGAGTTGAGCGGAGTCCTACAGCACCAGCCAAGACTCCGTGGGTGAAATGTGAATACCATGACGAAAATATGAAATATTGATCTCAAAGACGCCTTACGGCGTCATTGGCAGATTACGCATGGCGGAGAATGACGTGTTAACACGTCATCGGCGGAGAATGGGTTAAAACAAGTAAGTCCTTCTAAAAACCCTCTCCATGAACTGGAGTTCAGTATAACTTACTATTAATGGTGGACTAATACGACTATTAATAGCCTATCTTCCTGGCAGAGTGATTCAGCATCAGACTCAGGAATCAAAATGTATGTGCAGTAGGCCAGTAGCATCCAGCACCTGATTAAAACACATGCAGGAGAAGAAAGCAGGAAGAGAGGGAGACAAGAGGGAGAGTAAAGAGGATACAACGTCACCAAGGGATTGGGGCTGATGTCACAAATGGCCACAAGCTAAAAGGACAGGACAAGAGAGGACATGATCATCACGGGAGAGCCCTGATGTGGGTTGTTTTCACGTGTGCCATTTTGTGTCCTAAATTGAACAGAATTCTTAGAGAGATATTGGCTAAAGAAGTGCATCATGAGGTCATGTGAAGCCAAAGGATGGGCCAGTGTTTCTCAGTCCTTTCAGTAATGGATTTGCCATGTTATATAAATACTGTAACACTGAAATCTGTGTCAACTGACCAGTGGTATTGACCATATTCACACGGCGGCCATTTTGCTCTCATGTCATGCTCAGGTTGGTATTCCAAGGTTGGAACAGGGTTGAAAGGAATCCCAACCTGAGCATGACATAAGAGCAAAATGGCCACAACGTGAATAAGGTCAATAGGGACGGCTCACCAGCAACATATCAGGGAATGTCACCGGCCTCTAACCTTGAGAATGCGAAACACTCATATAGGCCATACACATGCAAGAGGTAGAATTTTCAAAATACCTTTCCCTGTGTGCATACATCCACTAAAAGCAGTAGAGCTGATTCAGGATCACCTGGTCTCAGAGCAGCACCCGGATGTCCTGAGGTGGCGTGAGTTTAGGGAGGTGAGTGTAACGGAGGTCCGTGAGTAATATCCACAGTCACGACTACAGACTTGATTTGATGGTGAGTTGTGAAATGACTGTGGCAGTAATCGGTACTGCGAGTTAAACTCACTTCCCTTTAACACTTTGGATGCCAGACCCGATGATAGTCGGGTTAACTCGCCGACGCTTGGGCGCCAAACCCGAGTGTAGTCGGGTTTTCATCGTTATTTCTTTTATTCTATATTTTTATTCATTACAGGTATACGGACATCTGGGTTAACATGGGGAATCATTCTGAGAATGCCAATGTGCAATACCGGCCGCATCCACCCAGGTGGCAGTATCGAGCACCCTTTGAAACATGATATCTTGGGCGGCTACGTGGTGCAGTGGGCAAGGCGCTCACCACGAATACTGGAGACTAGGCTCGAACAGGTTCGCCTCCCTGTTCGAGCCCAGCGCTCCACATTGCTTTCAGTTTAGCTGGTCGTCCGCACTAATACACATTGGCAGTATTAGGGGGAGGGAAACTGATGGGTGGTGATCGGGCGTTGTGGACAGCGACTCCTACAGATCGGTTGGTGCGCCTGCGCAGTAGAATCAGGAAGCGACGGGGGCGTGGCCCCTCCAAAGCCCAGACCCCTGACGTTGAAAGATCGAGCAGCGCCGGTGGAAAGATGCGACTGCTGTTACCTCGAGTATCGGAGGGGACTCGTGCTATGTATGACTTAGTCCACATTGCAGCCGGCTTGTGGGAGGCATGAAACAGCGTTCAAAGACAGGGGAGGGTTGAATTGGATGATACGAAAATTGGGATGGGAGAAAAAATAGAAATGGGAGAAAAAGTGGATAAAAAAAAAGAAACATGATATCTTGGCCTGTGGGTTGATCAGAGGTCTCCGGTCGGATTTCTATTGGTCGGGCAAGGGGACCGGTTGTCCCGATCGGATTGAGAAGTGTGAATTTCTCCCGGTCCATGATGTGTGGCGGATTATGTTGGCGACACGATCGACACCAATACTGGGACTCGCAATCAGATAATTGGAATATTCTTTTTGGTGTACATCCTAGTGAAGGTAAGGCCTATATGGTATCAATCCTGCTGAAATCCATGATTTCACTTCGATCACAATATATGTGTGTATTTTACTCCACAACGTGTGCCGTTGGTGACGATCAAAGCATAAAAAAACTACCCCCCCCACCCTTTCATGCATGAAACAATACCGATAATATAGATGTGATTTCAAAATAGTACAGGCGAGAAATGTCAAAGTTTTTAGTGAATTGCACGTATTGCTGCATAGCGTAGTTTTCTGGGATTAGACAGGATTATTCTAAAACTATAGTCATATTCACCACGGTATAAAACGGGAATGTATAGATGAAAAAATTATTTCTTTAACACATATTGAACGATAGATAGTCGATGTCAAATGGGCCATAGTATTGTATCCATAGCTATAATATAGAATAGTTATAGCCCTGCAAACACCGCCACGTATTCCTATACTTTAGAGCAGTGGTGCCCAACCAGTCGATCGCGATCGACAGGTAGATCGCGGGCTGATTTCAAGTAGATCTCGATTAATAAAATTAGATTAAATTTTTTTTTTATTTTTTTTTTGCAAAATCAACTCTGCCTCTCCTTATTAACTACAACAAGCAATGCTGTTTGTTATTTAAGATGAGGTCTGACTCGGCACTGACAGATTTATGTTCATTATGCTACTTTTATAAAGCCTCAAATGACGGCTTATAGTATACAATTTTGGCTGGTAGCTCTCGGCTAGGTGGTAAATTAAAAAGTAGATCTTGGTTCAAAAAAGGCTGTGCACCCCTGCTTTAGAGCATCACGCTTTTTTTTATTATTATTTTTTATTACAACGCTTTTAACAACACATCACGCATATCGCTGCGGCGTCCAAAGTGTTAAAAGACACATAGACACGTTACCAAGAAGTGAATTCACCTCTTGGTATAGCGGTCTGTGCTGTCGCCCGCGGTGTGGCAGACCCGGGTTCGAAACTCCCTCAAGGCATCAACATTTAACACAACGCAGAAGGAGTAACATACGATTGGTCAAATATGTACCATAGTCAACGTTTTTGTTCCATTTGTAAGTGGCTTAACACTAGCCCAGCCGACAAGGGGTCGAATGACCCCTAGGCATTTTCAATAAATGTATCCTCGTCACTCGGTCGAGCTCCAGCTCTGTCACTCAATGACTTTTCCTAAAAGTACCCGTTTTATCTGGCACGGTTTCTGAAATTTCAAAATGACTTCAGGAAAATGTAATTAGCAAAACCCTACCACCTCACTAACTCATCTTCTCAAGGTAATAGATGATCTAAAACCTGAGCTGACTTCACTGTGATCTTGCTGAGTAATGTAAGTTAGTACTCAATCCATTGTATATTTTGATAATTGTTTGTTCTCAATCAATCAGGCTCTCTTCACCCTATGGGGTCAAATCAACTTAGAAGTTGGGTTATTTTGACCCTTAAAATGGGTCATTGGTATAACCCAATATGGGGTCAAATCAACTTGGAAGTTGGGTTATTTTGACCCTTAAAATGGGTCGTTGGTATAACCCAATATGGGGTCAAATCAACTTGGAAGTTGGGTTATTTTGACCCTTAAAATGGGTCGTTGGTATAACCCAATATGGGGTCAAATCAACTTGGAAGTTGGGTTATTTTTACCCTTAAAATGGTCGTTGGTATAACCCAATATGGGGTCAAATCAACTTGGAGGTTGGGTTATTTTGACCCTTAAAATGGGTTGTTAGTATTCGTTTATTTGACCCAAGTTATGGGTCAAATGAAATAACCAATAATATTGGGTCAAATTAACCCACACACTGGTCGGGCCCTTTTTGACCAGTGAATTGGGTCAAAAATAACCCAAATTGGGTCAAATTTGACCAATCTGTTTTTAGTGTGTAGCAAGTGAGAAAATTAAGAACAACTGTATTTCAGCAAATGTACTTAATTCTCTCTCTATCTCTCTCTCTCTCACACAGCAAGCAATTGTCCATCATTCTCTCTCTCTCTCTCTCTCTCTCTCTCTCTCTCTCTCTCTCTCTCACACACACACACACACAATTATTTTGTTACAAAAACTTAATTTCCTGCATTCTGGTGCAGGACTTTTTGAATTTTTACCCTTTAAATGCCAGTGTTTGTGATGGGCATCACAAATTATTGTAAAAAAGAAAAGAAAACACATATTCAATACATTTTTGAATGTTTACCCTTTAAATGCCAGTTTGTGTGATGGCATCACAAATTATTGTTAAAAAAAACACACAAAGTAAAATATTTTCAATATATCAAATGCAAAGTACATTTTTCTGGGGGGGATTATTACAGGCTAGGCATGTGTCAATGATTAGCAGCAACACAGATTTTGATGGATTTTTTGTAATGTCAGATTTAACACCAACTCTTTTCAGAAAAGTGGGAGTATTTCATTTTTTATCTGACATTACAAAAAAAAATATTATGATCAGGGCTGAAGTTGAATTAAAGATTTATGACTGTTTAGACTGAATTACTCTCTGTCACAGTGATCTCCTGGTTGTTCCCCACTTAGGTTATCTAACTATCGCGCCGCCGCAACCAGAAACACTGGCCTGGCCTGCTTCTAAGTTCAGTGGCCTGACTGAAAAAAAAAAGTGTGCTTTTTTGTAAATGTTTTCAAGTACCACCAGCAGTACCACCAAGTACCACTAGTGGTACGCGTACCACAGTTTGAGAACCACTGATCTAGAGATATCTACTAGGGGTGTAACTGTCAAGACTTTTGGTTTATTTAATATAAGGATCAGATATGTAAAGGGGTCTAAATAAGTTAACAGGTGTTTGTGATTGTGACTTGAGCATGCGCAGTTGGCACAGCTGCCTTTCAAATGGTGGCTGGCTGTCATTCTCACTATAGCACTGACAGGATCACATCGCCCATTGGTAAGTGGACTTGATTAAGGGATTGCAATGTTGTTAACTTGGCTATGTCACATATAAACACAATGTAATGTATCACGTTGGCTGCTGGCTGCTAATGCAGCCTGCGGATAATATTTGCATAGTGCACAGTGTTAGTGATGCTGGCTGAATGAATGAACGTTGTGTCTGAATGTTTGCCGCTAGCTTGTGGCTAGGCTAACGCACCTCGCCGAAGGTGCAAAGCTGAGCTAGTGTCTAGGTGGCTTTCCCGGTTTGTCACGGTGAGATTCATGTGGGGAACTTATGGAGGAGGAAGTAAACATTGCCATGCATTCTGGGAAATGTAGTCATTCTAGTTCTCCCTCCTTTCACCCACAATTAAAGGAGACATGACATGCTGGTCTGATAAAGTGTATAGTGTAATGTATATTTATAAATAATATAAATATAATTATATATATAATATAATATATAAAATGAATAGTGTATGTATATTTAATAGTGGTATTGATATATTAATATGTATATTGATATTAATATTAATTAATTAATTGATTGGTGTTGGTATTGATATTAATATATAGTGTATATTAATATTATGCTTAATTAATGTGTATGCACTGCATTTTGTTCTGTTTCACAGGTTTTTGACCTATGGTAAAGCTATATACAAGCTATGGTCAACTGTGGGAATTATAAGGAGTTGTATTGTGGAAAAACATTTCAACTAGTTTGTTAAAATAAACAAACTCTAATGACTAACCATTGAGTCATCCATTGTGTGGTGCCTGTCAGCCCTTTCGGAGGGATTCAAATTGAACATTCTTGAAAGATCCGAACAGTAACGGTACGCGGATACGTACTGTACCGCGCCAATGTGGTCCTCCGGTACAGTACGGGCTGTGCACCGTACGATTGCAACGGTGCGGAACCTTTTTTTGCGGAACTTAAATCCCCCCGGCCCCACGTAATTTATCAACAACACTGCGGTCTGCTGTGAGCATTATAAAACAAACTTGTGTTTAACCGACCGTGAATTAAAGTGTCAATGCTGTTTGTCATTTTAACAGCAGATACTTTCTTAAATGCCATCCTCCCGACAGAGCGGTGTTGACGGGGAGCTCTGATGGGTTCGCTTGGTGGTGTTATTAGCATTCAACAGCTAACCGAAAGCTAGCATTAACTAACGTTAAAGGTTTAGCCATAACGTTACCTTGGCTAAAGTTGGGGCTATTCATAATCCAGCAATAATGGCTGCAGACCTGCAAGCAAAGTACAGGAAGTTGGCAAAGGAGTATTCCAACATAAATCACATTTTCACCATTAAAGTTAGTCTTTCCATCTCTCTGTAGCTCATGCTAGCTAACCTAGCTCACGTTAGAGTCGTCACTGAACCACCTCGCGTACACAATTAATGACATGTTGCGGACAGCCATATGGGTGACAATGTTTAGCTTTTAGTGCCAAATGATAAGAGTCTGAGGCGGAGTCTCAAAAGAGAATGTTGAATATTTATTGTGCAAAAATCACAACAGATCCTCTGTGCTACTTCAACAGAGCCTTGTAGACTGAGTAGGGTATATCTGCAGAGCCACTGGGTAGCGAGTGCAACACCGTGTAATGTCCGTGTGTGGATCATTGGAGTAGGGTATATCTGCAGTGCTGCAGCCCCATACTCATTGTATAGATTTGTATTAGTATCATTAATCAATCACCTGTTGTTGAATAAATACCATTACTTTCTAGTTATTACTAAAAAACAGTATATATAAAACAGTAGCTGCAAATTTATATATTTTTTAAAATGTAATTTTTTTTAATGTATGCACTGGTATCAATTATTTTCTTCTAATGAGCACATAATGTGAGTATAATGTGCAGCTGGTTGAAACGCTGGGATATTATGTATAAAATGTAGAAATGAATATGACCGGCCTCCTTCCCTCAGAGCGAGCCCGCACCGAGAACTGCCGGCGATAAGGGGGCGTGCTAGCGTAGGCCCCGCCGGGTCACGTGGGCGTCGTGGCCAATCAGAGGAACCCGGAAAAACCGAGCGGCGTTGTAGAAGGCATAGACGCGACCTGCCCACCACGCAGGATGCGTGTAACTGTTCCGCAACAGTAAGTGACTTCCGGGGTAGGCCTGATTGGCCCCGACAGGCACGTGATGCGCAACTTTCTCTGCCGCGCGGCACGCTCCGCGGAGCCGAGCGGCAGAGCTTACGGAATTACGTAACCGTCCAAATACGCCATGACTCTCATTCGGCACTATAGCTCACCTGGCAGAGCAGCGGTCCTGCGATCCTGCAGTCGGTTGTTGGTCAGTTCGAATCCCATCAAATCTTTTTTTTTTTACGTGATTTTTTTTTTAACGTGTATTCTTTCGCCGGTTAAGGTTAGGCATGGTTAAGGTTAAGGTTAAGGTTAGGCATTGTTTCGGAGTTGGTTAAGGTTAGAACGGTTAAGTTTAGGCGCTGTTAAGGAGCTGGTTAAGGTTAGAGTTTGTCTTAGAGAATGGCAATATTCTTTCTATGGTTAAGGTTAGGCATGGTTAAGGTTAAGGTTAAGGTTAGGCATTGTTTCGGAGTTGGTTAAGGTTAGAACGGTTAAGTTTAGGCGCTGTTAAGGAGCTGGTTAAGGTTAGAGTTTGTGTTAGAGAATGGCAATAGACAGCCTATTTCCGCGCGACAGCTCTCAGCAGCCTCGTTGCGCGTCCTGAGTTTGCCGCGTCACGTGCCTGTCGGGGCCAATCAGGCCTACCCCGGAAGTCACTTACTGTTGCGGAACAGGTACACGCATCCAGGATCTGTACAAATCACAGCCGACCCCTCACACCCTGGACATAATCTGTTCCAACTTCTCCCCTCTGGGTGGTGCTACAGAACACTGTACACCACAACCACCAGACACAGGAACCCCCTCCCCCTCGCCATCAGACTTGTGAAAGGTTAACTCACTGTGGCACTGTGCAATAACCCTGGAACACTATAATACCCACTGTACCTATACATTATATATACTTATTTTAGTCTAAAATACTGAATTTGCAATACATTTCACTCACTAGTGTATATCTGAACATGCTGCACATGTACATGCACTGTATATAACCACCAACTATAACGTATGTGTAAAGTAATGTCATTTGTCTTTTTTTTTTACCATTTCATAATTCTATTCACTCCTTGCACTATTCTCTTCTTTGCATTATTGGTAACCTATTTACAGTGAACCTATGAATGGTTTCACCTGTATAGTCATTACTTGTGTATGGGATTGTTGTGTTGCTGCTCACAATAAGATAATTGTATTTGATTATATTGAGTAACCAGGTCATGGTTTCTGGAAAGAGACATTGCTTTGGAGTTTTTCAGTGCTTTGAGTGCAACAAACCAAGTGTCACTCAGCTCCATTGTATTAGAGTGATGGTAGAAGTCTACGACGGATATGTCCAAAACACTTTTCATTATTATCTTGGGTAAACTGGCCCTTTAAACTGTAAAATGGCATGGATTCATCTGTTGTGGTTTAAATTAAACTAAAGACCCTGCCCCGTGGCACAGGTTAGGAGAGGAGAGGATATAGGAGCAGAAAATAGAAGAAAAAATAAGAGATGCATCTTCTCCACTCACCCCAATACAATAGATTGTGTAAATGTCTCGAGTATGTGTGTGTGTGTGTGTGTGTGTGTGTGTGTGTGTGTGTGTGTGTGTGTGTGTGTGTGTGTGTGTGTGTGTGTGTGTGTGTGTGTGTGTGTTGTTACCCAGCCAGTAGGCTACAGACTCATCAACAACATTTTATAGGCCGTTAGCAGGTTGTGGTCGGCCACAGCTGTTGTTTAACTCTCCCCAATCCTGCACCACTGGAGCAGCCAAGCATGCACGCACGCACACACACCCACAGTACAAGAACAAAAGCATTAGAACCTAAAGTAGTTATTGCCATACACTTTTTTTTTACCACATCTCCCGTGTTAATGACATTTTTGGGATACATTTACGAGAGAGAAAAAAGTATCCCTCTTTTGTTGCTATAGCCTTACTTTAGTTCATATCTCCTTCATATTTCCTAGATGTACACATCCTTGTGTTTCTTGAACATTGCGGTTACGTTTCAGGTTTGTTTCCTTGTATCAGGTTCAGTCCCAGCCCACCATGTTCTGTTATATCTGGTTCTGCACCACTGGACAGACCAGGGCCCTCAGAGAGTATATTATTCTAGGGCACAATCAGGACAAAACAGCAGGGCCTTTACACATCTGAAGATAAGTAGGGGACATGTATGTAGGACAAGCAGGAGAAGTGAATGTATGAATGTATACTAGTCACTGATTGTTTACTAACTGACTGTTACTGACAGAGAGAGAGAGACCAAGAGCAAGAGCACATGCTAGAGAGAGAGAGAGAGAGAGAGAGAGAGAGAGAGAGAGAGAGAGAGAGAGAGAGAGAGAGAGAGAGAGAGAGCTACTATAGCACAGGAGGACTAACAGAGGACACTTACAAAGAGAGGGGAGATAGAGCTTATTATGTTCTGTGTAATGCTCCCCTCTGCTGGATAAAAAGTAAATGGCATGGCCAAGTTGTAACTTTAAAAAACAACCTTTGTGCATTCCAGTGATCGTGCCTTTAGTTCAGAAATAAAATCAAAAATGTTTGTCTTGTTTTACATTTGCATCTTTTACATTCGGGTTGCTCCATCAGATAGAGCATGTTGACATAATTATGTTAAATGAAACTGACGCCACATGTTATCTACTGTTCATATATTTAGATGTCCTAAATGTACCAATTTCACACATTTACCATATACACAAAACCAACCCCCACAATGGCTGGCTGGCTCCCTTATGTTGTGTGTTAGTCCACAAATCACACAACATAAGGGAGATCATCTTGATCTTGGTCTTCTGCTGATTAGTCAATGACACATGTTCACAACATTTTTAACAGCAGTAAACATTTTCTTTCTCAACCTAAAAGCTAAGCTAGTGGTTTGTATACACTTCAGGACAAATAAAAAAAAGAAGACATTAACTGACAGTGATGGAATTGACATGATAATTGTGAAGACCATTGATTGTATAATTAACCCCTTGTGTCATATTTGTTATATTTCCTTTCAAACAGGCACCTTTCCAGACAGAATGAAAATAGCAAAGGTTATTCCTCTATTTAAATCTGGGGATAAACACATCTTTACCAACTACAGACCAGTGTCCTTGCTTTCACAATTTTCCAAGATCCTTGAAAAAGAGTTTGTTCATAAATTATATGTTTTTATTGAAAAGAATAACCTGCTGAGTGAGAGTCGGTATGGATTCAGGGCAAATCGATCAACAGCCTTAGCATTAATGAATATACAGTATGAAGAAATAACCACAGCAGTAGATAAGAGGAATTACACAATAGGGGTGTTTATTGACTTAAAAAAAGCATTTGATACGATAGATCAGCGTTTCCCAAACTTAGGGTCGCGGACCCATTTTTATTGGGTCGCCAATCAAAAAATTTTAAATTAAAAAAATCTTTTTTTTTTATATAAAAAAAGCTGTAGATGTGTTGATTCAGTTTGGCACCACATACTTATGTGAATCTGGGTTTTCTACTCTAGCATACCCGAAAAACAAATACAGAAACAGACTAAATGCTCGCATGACCTCAGAATAGCACTTTCAAAAACCAAGCCCAGAATAGATCTGCTGGTTGAAAACGTCAACCAGCCACATACCTCTCATTAGAATTCATTGTGCCATAGATGAAATATTATACCCAGTAGAATTTTTAAATAAGTCAGTAATGTTGCTCAATGTTGGGGTTTAAGGTTGAGGGACGGAGGCAGGGGTGAGAAAAAGAAAGGAAAGTAGAACATGTTTGTTCATTTAAAAGTGTTACAAAATTGTATGTACATATGTTATGAGGTGGTGAGCAACTTAACATTACACTCTGATTATCGCTGTGATGTACTTTTATAATTAAATAAATACATTTCATATACATTTGAAATTCATGGTTTGTTGTGTTCTTTATCAGTAGTTTGGCAATTCATGATGTATTTTTGTAAGTTTGGGTCCCGGGGGAAACACCAAATTTCTCTTTTGGGTCTCGAGCTGAAAAAGTTTGGGAACCCCTGCGATAGATCATCACATTTTTATTTCTAAATTACAAACGTACGGTGTGAGAGGGGTAGCGATGAACTGGTTAACACTATGACGACCGGCGCGGCCCGCGGATTTAGGCCTCAGAGGACAGCAGAAAGTAAACAAACCGATGTACTTTCAAAGAGCTTTATATATCATTTATAGTATTGCTATCTGTCCATTCTCATTGTCAGTTGAGTGCATAAACCGTGCCTTCATAATGGCTTAAAGAAAATAAAAATCCATCGGTTGGTTGTCATTTTATAGCGTCGTGAATATAAGGTATAACACACTTTTCGTCTAGGCTTTCCTGCAGGAAGCTAGATAATAGGCTAAACGTTGGCGCCGTTATATCAAACGCCATTTCTGCTGTATATATACGAATGAAATAAAAAGAAAAACTGCGTAGCATCCGGACTATTACAGAGCATCTATGGATGAAATGGGGGCAGCGGGGAACGCCGATTACTATTATTGATCCGCAATACAGTGTGCGTTCAATATAGCATTTTCATTGACCAATCACGTTACGTTATAAAACAATGTCCAATCCAGCAGCATTTCCTCACCAGTCATCGGATTCTGGTAGATCGATATGCACATTGGCTAATCATAAATCCCATTATTCCACGCTGAAAAAAACGCTCGCCAAACTGATCCAAGATGGAGGATGTTCGGCTGGGATCAAGGAACTATGATCCGCCCACAGAATTGTACTTTTTTATTATTTAAAAAATGCACATTGATACTGCAGTGGAGCGATGGCGCCCCTAAGCGGGTATGGCCGGTACTGCATGTTTCGAAAATCAAATATGTGAAAAGATGCTGGTAGTGGATCGGGTACCTAAGATCCGTTATAAATATGGAATAAAACAATAACAACTCGTCACGTATATACTCGTGGCTCTGGTCCACATTGCGCTTTTTCAAAACACGTATATATACATGGACGGACGGCATAGTGTTAAGTAGCTATCTTGAAAATAGACAACAATATGTACAACTCTCTGGTTACACATCTGAATGTATGAATATTGAATGTGGTGTCCCTCAAGGTTCGGTCCTGGGGCCCAAACCTTTTATTATATTAATGATATATGTGAAGTGTCAAACATATTGCAATTTGTTTTATTTGCTGACAATACAAATGTCTTCAGTTCAGGAAAGGACCTTACATTTGCAGATGACATTGTAAATGAAATGTGCAAACTCAAGATATGTTTTTTTTTTTTATTCATTGTTTTGTATTTCTAATCAAGTACTCTAAAGCAGCATTTTTCCACTTCAAGATTTCAAACTGTTTTGGGTTGGGCTCCGCCCATAAGCGCTTTGAGTGACAGTCACCCACAGTCTGCACTGGCAGACCAAGAGATATAGAGAGATAGAGGAGGGGGATACTATTTAATTTCGCCGCGGGGGGGGGGGGGGCATAATCCCACGAGACAATGCATTGGTAACTTGTTTCAAATGACAATATATACCCCTGTGAATATTATTCCAAGGATCGGAATACGGGCGTGCGCGTGGGAGCGTGCGCAACGATATTTTGACAGTGATATGCGAGTGGAGAACTCCATCCCCGCGCGCAAACACATTTACACACACACTCCCGCATGTGGGGCTGAGGGGTTGTGTGTAAATGCTTGTGTCCCTCTCTCTCTCTCTCTCTCTCGCTCGTTCTCTGCTGTCTCTGTCGGCACCCGTGCACGTCAACCCGTTTGAGGAAGTAATTCCACTCGCTCTGTTGTTGAGCGAATTGTTGATTGTGGGCGGTGACTACAACCAGTGCCTTACTCACGTCAGCAAAACAGTCAAATCAGAATGGCTTAGTTGAGTGAGGGAGGATCTTGTGAACTTGAGACTAGACTGATGAGTCAAAATGAGAATTAGAGACACAGACCCCATTGCTATAAACCCCCATTGCTAGGAAATAATGCTAAACACTGGAAAAGGACATTTATAAGACACATGCCCTTTAAATACAGACTATTGAAACTTAAAGAGTTAGCTGAAATACAGACTTTATTAGTTTTGTTTAGTGCAAAATGCAGAGTATTACCAGCAAATATATAGAGGTTGTTCGTTCCCTGTCCAGATGACAGCAGAAGGAAATACAATTTTAAGCACCAATTTGAACAAACCACCTTAAAACAAAGGTGCACCTCAGTTATACTGTACGTATCAAACTATGGAACTCTTTGCAGAATGATGAAAAGAGTTCTACTAATATATTTCACTTCAAAAGGTTGTACAAAGAAAAGATACATAGACAGTATACTGTAGCACAGTTAATATAATATTGCAGTTTAGCATAACATGATAGCATAGCATTACAGTATTAGGCTAGTAGGAGTATAGTAATATAGTTTATACAACGGCATGCACATTTCTCGATTCTGATTGGCTGAAACAGTCAATTTACACGTGGGTATTTGTAATAATCCCACACTCTTGGTCCCAGGACCCGCCCACAACCGCATTCCTATCACTCCGCCGTTCGTGGTTTTAGGAATGAAAGCAAGATGGCGGACACACCGGACAATAATCTTTACGAAAGGATATGGTGATAGGGTCATAAAGACTAAATGAAAAACGATTCTGTCACGGCGAATGTCTTAGTTTCTTAAACAATGTTGGATGATGTAATTGATGGGTCATGAGTCATTGTGGAACAAAATAAAAATCGCGCAAATTGATTGATTGCAAATCTTTAAAAAAAAATGTTTTACCTACTTTCTATAAAAGCAGCTGGGAGGTGCGCTGTTTTAAGTGGGCGTGGACTATTGAATTGATTGATTGATTGCTAATTTTATTACTGTCCGCCTTGTTTCCAACTGGTTACGTTTAGGCACTCTTTCGAAGTTGCTCTCTTTCGAAGTTGGTTAAGGTTAGAGTTTGTCTTTAGAGCAGGGCGATAGACCACCAGCCCTGATTCCAAACTCTAACCTTAACCAACTTCGAAAGAGAGCGACTTCGTGGGTTGTGAGAATTAGACCATGCCTAGGGGGGTCTAACGACCACCCCTAGGCATGGTCTAATTCTCACAACCCACTCCTGCGCGTGATGTAATGCTTAAATATAGCAGCTTAACATAGAATAAAAATATATTAAAATATTGTATAATACTGTATACCAATATAATATAGTGTAGTATAAATAGTATGATTTAGTTATATTATAATAAAAAAATATATACAATTATATATAGTATATAGAAGTATAATATAGAATAATACATTATATAAATATATAGATACATGTGTGTGTATAAATGAATGAACCTAAATATGCAATTTAACTGATATTGTGAGGATGGGGTTCTTGCGGAGCCCAATAGCAAAACACAGGAGGAGAGAGAATGGAGCGGTTTAGGGGGTTTTCATATTCTTCCCAAGCAGACAGAAATATACACAGTAAATGTACGACAGGCAGGTCTGAATGTCTCTTGGTTTGGACAGGTGCACTCCTAGTGTGTACTACATTCTGTTGTGGAAGGACAGCACATTCACTGAGAGACTTACACTGCATCAGGGTAAGACATTTTAAGTAACCTCTTGTTGAAGTAATACGCTTGGACCAGCACTCACAGATTTTGGTATATTTAATGGCAGCCTGAAACAAACATGTTTCGGAACAATTATGTTCCTTCCTCAGTGTTGATGGCTAGCCGACGGGATTTCAGCACCCAGTGTTATAATTTGTGAGCGCAGTCTATCTTGACTTTAAGTAACCTCTTGTTAACATTCTCCAAAACCATTACTAATGCCAAAGCTTCTTTCTTTCACCATAGGATTGAGGCCTCTGCCAAGAATCTACGCAAACTGCATGCTACCATGTCCTCCCTCCTCACCCCCCCCCCACCCCCCTCCCTCATCTTTCTTTGCCGAAGACTTTGCGATCTTCTTTGAGGAAAGAGTGGAGAACATCCGCAGCTCCTTCTCCCAACCCCCACCCATTCCAAATGCTGAATCGAGAACCTCATCCTTCACTCTGTCATCTTTCTCTCCCATTACAGAAGCCGAGACCCTGACACTGGTAACGTCGAACCGTCCGACTACATGCCAGCTGGACCGGCTACCCTCCCCACTCCTCCAGACCATAGCACCAGACATCCTCCCATTCCTAACTGCAACTATCAACTCCTCACTCAACTCAGGGGTGGTCCCCACCTCCCTAAAACAAGCCAGAGTCACGCCCCTCATAAAAAACATCCCTGAACCCTACCGTCATAGGCAACTACCGTCCTGTCTCTCTTCTCTCCTTCTGTGGGATAAAAACAATTTCTTCCATAAGTAGTTTCTGAAACTGCCATGGTTGTACTTAGTACTTCTTAGACTACTTGCACAAATAATATAAACTACTTTTACTGTGTACCTTTTGAGTAATTTGATTTTCAAAGTCCTTTCCATAGAACAATGAGCATTTCCGACTAACTTTGATGTGGGATAAAAAACCATTTCTTCCATAAGTAGTTTCTGAAACTGCCATGGTTGTACTTATTACTTCTTAAACTACTTGCACAAATAATATGAACTACTTTTACTTTGTACTTTTTTTTTTTTTTTGATCCACTTTTTCTCCCATTTTTTTTTTTTTTTTTTTTTTTTTTTTTTTCTATATATTTTCTCCCATCCCAATTTCGTATCATCCAATTCAACCCTCCCCTGTCACGAACGCTGTTTCTTGCCTCCCACAAGCCGGCTGCAATGTGGACTAAGTCATACATAGCACAAGTCCCCTCCGGTACTTGAGGTAACAGCAGTCGCATCTTTTCACCTGCGCAGCTCGGTCTCTCAGTGTCGAGGAGTAACGCGTGGGAGGCTCACGCTGCCCCCGACACTTCCTGATTCTACTGCGCAGGCGCACCAACCGACTTGTAGGAGTCGCTTGTTCACAACGTTCGATCCCCACCCTTCAGTTTTTCCCTCCCCGTAATACGGCCAATGTGTATTACTGCGGACGACCAGCCAAACTGAAAAACAATGTGGAGAGCTGGATTCGAACACGCGAATCCTAGCGTCTCCACACTGGTGGCGAGTGCCTTAGACCACTACACCACCTAGCCGCCCTTTTTTACTTTGTACTTTTTGAGTAATTTGATTTTCAAAGTCCTCAAGAATGAGCATTTTCGACTAACTTTGATGTGGGATAAAAAGCATTTCTTCCATAAGCAGTTTATGAAACTGACATGTTTGTACTTAGTACTTCGTAGACTACTTGCACAAATAATATGAACTACTTTTACTGTGTACTTTTTGAGTAATTTGATTTTCAAAGTCCTTTCCATAGAACAATGAGCATTTTCGACTAACTTTGATGTGGGATGAAAACCATTTCTTCCATAAGTAGTTTCTGAAACTGCCATGGTTGTACTTAGTACTTCTTAGACTACTTGCACAAATAATATAAACTACTTTTACTGTGTACCTTTTGAGTAATTTGATTTTCAAAGTCCTTTCCATATAACAATGAGCATTTTCGACTAACTTTGATGTGGGATAAAAACCATTTGTTCCATAAGTAGTTTATGAAACTGCCATGGTTGTACTTAGTACTTCTTAGACTACTTGCACAAATAATATGAACTACTTTTACTGTGTACTTTTTGAGTAATTTGATTTTCAAAGTCCTCAAGAATGAGCATTTTCGACTAACTTTGATGTGGGACAAAAAAAATACCTTCTTCCATAAGTAGTTTATGAAACTGCCATGGTTGTACTTAGTACTTCTTAGACTAGTTGCACAAATAATATGAACTACTTTTACTGTGTACTTTTTGAGTAATTTGATTTTCAAAGTCCTTTCCATAGAACAATGAGCATTTTCGACTAACTTTGATGTGGGATGAAAACCATTTCTTCCATAAGTAGTTTCTGAAACTGCCATGGTTGTACTTAGTACTTCTTAGACTACTTGCACAAATAATATAAACTACTTTTACTGTGTACCTTTTGAGTAATTTGATTTTCAAAGTCCTTTCCATAGAACAATGAGCATTTTCGACTAACTTTGATGTGGGATAAAAACCATTTGTTCCATAAGTAGTTTATGAAACTGCCATGGTTGTACTTAGTACTTCTTAGACTACTTGCACAAATAATATGAACTACTTTTACTGTGTACTTTTTGAGTAATTTGATTTTCAAAGTCCTCAAGAATGAGCATTTTCGACTAACTTTGATGTGGGGCAAAAAAAAAACCTTCTTCCATAAGTAGTTTATGAAACTGCCATGGTTGTACTTAGTACTTCTTAGACTAGTTGCACAAATAATATGAACTACTTTTACTGTGTACTTTTTGAGTAATTTGATTTTCAAAGTCCTTTCCATAGAACAATGAGCATTTTCGACTAACTTTGATGTGGGATAAAAACCATTTGTTCCATAAGTAGTTTCTGAATCTGCCATGGTTGTACTTAGTACTTCTTAGACTAGTTGCACAAATAATATGAACTACTTTTACTGTGTACTTTTTGAGTAATTTGATTTTCAAAGTCCTTTCCATAGAACAATGAGCATTTTCGACTAACTTTGATGTGGGATAAAAACCATTTGTTCCATAAGTAGTTTCTGAATCTGCCATGGTTGTACTTAGTACTTCTTAAACTACTTGCACAAATAATATGAACTACTTTTACTTTGTACTTTTTGAGTCATTTGATTTTCAAAGTCCTCAAGAATGAGCATTTTCGACTAACTTTGATGTTGGATAAAAAGCATTTCTTCCATAAGCAGTTTATGAAACTGACATGTTTGTACTTAGTACTTCGTAGACTACTTGCACAAATAATATGAACTACTTTTACTGTGTACTTTTTGAGTAATTTGATTTTCAAAGTCCTCAAGAATGAGCATTTTCGACTAACTTTGATGTGGGACAAAAAAAAAACTTCTTCCATAAGTAGTTTATGAAACTGCCATGGTTGTACTTAGTACTTCTTAGACTAGTTGCACAAATAATATGAACTACTTTTACTGTGTACTTTTTGAGTAATTTGATTTTCAAAGTCCTTTCCATAGAACAATGAGCATTTTCGACTAACTTTGATGTGGGATAAAAACCATTTGTTCCATAAGTAGTTTCTGAATCTGCCATGGTTGTACTTAGTACTTCTTAAACTACTTGCACAAATAATATGAACTACTTTTACTTTGTACTTTTTGAGTCATTTGATTTTCAAAGTCCTCAAGAATGAGCATTTTCGACTAACTTTGATGTTGGATAAAAAGCATTTCTTCCATAAGCAGTTTATGAAACTGACATGTTTGTACTTAGTACTTCGTAGACTACTTGCACAAATAATATGAACTACTTTTACTGTGTACTTTTTGAGTAATTTGATTTTCAAAGTCCTTTCCATAGAACAATGAGCATTTTCGACTAACTTTTATGTGGGATAAAAACCATTTATTCCATAAGTAGTTTCTGAAACTGCCATGGTTGTACTTAGTACTTTTAGACTACTTGCACAAATAATATAAACTACTTTTACTGTGTACCTTTTGAGTAATTTGATTTTCAAAGTCCTTTCCATAGAACAATGAGCATTTTCGACTAACTTTTATGTGGGATAAAAACCATTTCTTCCATAAGTAGTTTCTGAAACTGCCATGGTTGTACTTAGTACTTCTTAGACTACTTGCACAAATAATATGAACTACTTTTACTGTGTACTTTTTGAGTAATTTGATTTTCAAAGTCCTTTCCATAGAACAATGAGCATTTTCGACTAACTTTGATGTGGGATAAAAACCATTTCTTCCAAAAGTAGTTTATGAAACTGCCATGGTTGTACTTACTACTTCTTAAACTACTTGCACAAATAATATGAACTACTTTTACTGTGTACTTTTTGAGTAATTTGATTTTCAAAGTCCTCAAGAATGAGCATTTTCGACAAACTTTGATGTGGGATAAAAAGCATTTCTTCCATAAGTAGTTTCTGAAACTGCCATGGTTGTACTTAGTACTTCTTAGACTACTTGCACAAATAATATGAACTACTTTTACTGTGTACCTTTTGAGTAATTTGATTTTCAAAGTCCTTTCCATAGAACAATGAGCATTTTCGACTAACTTTTATGTGGGATAAAAACCATTTATTCCATAAGTAGTTTCTGAAACTGCCATGGTTGTACTTAGTACTTCTTAGACTACTTGCACAAATAATATGAACTACTTTTACTGTGTACTTTTTGATTAATTTGATTCTCCATAGAATGAGCATTTTCTACTAACTTTGATGTGGGATAAAAAGCATTTCTTCCATAAGCAGTTTATGAAACTGCCATGTTTGTACTTAGTACTTCATAGAATACGTGCACAAATAATATGAACTACTTTTACTGTGTACTTTTTGAGTAATTTGATTTCCAAAGTCCTCAAGAATGAGCATGTTCGACTAACTTTGATGTGGGATAAAAAGCATTTCTTCTATAAGCAGTTTATGAAACTGCCATGTTTGTACTTAGTACTTCGTAGACTACTTGCACAAATAATATGAACTACTTTTACTGTGTACTTTTTGAGTAATTCGATTTTCAATGTCCTCTCCATAGAACAATGAGCATTTTCGACTAACTTTGATGTGGGATAAAAACCATTGCTTCCATAAGTAGTTTATGAAACTGCCATGGTTGTACTTAGTACTTCTTAGACTACTTGCACAAATAATATGAACTACTTTTACTCTGTACTTTTTGAGTAATTTGATTTTCAAAGTCCTCAAGAATGAGCATTTTCAACTAATTTGATGTGGGATAAAAAAGCATTTCTTCCATAAGTAGTTTATGAAACTGCCATGGTTGTACTTAGTACTTCTTAGACTACTTGCACAAATAATATGAACTACTTTTACTGTGTACTTTTTGAGTAATTTGATTTTCAAAGTCCTCAAGAATGAGCATTTTCGACAAACTTTGATGTGGGATAAAAAGCATTTCTTCCATAAGTAGTTTCTGAAACTGCCATGGTTGTACTTAGTACTTCTTAGACTACTTGCACAAATAATATGAACTACTTTTACTGTGTATCTTTTGAGTAATTTGATTTTCAAAGTCCTTTCCATAGAACAATGAGCATTTTCGACTAACTTTTATGTGGGATAAAAACCATTTCTTCCATAAGTAGTTTCTGAAACTGCCATGGTTGTACTTAGTACTTCTTAGACTACTTGCACAAATAATATGAACTACTTTTACTGTGTACTTTTTGATTAATTTGATTCTCCATAGAATGAGCATTTTCTACTAACTTTGATGTGGGATAAAAAGCATTTCTTCCATAAGCAGTTTATGAAACTGCCATGTTTGTACTTAGTACTTCGTAGAATACGTGCAAAAATAATATGAACTACTTTTACTGTGTACTTTTTGAGTAATTTGATTTCCAAAGTCCTCAAGAATGAGCATGTTCGACTAACTTTGATGTGGGATAAAAAGCATTTCTTCTATAAGCAGTTTATGAAACTGCCATGTTTGTACTTAGTACTTCGTAGACTACTTGCACAAATAATATGAACTACTTTTACTGTGTACTTTTTGAGTAATTCGATATTCAAAGTCCTCTCCATAGAACAATGAGCATTTTCTACTAACTTTGATGTGGGATAAAAACCATTGCTTCCATAAGTAGTTTATGAAACTGCCATGGTTGTACTTAGTACTTCTTAGACTACTTGCACAAATAATATGAACTACTTTTACTGTGTACTTTTTGAGTAATTTGATTTCCAAAGTCCTCAAGAATGAGCATGTTCGACTAACTTTGATGTGGGATAAAAAGCATTTCTTCTATAAGCAGTTTATGAAACTGCCATGTTTGTACTTAGTACTTCGTAGACTACTTGCACAAATAATATGAACTACTTTTACTGTGTACTTTTTGAGTAATTTGATTTCCAAAGTCCTCAAGAATGAGCATGTTCGACTAACTTTGATGTGGGATAAAAAGCATTTCTTCTATAAGCAGTTTATGAAACTGCCATGTTTGTACTTAGTACTTCGTAGACTACTTGCACAAATAATATGAACTACTTTTACTGTGTACTTTTTGAGTAATTCGATTTTCAAAGTCCTCTCCATAGAACAATGAGCATTTTCTACTAACTTTGATGTGGGATAAAAACCATTGCTTCCATAAGTAGTTTATGAAACTGCCATGGTTGTACTTAGTACTTCTTAGACTACTTGCACAAATAATATGAACTACTTTTACTGTGTACTTTTTGAGTAATTTGATTTTCAAAGTCCTCAAGAATGAGCATTTTCGACTAATTTGATGTGGGTTAAAAAAGCATTTCTTCCATAAGTAGTTTATGAAACTGCCATGGTTGTACTTAGTACTTCTTAGACTACTTGCACAAATAATATGAACAACTTTTACTGTGTACTTTTTGAGTAATTTGATTTTCAAAGTCCTCTCCATAGAACAAGAACGAGCATTTTCGACTAACTTTGATGTGGGATAACAACCATTTCTTTAAGTAGTTTATGAAACTGAAGTACTGTAGGTAGGCTACTAGTTCCCATGGGTACTTTTTTGTGATTTTGATAGGGGGAAATACATACAGTAAAGTCCCCATATGTTTTTTGACAATACAACAGTTATTTCAAGTGTTGGAAGTTATTTTGATCAAATAAAATGTACTTGACATTACTTGTTTTCCAGTAATTTAACTTTTTCTACTTACTTACTTTTTTTGTATGTGTATATTAAATGATCATATAATTGTTATTATACATGTATCATTATGTATTATGTACGTTTACCATCAAGCAGCATCTCAAACATTTGGTAGTGGCCTATACTTAAAACTGGGGGGTCTATACAAATTTTCTTTTTGATTCTTGTTATTAGTGCCCCAATAACATACAAAAGAATAATTTTTACATCGTTGTTTTCTTGGAGTGAACATTAAAGGGTTAATGTGGTCTAAAAAAAACATTTCTTCCAAGTAGTTATGAAACTGCCATGTTTGTACTTAATACTTCTTAGACTACTTGCTCAAATAATATGAACTACTTTTACTGTCTACTTTTTCAGTAATCCAATGGCAAAGTCACTCCTAGAGAATGTAATATTTCCACCGCCATGTTTGACTGCTGGTTTGATACACTTTTATCATTCTTTCCTTTTCATCTCCTTACACATATACCAATCTGTTAATGCCACAAATTAAGAGGTGGAATGTAACTAATAAAGTTAACTGAAGTTCTGTAATTAAATAAAGTTTTGAGGTACTTGTACTTCACTGTAATTTCCATTTTATGCTACTTTATTAATAAATAAATTCTACTCCACTATATTTTCCAGGCAAATATGGTACTTTTTACTCCACTAAATGTATTTGTTAACTTTAACTTCTATGTAGTTTGATGATTAATATTATTAATATAAAATTAAAATAAACAAATAATATGATGTATGGTTATAGACCCAACAGTACTACTGTCATTATTATGATTCCCACCTTTACCCGCTGCAACATTAACACTTTGATTGCCAGCGTGGCGTGCACTATTTATCGTTGAATGCCACCACCCACTTCAATGATAGCGCTCTAAATGCATAATCTATGTCTTAAATTATGGCTATGTGTCTAATCTGCCTGTCGCTTATCAATGACTTGTTTGCAGTCAACATAGTCGAAACGGATTGTTTTTTAATCGGTTCATTTCCGTTTTATAGCATTTTGAAAAGCCCTCGTTTTCTTGAAAGTTTCAAGAAAATATATAGATTCCGTGATAAACGGCATTTACTGGAATATTCTGGAATACACAAAAAACGTTGTAATTTTTCGGCCTATTTATGAATAGTTTTCAAATAAACGCTAGATTATCGGATGTTCTCCAAAAAGATTATTCCAATTCCTGATCGCCATTCCAAATATCGATCGCGTTTATTGATTCAGCGCTGGGTACTGTAAATATGTATTCCACATTGTTTTGCGGCTCGGCGATCACTTCGGTCTCTTCAGATGGCTTGATGGAAAAAGTAAAATGAGGAAACTGGACCCCCCCCCATCAGTCTAATCCAATGGGGTGCAGTACCACAGGGAGAGACGATAGGGGGCGGTATTTTCCCAATGGAGCTCAGAGAGAGTCTGCAGCACTAGCGTGAGGCTCGATTGATGAACTATGAATTCAAATTGCTAATAAAAAAAAATACGACAAACAAACGCTATATAGCGTTGGTGGCATTCAACTGGCGGCATGAACTAACGACAAAACGCGTCCCTGGCACTCAAAGTGTTAAAGATGAACACATTAAGGCATCAATCATTATAATCCAGTAATATATATTATTCTTAAATGGGCCATTCTGCACTACTGTTTGTCTATGTACATTTTGATGCCAAGTCTTGTACTTTTATTTAAGGAAGGTTTTGAATGCATAACTTTTACTGGTTGAGTTCAAATTGAAGTTGTGTTAGAAGATGGGACCGGCCATCAAGAGCAAGGGCGTTATGGCTGGTGTGATCCCATATGTTATACCCATTTTACATGTTTTAAATAAACTTATGAATACATTTACAATTAACATGCATCTTTATAAATATACCATGTTATGCAATCATTACTTATGTTTTATTTATGGTTATTTCATTACATGTTAGATGTTTTTTTTTAACCTACATAAATCCTCTCCCTCTTCACGTGAGTAGTGTTTTTTATTGTGATAGACACCTATCTTTCCCACCAATCAGCAAGTGCATTGTCACACAACCCGCCTATTCACCTCACAGCCACGCATTATGACCATGTGGTGAGCCATTTTGGCAGTGATGCATTGCGTTCATTTGTTTCCAGCATATATTATATTTCTTCACTGTGCAATTTAAAATCCATGATGACCCATCGTCAAGGGTAAGTATATTTTGCCCTACCAAAGTTAACAGACTACTACATGTGTTACTTTGGAAATAGCTACTTCTATAAATTGAAAAGAAGTTACTTAAGCTATTTCATATATAGTGAATCCAATTGTTTGGCTATGTTATTTCAGGTGTTATGTTTTGTGTTGTGTTATATATAGAAATTGATTTGGCCCATATGTTTTTATAAGACGTGAAAAGGCTAGTTAGTTTTGGCATGATATATATAGAATCATAGATATTATGTTAGCGATTTGTTAATCTGCGTGTCCGCCATTGGAGAGCTCAATTTCTGTTATTGAAGAAATCCAGAGATGCAGACTTATCTACAGTACAAAGTCGACTGTAACTCTCTTAATTATAAACCTATTTTCATGACATTCGGTTATAAACGTGAAAAACTGAACTAATAACCGAATGTCATGAAAATAGATTTCTTCAATAACAGAAATTGAGCTCTCCAATGGCGGACATGCATTGGACACGCAATCATTGATATAAATGGTGAAGAGGACAGGACACGCTAGGGTTGCCACCCGTCCCTTAAAATACGGAATCGTCCCGTAATTGGAAACTAAAAGACGCGTTCCGTATTGAACTGATACGGGACGCCCTTTGTCCCGTATTTTAAGGTTGCCAGTTTAGTGAGAGAAATTAGCCAACCGACCTACAAAAACAAGCAAAAGTGTGTCCAAAAGTTGCGGAAAATAAACAGACTTGGCAACTCGGGTATGGTGGACGTGCGCTCAGCAGCTCACCGACCAATGAGAATTAGCGCTTTCACGTTGCTAGGAAGAGTTCTGTGCCGTTGTGCCAATCAGAGAGTCTGTGCGCTGCATGATTTATTTTCGAAATCGCTTTGAAATGATTGTCTACAGCAGACACTACTCCACCGCGTCCTAAAAAGACAAAACGCCTCCAGAAGTACAGACCTGAGTGGGACGAGGCAAACCTCTGGCGTGATAGTCAGTGGAGATGTTTACAAAGCAAACTGCAAAGTATGTAGGTAGGCGTGTGTTTTCTGTGGCGCATTGTGGACTGACCGACATCAGACAGCATGCATCAACATTCCTGAAATATCAGAACGCAAAGGACACAAGCACAGGTTTCACAGTTCTCATGATTGAAACATCTCCTGAGATCGATTCGGTATGGGATATTACATCTTATTTATCTGGTTGTGTTTTTAACTAGATGTCAGTATTTCTATTTACCTGCCCTGGCAGCCCGGAGGCTTCATTACTTCAGGCAACCTTCTTGCGTTCCGCGCCCCACGTGACCACGCCTAGCACAGCAGCGGCAGAGGCGCGCATGTTGCCGCACGCAATCCCCCGTTTTAACATAGACAGTTAGCTCAACTCATTCGCCGCCTTGCTGTGGAGCCTGCGGTCCAGTTGGTGACAAGTTCGAATCACTTAAATCTTTTTTTTTTTTTTCCTTTAATTAATTTATCGCCTCTCTATATAAACGTAACTAGCGTCTGTCTTTCTTTCGGCGGTTAAGTTTATGGCATTCTTTCGGAGTTGGTTAAGGTTAGGGTTAAGTTTAGGCATTCTTTCGGAGTTGGTTAAGGTTAGTTTGTCTTAGAGCATGGCAATATTTCTTTTGCCGGTTAAGTTTAGGCATTCTTTCGGAGTTGGTTAAGGTTAGGGTTAAGTTTAGGCATTCTTTCGGAGTTGGTTAAGGTTAGGGTTAAGTTTAGGCATACTTTCGGAGTTGGTTAAGGTTAGAGTTTGTCGCAGAGCATGGCAATAGAATGCCTGTCCTGCAGCCTATTTCCGCTCTGCCTCTCTGCCGCGGTCACATGGGCGTCGTGGCCAATCAGAGAAACGCTGAACGCAAGTAGGTTGCCTGAAGTGTTCACGCAGCCCGGAGCCTACTCTTCTTTGCACTTTATTTTTTATTAATCTTTTAAACACTTAACAAGTGTTTCATTGTAATATAACTTGTCCTCTTTCAGTAAAAGTGTTCCCAGGCTTTGTTTTTACAGCACTTTATATGCATACAGTATTATGCTCAAGTTGAGGCTATAGTTCAGCCATTTTATTTAAACAATGTTATATGCAAATAAAGCACTTTAAACTTTAAGTATGACTAAATGCTTTCTTGACTATATATAGTAACTGTTCCAAAATGCATAGATTTCTATGTATTAGGGGTTTGGGGGGCTGTCACGATGGGGTTAGGTTGAATGCAATAATACAGAAAGGGAAGGAATGGAGGAGGCAGAGGCGAGGAGTGAAGCTTGGAGGAGGATGTTTACTGTAGAATCCAGTGCAATACAAGGAGAATACAGAAACTAAATAACAAACTTCACAATACAAAAACAACAAACACTAAGACTTACTAGAGGGAGAACGGTGCGACATGACGTGGAGGAACAGGGGGTAACTGGAGGAATGTCGCCACAACGAAGGGGAGACAGACAGACACCTAAATACCCCGACTAATTAACAATTAAGAACACCTGGCCAACACAGAATCACAACAACACCTAGACAATAAGCAAAGAACAACCAAACACAACTAAACACAAAAGCAACTCCTAACAACCCAAAACAGTGTATGACATCACACCAGGGAAGGGAAAGACAATGACAGTACACACCATGACACCACATTAATCAAACTATTAATTATAGTTAACACAGTAGTCAGGATGTCCAGTGTACTGGAGCGCACCGATTGTTTGTCACCACTAGAGGGTGGTAGGGCGCCAATGTCAGGCCGAGGGCCAATGTCAGATAGAGGGCATTGCCCAAAGTTAGGTGAAGGGTACTGCCCAGTGTTACCATCCTGCCCAGTCCAGCCAGGACCAGGCCTAGGATCCTGACAGTACCCCCCCCCTCAACGGGTGGCCTCCAGACACCCGAAAACAACGTCCATAAGCAGGTGAGGGAGGAAGCCGGAACCCCGGAGAGGACCCAGGGAGAGGACCCGAAGACGAGGGACCAGGAGGCTGAACAAAAAACCCAGGAGGGGCATAGCAGCCAGGGGGGTAGAAAACGGGCGCAGATGCCCGGAGAGGGGGGGTGGGGATGGGAACAGAGGCCCGGGGAGGAGGACTGGACCTGGAAACAGAGGTCCGACGAGGGGGGGTGGGGATGGGCACCGAGACCCGGGGAGGGGGGCAGAACCTGAGAACCGAGGCCCGACGAGGAGAGCTGGACCTGGGAAGCGAGGCCCGACGAGGGGGGGTGGGTACAGGTGTAGAAGCCCGGGAAGGGGAGCTGGACCCTGGAGCCGGATCCCGGACGAGAGGCCCTCCAGCCGCCGGACTAGGGACCAGTTCAGGAGAGCCGGAATGGAGGTGCGGCGGCGACGACCCCCGGAGCAGGATCCCACGCAGGCCCCGGCGAAGACCACGGCAAAGACCCCGGCGGAGACCACGGCGAGGACCAGGACGCCGATCACGGCGCAGAGCTGGACCAGACGGGGAGCCAGGATCCGTCGAAGAGCCGGGAGCCGGCACGGCAGCCGGACCAGGTGGAGAGGCCGGGCAGGGCGTGGAGACCGGATCGGTCCCGGCGGCGAGGCGTGGTGTAGGATCCGGGGATGAGGAGCCAGGACCCAGAGCTGAGGCTGGACTGGGCGTGGAAGCTGGACCAGCTGTGGAGGCCTTACTAGCCATACTAGCCTCGGGGGCTAGGCTAACTGTGGGCCCTGGACTCACTGTGGGAACTGTGCTAGCTGAAAATGCCTGGCTAGCTTGGGACATCTGGTCCGTCTCAGGTACTAGGCTCACCCTGAACCTGGAGCCTAGTCTGGCAGTGGAGACTGTGCTAGCTGGAGACATCTGGTCTGTCTCCGCTACCAGGCTCACCCTGAACCTGGAGCCTAGGTTGGCAGTGGGCGTCTGGTTAGCTACTGTAGCGGGGCTAACAGGCGGGGCTGTGCTAACTGGGGACGGCCGGTTAGCTATTGGGACGGGGCTAACGGGCGGAGCTATGTTAGCTGGGGATGTCTGGCTAGCTTGGGACATCTGGTCCGTCTCCGGTACTAGGCTCACCCTGAACCTGGAGCCTAGTCTGGCAGTGGAGACTGTGCTAGCTGGAGACATCTGGTCTGTCTCAGATACTAGGCTCACCCTGAACCTGGAGCCTAGTCTGGCAGTGGAGACTGTGCTAGCTTGAAACGGCCGGTTAGCTATTGAAACGGAGCTAACGGGCGGAGCTAGGTTAGCTGGGAGTGGCTGGTTAGCTCTTGACACTAAGCTAACCGGCGGAGCTATGTTAGCTGTGGACGTCTGGTTAGCTGTATGAGTGGAGCTAACGGGTAGAGCTGTACCAACTGGGGACGTCTGGCCATCTATAGTGGCGGAGCTAACAGGAGGAGCTGTGCTAACGGGGAACAGCCGGTCAGCAATTGGCACGAAGCTAACGGGCGGAGCTAGGTTAGCTGGGAGTGGCTGGTTAGCTATTGGCATGAAGCTAACGGGCGGAGCTAGGTTAGCTGGGAGTGGCTGGTTAGCTCTTGACACTAAGCTAACCGGCGGGGCTAGGTTAGCTGTGGACGTCCGACCGGCGATGGACATCCGAGCAACCTCAGCAGCTATGGGAGGATCTAGGCTGACCGTAAGCCTGAGAACAGTCGGCAGGCTAGCTACACTAGCCTTCGGCTTATGCTTCTCCATGAGGACAGCAACATGTTCAGCCATCTCCCACATCGCCGTCTGCAGTGTCGGGTTCTCAGTGGCGACCTGGTCGATCTTCCGGAGTAGGAACCCCCATTTGGCCAGTGAGTAACTCTTCATGTCACCGGCCATCAGGGCCAGGACAACGGTGATGGTATCGCTTGCCTTTCCTGCTGCATTCGTTAATGTTGGTGGCGACATTCTGTCACGATGGGGTTAGGTTGAATGCAATAATACAGAAAGGGAAGGAATGGAGGAGGCAGAGGCGAGGAGTGAAGCTTGGAGGAGGATGTTTACTGTAGAATTCTGTCACGATGGGGTTAGGTTGAATGCAATAATACAGAAAGGGAAGGAATGGAGGAGGCAGAGGCGAGGAGTGAAGCTTGGAGGAGGATGTTTACTGTAGAATCCAGTGCAATACAAGGAGAATACAGAAACTAAATAACAAACTTCACAATACAAAAACAACAAACACTAAGACTTACTAGAGGGAGAACGGTGCGACACGACGTGGAGGAACAGGGGGTAACTGGAGGAATGTCGCCACAACGAAGGGGAGACAGACAGACACCTAAATACCCCGACTAATTAACAATTAAGAACACCTGGCCAACACAGAATCACAACAACACCTAGACAATAAGCAAAGAACAACCAAACACAACTAAACACAAAAGCAACTCCTAACAACCCAAAACAGTGTATGACATCACACCAGGGAAGGGAAAGACAATGACAGTACACACCATGACACCACATTAATCAAACTATTAATTATAGTTAACACAGTAGTCAGGATGTCCAGTGTACTGGAGCGCACCGATTGTTTGTCACCACTAGAGGGTGGTAGGGCGCCAATGTCAGGCCGAGGGCCAATGTCAGATAGAGGGCATTGCCCAAAGTTAGGTGAAGGGTACTGCCCAGTGTTACCATCCTGCCCAGTCCAGCCAGGACCGGGCCTAGGATCCTGACAGGGGGCTAGCTCTTTTTAATATAAATGTCATAGATTGTTTTATTTAGATTTCATAGCTTTCTATGCATTTCAGGAGTTTGGGGGGCTGGCTCCCCAAAATAATTAAATAACATAACCCTAACCCCCGAAATAAAGTAAAAACATAAATAGTGAAAAAATCCGGCCATTTTCGTCCAAATGCACGCGCAGCATACATGTTTCCTCGCGTGCGCACAGAACAGATGATTATTATGCATAAATAGTAGGAAACATGTTTGTATAGGAAATTACTAGTTTTAGTTTAGTTTTTGTAAATATTGCCTTGAAATAGAGAAGCTGAAAAAGGTAGCAGGATGTAAAGAAATGTTTAAAGTCTCTCCAACAGAAGGACGAGCTGAACTGGTCGCTCAGAACGCGCTGAGAACGACAAGGAGGGTTCACTCAAAGTTCACTGTGCTAAACAAATAAGGGAGCATACATTTAAAAAATATATATATATATATATATATATATATATATATATATATGTATATGTATATGTATATATATATATATATATTTTTTTTTTTATCTATGACCATATGGACCCCCCTCTCACTTACCCACGTGGGGTTTCAGCCAATGAAGGCGCATATCATTGGTTACTGGCCTTGAAAATGAGTCACCGCTGAAAGCAATAGTATCCCGCTGCACAGCGGCGTTCTCAGGGCCGCACTCTGGCGGCCGCGCTGTGATGGTCGCCACCCAATGGCTGAATTGGAGTATTGCACTGTGCGGGCCGTGCTGTGAGATCCGGCCAGAGGATGTACATACTGTATGAGTAAATTAACTATACTTTTGCTCACACAATATCTTGAATGAATGCGTTTATTTATTTCGAACATAAATTGAAAATAAATAATAATAAAAAACAAGTAATAAACAGATTAAAAAACAAACAAGCAGGAGTAGGATGAAGTGTAAAGGTATGTATTCCTACCCCCTTCACACTATTATCTTATGCAACTCATATTCACTCCACAAACTGAAATATACATACATTGTTGAATGAACAGCCTGTTTGGGCCAAATCAATTTCTATATATAACACAACACAACATATAACATCTGAAATAACATAGCCAAACAATTGGATTCACTATATATGAAATAGCTTAAAGCCCAACCTCCAGGTTAAACCCTACTGATCAATTATGGGTAGTTTACATCATTGGTATATAATTTCATTATTTCTTTTTTTCCATTTGACACCGGAAATGCCACTCCAAAAGAGTTAAAAAGGTCCACGCACGAATAACATGCACGCGCGAATCAAAAAAGCTTATCAAAAGCCGACGTCACAACAGGTGCATATTAATGAGCCAGCCCCTGGCTTGCACATCGCAGTCAAGGAAGGGGCTACACGTCGCCGTCGGGCAACTTTCGCCTTCCTCTGAACCACTACACGGAGTTTTGACTAGCGCGGAAAAGCCATTTCCTTGATCCAAATGGACGCCTTACAAGACGAAGATGGGTTTAATCGTCGGAGAGACTTTGATGGACCTGCTCCATACAATTTCGAGCCTGTTAGGCAAGAGACACCAGCTCCAGCAGCAGACGCATCTGTCAGACCTCGATATCGCTAGATTTGAAGGTTCCTGTCTGAATCCTTTTGTGCTGCAGATAGCATATATTGCCTTCCGCCAGGAGCATGGAGCACTCACCCTCAGGACTTTTGAGTAAGTTGTACAATATTTTATGAAAAGTATGACTGACACACCTGAAATGAACATGACCTGTATTTTCATGCCTACTACAGTGCTATGACACGAGAATGTCCCTTGCAGGATTAATAAAGCAGGGTGTGTGTTGTCTTATCATTAATAAAGCAATCTATCTCTCTCTTCCAGCCAATACCGCTACACAGCGTACAGACAGATTGTTCGCTGGGTTTATGGTCAACTTGGTCGTCACAATAGGAAGGTCATACCTGCCTGTGTAGTCCACGCCATCAGACGGACGTTTCCAGAGGAAGGTGGAAACTACAGAGGCTTCTTATGGCCAGACTTGAGCCAATAAAGTTATTTAACTGAATTGACAGTATTCATGTTTTTCTTCTTTAGATGCCAAAAACATTTGGTCACTATTGTCAAAGATATGATATACTATATGCCATCTGTGTTATCATTTATCACAGATTGACCATATGGCAATACAATTGGACTTGCAAGTCATAAATAAAAACAAAGATTTTCTCATCATTTGCTTCTTACACAGTAAACGGTCATGTATAGTATAGTCAACATTGAATCTATTTTCGAATCTATATCATTGAATTCTAGGTTCGAATGAGGAGAGGAGTAATATACACAATAGCAGACCAGAGACAAAGTTATAACAGTGACCGGTATTTTATTCTCAAGCGCGCTAGTGATAAGGCATATTCTTTTATTGACCTTGAAAGATGAGGAGAGGGTGTTAGCAATCAAATATTTATTACAGAGTGAATATTCAATATTACAGAGTATTTACACAAACAGCTGAGAGTGGACAGTTCTACTTAGCTTGGTGAGGGCAGAGTGGCTTTTTAGCAACAGCTGTAGTGACCCTTCCGGTAACAAATAGATTTTGACACCTCAGTTTTGGCCACAGACATGCTCAAATAAATACAGGCTGAGACCTGATAATAGGAAGACGTGAATAAATGTATATAGGGACATAAATAAATTGATTTGATCCCACACTAGCTAGACAGTTACAATACATACATTGAGGTAGAGTGAAGTATCCTTTTTTAGGTTCTTTCATTAACCACTCCTTCTTTCGGGAGGGTTAGTTCGATATCAAGTCCTAGGTTGATTGGATCAACACATTAGGTTTGGTTCAGACGTCCCTGAGGTTATCTCTAGCTAAAAGCTAGGTTCAAGGTTGGATATTGGATGTATCCTTTTAGCATCAGTAAACTATATCAGTTTATCATTTCAATAGGTAAATGTTTAAACATTAATTTAAACCTAACCCTTACGTGCAGGGAATGCAAATACCTTATTAGGTGAAATGCTCCTATTCCTTTGAAGGTGTACTACAAACAAAGTACCAATAGAAATATTCCAGGTTATAGGTATGCAAATACCTTATTAGGTGAATTTACCATCTTTCTTTACAGGAGAACCATCAGTGATTCAACTATAATCAATATGTCATCAATGGGATTCAAGTATCTTATTGGGTACATTGACCCTTTAACTCGTCCTCTTTACAAGAGAACGTCAGTAGTTCAGGTACCTTACTGGGCGTATTTACCCTTTAATTCTCCCTTCTTATAGGAGAATATCTGTACCCATATATCAAACTAAATCAAATCAAATACAATATCAAAATAACAAAAGGTGAACAGGGTCAAAGCCCTTGGAAGTCCTTGTGTTCTCGTTCAATCAGTTCGTGTCATAGAAAAGGATATGGTCCTTGGAAGTTCTTATGACTCAAGTTCAATCAGTTCGTTAATTCCTGATCCACTCCCTCACTGGGAATGAGGAAGGCAATTCTAAATCCTACCAGACTGCAACAGGATTTGAGCAACAAGGGTATTCAGATCAGGCCGGCATAGCCTTGATCTATATCAGAGGTTCAGTGGGTTGGCTCGCCATCTTGTATCGATCCGGCACACCACCTCGTCCCGCGTGGGCACACGTGGTGATGGGTGGTCTGGAACTGCTCCCAGGGTGGAACAGGGTGCTGGAAAAACCTGGCCAAAACCGCAGGCTACTTTAACTGCAACGCTTCTTCGGTTTTGCAACTGGGGGAATCTTTTTGATACTGTTCTTATTCAATGGCATTAACTATTTATGTCCCCATGACTAAATAGTTATGAATCTGAAACCTGGGTTACACTAGCGATCCTGGTGGCCAGAAGAAAAGCGGGACTTCTGTGTCAGGTACTGAGTGACAGCTTCAGCCTTGTCCACCTGTTGAAAGGTTCTTGCAATGGGGGGAGGAGCAGCAGTCGCCAAACCTTCACTGACGGCTCTCAGGGCTGATGGACTTCTGGAATATTGGTCCTTCAAAGAGCCCATCAAATCAAATGCATAGTCTGAAGAGAAGAGAATATTATATTGAAACACACATTATAAAAGTATAGCAGTATTTCCAAATATGCAAATTGTTGATAATTCCAAATAGTAATTGAACACACACCGTAAGATGGTTTGTCTTTGATGGGATGCACATGATGTTCCCCTTTACGGAACCTAGGGTAGGACACTGCGTAGCGTGGTTCTCCAGCACTAGTAGTGGTCACTGTTCGGTTCCCATTGTGGTTGTAATGCATAGCTGCTAAAAGGAGCCTATGGAAAGGAGAAACATTTTATGATAATTCATTTTATGATAATTAATGTCGAGAGCCCGAAACATCACAGCAGCACTCTGTGTAATAAAATAAAAAATTCATGTTATATTTTTTTGCTTAGCACCTGCCCAAGTTTGGTTGTGGATTGCGCTAGGGCTGCACGATTTTGGGAAATAATCGCATTGCAATTTTTTTCCTGACAGATATTGCGATTGCGATTAAATTTGCGCTTATAATATTTTTTTTAAGCAGCCCCACAGAGGTTTATTGTAAAATGCGGCTTGGATCTGGCCTACGCGGTGGGTCTTTTCAGGACACCGATCCTGAAAATGTTTCTTTTTACCTGGGAATCGATACCGGTAAATTTTTTTCTGTACTTTGCTCTCCCTCTCTGAAGTCTAAACTTCACAACACACAATCTAAAACCCCTTACCTTCCTCTCCCAAACCGATCTTGTATCTCAATGGGACTTCCTGGTTAAATAAAAAAATGTATCGTGCAGCCCTAGATTGCGCATGTCTCTCCTCCATTTAGAGATGATGAAGGCAGTTACCAAGGGTGCAAGGGCACACCAGTCCTCGCAAGGTGCCAGCCAACGAAATAAACACTGTGGGATAAGAGTCGCCACACCCTTGTAGCTGCCGATTGCAAAAACATGTTGTGTACACAGAGGAGTGTGCAGTAACTCTTTATTCTACTGTAATGAGGATAAGATCTTTTCATTCAGAATACATTTACTTAATCATTCTGAAATGTCAATGTATTGAAATGTCTAATTTTACATTTGTACTGCCAAAACCAAATTATCTTATGACACTGACTGTACCTGCTATGCATTCCAAGGAAGGAGAACCCTGTGTGCTTTGGGGCAAAGCGGATCATCAGGGAGTGAAACGCCTCGAGTGAGTAGGTTTGGTTCTGGGGAGATAGCTGCCGTACATCTTTGATGAACAGTTTTTTAGTCACAAGAGCCTCCAGTTGAACAGCTGCTGATGAACCTGACAAATACAACATCAGCATCAACTGATTTTTCAATCTCTCCCTGATCATATGCTTTTTTGTACATATTTGTGAAAGGTTATTCACATGGATATTCATTCAGACAATCAACTAACAGATCATGAAAAAGTGAACTTGTGCACATTCCTGAGCGATAGATACCTGGTGCAAGCCACTCCTTGTTTCTGTCCTCTCCTTCCAATGGCTCATGCTGACAGGCAGGGAATGCAGGAGTGTCATGCTCATGTATGTCTTGAGCATGATTGACCAGGCTTCTCCACTTTGCCTCCATCATGTCTGCATTGCCACTGGGAGTAGAACCGGCGGTCCAGTAGAGGTGGTTCACGAAAGACTGCTTCCAGAGCTTTATAACGTCACAGTCACGCTCTCTGGAAAGGGCATCCAACTTCTTGCTTACGGCTGTTATTGCATGGGCACACACACACACACACCACACACTTTAAAAATCGGACTGACAAAATTGAACTACTGTGATTGGTCTTGCCTTCCATTGTAGCCATGCATTTTCAAGGACAAATACTTACATTTGGCAATATGCCAGATATCAAAGTAGTGTTGTGTTCCTTCGGCGCACAGCACATCTCTCACCCATTTTGCTACCTGCAGAATCGGTTGAATTGTACAGATATATGGCAGAATTTATGAGTTAACTAACCCTTCAAGTAAACTTGAAATGCATTCACATTCAAATATTTCTATTCCTAAAGTGAACAAAAATACAAAAAGTTATTTAACTATCACCACAGAGCCCCTCTCAGTTTCTTGATCGCCAGAAGTTGATTGCCTCCCTTAGTTTACACCAATATTCTTTCTGCCAATTCAACTATCACCAGAGAAAGTGTGTGTGTGTGTGTGTGTCTGTCACTTGTACCTGGCGGTTTCTGTCAGTGACAAGGACTGCGACTTTCAAGTCCTGCTCCTTCAGTAGCTTGATGCTGCGTTGCAAGCCCTCTATCTCACACCAGTTGCTGTTAGCAACTTCTGAACTCTGGAGCACAATCAGACAAACAAAAAACAAACCTAAACAAATGGGAATCCCAAACACAAACAAAGTAGAATGTAGCCGCATAGATATGGCAGAAGGTACATGAGGCAGGAATAACAGACCTGTACAAGCTGAAGGTCAATGACTTTATTCAGCCGGTCCTCAAAAAGGGAGTATGTCCCGTATTTGGCACAGTGCCCTGGACTGTCCGATCTGTAAAAAGCACAAGGCAAGAGCAAAATTATGGATAGATGCCAAATGTCCACAAATTATTAATGTTGTACTTATGTGTATATTATAATGATTAATATAACAATGAACATGGTAATCAACCTGCAGTCTCCAGACAAAATCAATCCCCCTTCCATCTCCTGCAGCTCACGGAGGATACTGGCTTGCTGGCTCTGCCAGGCCTGGATGGCGGTGGGAATGGTGTAGTAGCGCTGATGGCGGAAATAGGTGTTAATATGGTATATTGACTTGAACAAGACTGTTAGATCAACCCTGAAAACTGAAAATATCTGTGATAATAGTTAATTCAAAATAAGGCTTTAATAAGTGAACTGTAGCATGTCATACAGGGACTCTCAGAGTACATTCCGGAGGAACCTTCAGGCAAAACCTCTCTAATGATAAGGTTGTTTACACAGTTGTAGAGGCGCCATGGCCATTGAATCATTACACAAGCCCTATTAAGGGAAGGTTAAAAGGTCTGAAGTCATCAGACCTCCTCGTTGTTGAAAACTGGAAGAAGACACCAATAAGGAAGTCAGGGGGGGCTGACCAGCCTCCCCCAGAAGGTCAGCTAAGGAGAAACACCATGTGTGGAAGCAAGGAAACTATGGGGGGAGAAGACGCCAACTCATCAACATACCACGGCCCCCCGGTTGCTGCAGGCACCCACACGACAAGGACATGTTGGGGCAGATAGCCCCAACAAGAAGACCGCCTGTTTTTAGATACTTGTGATTGGTTGAACTAGTTTAAGAATAGTGAGGTCATTTAATCTATAAGTATTGGGACAGTAAGGAGAGGGAGGCCAGGCCAGCTCATGACCTGCGCCTCCATCACCCACCGACCATGGTTCCACTTTGTCGCTACGTAAGTAAACTGTATATATAATCACTGTTTGTGATAACTTAGAGGAAAGATGTCTATCTTAGACCAGATTTACCATGTGGCGGCAAACAAGTACTATTGGTCTATTTCATATACAACATGAATACTATTAATGTGCAAGACTGTCTTGATGTGAGAGCCACCGTGTCTGGGCTATTGTGATTAACCTCATCAATCCTTTTGTACAATCATGTATTATGCTGAATACATTTCCTGTATGTAACTAATGCATTTATCCACTCTTGGCCGCTCTGCAAATAAATGAGTTTGGACCATAGCTCCTGTTCTATGTCGCTCTCCTTTTTCTTCATCCAGTTAGCAACCTCATTGTGCTGCAATTAACCGTAGATATTCATTAGGAATATACGACATTAACACTGGTGCACTGTAGGCCAAATAGCTGGAGCATTCTGAATGTCTGCTGGGGCATACACCCTGAAAAGTGTACAGCTCCACTCTGCTGCAGGTTGCACTCAGGCATGTTTCTGTGCAGCATTGACTGGTTCCGCCAAACCCTCTTGAATTCACATGCTGAACAGACCTATGAAATATATTCAAATGATCAGTGGTGTACTGTTTGTGTGTACTTTCTTATGGCTGAGGAATAAAGTGAGAAAACATGTTTTTGAAGAACCCCCCCCCCCTCCACCAAATTCAGCATAAGACACTAGTTTTATGCTGAAATCATATTGAAAGCACTAGCATAATGCAAAGTGATAAACCGCTGGGAGTCGGTCAAAGCCTTGAGCTGTGGTTGTTCTGGTAAACTGGTTCAACTGGTGAATTGATCACATCAAGATGCTCTGTTGGGTCACAATGAGCGATGCCGTCTCCTAACATACACACATTTCCATAAAGGTGTGTTTCTTCGCCTAGTGAATTAACACATTCTGATTTTAAAAGCAATTAATAATATCATTCATTCAGTAGGGGGAAAAAATGATAACGATTATAATTGGTTGCATGGCCCCTCACCTGACTGTTCACTACCACTCTGAGAAATGGTCCATTGGCTTTGCATTGGACTGGCCTCAAAGCTTGTAATGTCTGTCTGTGTTTCAACAGACACCATTTGGGGGACTGCCTGTGTCCCAAAGGACAACATCTGGGGGGAAACCTGGATGCCTGTAGAAAACAACAAGTGATATAATTTAAAGCCCAACTTGCAGGTTAAACCCTACTCTGCAAAAGGTAGTTTACATCATTGGTATCTAATTTAATTATACATTTTTTTCCATTTGACGCCGGAAATTTCACTCAGAAATGGTTAAAAAGGTCCACGCACGAATAACATGCACGAGCAAATCTAAAAGCTTATCAGACGCTAGCACGGCCGTGACGTCACTTCAGAAAACGTATGCCTTATGCCCGTCCGGGTCATAGTACTACTGGATATATCATGGCGCTGGCTAACGTTAGCATTATGTCTACTGTCGTGAACCATTTTAGATCGGGGCATGTAGAGGAGTTTGGGGAACGAGTAAAATCATGTGCAGGTCCTCTTCTCAGACCTGTGTGGCAAAGCACTGCACACTCATGCAAGCTACACGTCGCTGCATGTTGATCATCCTCTATAAAAGGTTGTGTTGGCTAAAACGTGCAAAGCAAATTAAAACCTACCCAAAGACCGGTGTGGTGGTCTCCGGTAGCTGTACTGTGTTGCCTTGTGTGCCGATTCCCTTCGTGGCTCAGAGGGTGGAAGATCGGGTTCAGATGATGGGCCAGATGATGGGCCAGCTTCCTCCTCTTCCATCATCGGCTCCTCTGTCACGTCAGGAGTCGCAGAGTGGGTTTGAAGAGTCTGTTGTAAAAAAAATAAAAAGGAGCATTCAGTGTTTACAGTGTTTGTGGTTCTCAACTATTATTAATTACACTCCAACACCTAGACCACAGACTGTGGACCTAGCTCAGTGGTTCTCAACCTTTTCAAATATTGGAAATAATTGTATATCGTCAACCCCTACACTAAAGTTACAGAACTAAGGAATGTTCATAATATGCAATCTACTTGATCTGATCATAACCTTGCTTTCAATTAATCAAACTCACTCTGGCCTGTGCTCTTACACAGTGGTAAAAAACATTTGTTGCCTGCTCCAAACGCCATGAGAAACACTTTTACATTACAGACTTTTAGTTTCCATACAAGATAGTCTATATATAGTACAAAATATTTACAACGTCATAAACAACAGTTCTGCGAACTTGGAACATCTCTTCAACACTGCATTGTACACACACACAGACACACACACAGACACAACGACCCACGCACACAACCACACACAACGACACACACACAGACAGACACACACAACCACACACACAACGACACACACAACCAGACACGACACACACAACGACACACACACAACCACACACACAGACACACACACACAGACACAACGACACACGCACACAACCACACACAACGACACACACACAACGACACACACAAACACAGACAGACACACACAACGACACACACACACACCACGACACACACACACAACGACACACACACACACAGACAGACACACACACAACGACACACACACCACGACACACACACAGACACAACCACACACACACGTTAGCGTCAAAAAGCTAGTTCGATTAGATTCACTTACCCGAGAACTGAGAACTGCAGCAGCGGAGCGTGCACTCACAGAGGGCTGGCCAGGTGACTGTATAGACGGCACAGCACCTTCTACGAGTCTCACCCGGTCCAGAGTTCGAAATCCCATTCTATAGGAGAGGAAATCTCCTTGGATGTAATCCGTCTCTCTGAAATGAGCTCCACATATGACCGTGTGTCGATCACAGTCTTTCGCCAACGCCGCCGGAAAATCAGCTCTCTTCACCTGCACGAATCTCACCCATGATCTAAAGCAGGGGTGTCAAACTCATTTTCACAGAGCGCCACATCAGCATTATGGTTGCCCTCAAAGGGCCAAAGACCGTATAAATGTTAATGTAATGTAAAATAAATGTCACAGTCAAGAGGGGCAGAACTAACAACTGTGAGCTGCAAAGAACACGTGGGACAGATGTAGCAGATGTTACAAAAACAAATGGCTGCACACAACCTTGCAGAGGCCATACATCCAACTAATGGAAGATAGTTTAATTAACTTTAATTAACAGATTGCAGAATGGGTACAGTACAGTACAGCTCGATACACACAATTGTTAGGGGGATGCAGACCAGAGAAAGACTTTCGATTTGTTTACATCAGGGTCCCCCATTTTCAATTCGTAATGAAATTGCTATTATGTGTCTGCATGAACACACAACTGTAACTGTATTCAAAAATAACAAAATAAGGGTTATCTCAGTTCACAACTATATTGGTCAAGTTTTGGGTGGGACTTGTTTGCGTCCCTACAGCGTCCTATTCAATTGAGCGAGATGCTCGGTTATGTCACACAGCCAGTTTGCATCTGACAGTTCAGACAATATTTCTTCAACCCTTTGTTACCTATTCCGCCTGGATCTTTTTTGTATTTTGGGCTGTAAAATTGTCAAAGAATGTCTGAGGAGTAAGTGCTTTTGGCTTTTTTCCTTTGTTACTTCATCAATACCTCAGATGTTCAACATACATGTATGTGTAAGAATGTGTAATAACTAAGGCTGTCAAAGTTAAAGCTTTATTAACGCATTAACCCACAATTATTTTAACGCCGCTATTTTTTAACCCAAGATTAATGTTTAAAAAAAATAATTTTTCTTTTTTCCAGAGCTCTTGGGGGCCACATCAAATGACATGGCGGGCCACATTTGGCCTGCGGGCCATGAGTTTGACACCTATGATCTAAAGGCTGGCGTGCCTTTCTTCGGAAAGGTGTGCATTTTATGGCCAGAAAGGTTGGAATTGGTACACCCACCACAGACACAAACATTCACCATGTTTTAGCAAGTCAGGCTAGAGGAGAGAGAACATCTACATGAGCTCACAACGTGTTAAGGCCTCTGCATGCTACAGCAAATTCAAAGCAACTTCAACACAACATCGGCGCGATTTCAGCGCGCTTGTTGCAGACAGTCTTGTAGACTGTGTTGCGAGGGCGTTGCGTACCTGTGTCCAAAATCTAATCTAAAGACCTGTTGCGTTGGTATTGCGTAGCAGTGATTGGTTGGTAGTGAATGGGGGCGGGGCTGTCTGTCACTTCTAGTGTTCCTGGCTCGAGACCAAAAGAGAACTTTCTGACAGGAGCTCGAGACCAAAAGAAAACTTTCTGACAGGAGCTCGATAGCTAGTGTATTGTTTCATTCCACTTGTTTAATTGTTTGTTTAAAATGAATCAAATGCAGGAACGTATTGCAGAGGAGGTCCGAAAGTACCAACATTTATATAATAGCGGGTCTAAAGACTACAAGGATAGCATTATGACGATGAATTCGTGGAAGGAGATTGGGGAAACAATGGGGATGGACTGGGTTGATGTGGCGATATAACTATATTACACAAGAACACAAGCGAAAACAAACATAAACAGGGCTATTATTATACTAACGATGTATGGTTGAGAAGGGAAATCCGTTTGTAATTGCTAGAGTGCGCACCTTCGGCTGCCCAAAGTATTCAGGCGGGCTGGGCGCGCTCGAGCCGCACATCCGGGGTACATTTTGTTGCATCATAGGCTGCGCGTTGATTTTGCAGAAGCATAAAGGTAATGTGTCTGCAACACCGTTGCTTTGTCGATGTTGTGTTGAAGTTGCTTTGAATTTGCTGTAGCATGCAGAGGCCTTTAGCCAACAAGTGCAACCTTACCGGATGCAACAAGTAACAAGAAGGCTCCTTGCTACTGCCTGTGACTCCCAGAGCACAGAGCCCCCTGGTGCCCAGCACCTGTTGTGACGACATAATTTCGATTACACGCGCACGTTATGAACCATTGATTAAAATATCCATGTGCGTGGTGATTGTGTTGGGCAGACAAAATGTTTGATAAAAAACGCTAAAACTGGGTCAATTTCAATACTTTTTTTTCCCTTCTTCATGAAAGTCACCGTTGGCCTAGTCCACATTGTTTATTGAACAAAAATACAACATGAAGGTTGACCTTTAAGTAACTTATTTTCAATTTATAGAAGTTGCTAGGAATAAAAATTCAGTTACTGAATTATATAAATATATTTATATATATAGATATATTTATTATACATATATTGTGTTTTAGTATTGTATTATATGATTGCATTGTATACTGTGTTGTTATTCAAAATATATAACATATACAATACTACATAGGCCTACAATGTAGTGAGTCAAGTGTTTGAGGCCAAGTGCAGTGCAGTCATATGTAAACAGAAAATAATTGAGCTCGAGATCTTTATATCTTTTCTACAGTCTTCTTGATTTTTATACATCATGATATGTATCATTTTTGTAACTTAGTATTTTTTTCTTTACAGATCGTTTACTTTTTCAACTTTTGGGAGGGTAAGTATTACTTCTTTTTGCACATGTATTGATAGCTTAGACAAATCTTTAAATAAAACAAACAATTTACCGTTTTCCTCCTTGTTTGAATAGTCCAGAAAATTGGTAAAGAGTGCAACGGACATTCTGTCATGACAAAAGGGCCCCTGGCAGAAGAAAGCGCGTATCCAGAAGAGTTTCTGGGGAATTGTCTGCAAGGATTTAGGAATCACCAACGTCCCAAATAATAGGATTAGAATAAAACATGCCTATCAACATCAACATAAAATATTTTTTTTTATGGCTATTCCATTATTTTGAATTTTGTTTGCTTTCGTAATATTTTTTTATCTCTTTAAAAATGTATGAAATGTACTGTGATTATAATTGAAGAAAATATTCAATGCTCAATGCACTATGATATCAGCATTATCTATTACTGTCGAACTCTTTAGGAGCAAAGAGAGCCAAATGTATTTTATTGACTCAAAATGACATATATTATTTATCCAAAACAAATGGTACAATTTAAATGTCCCCTAAATGATAAAATGTACTCCTTGCAACTATTTTCAAAAGTAAATTGAAATTAAATTAACTTTAGGAGTAAAGAAATAATAATTTATATCAGGCATCTACGCGGGCAGCACGGGAGGGCTTGACTGGTTTACTGTCTGGCATCTATGGGGGCAGCCCCAGAGTACTTGCATTGAAAACCCCAGCTCATTCAGGTAGAGTGCATTGTGCTCAGTGAGTTTGGCTGCAATCAGACCAGGAACGTGATAGCCCAATGGTATGTTTTCATTCACCTTCTCTGCTTGCTTTATGTTCATGTGTTCTGCTTGCTCATTTGTGCTTTGCTTATGTTAGCTGTTAACTCCCTAGCACAGTGGTTCTCAAACTTTTTACACCAAGTACCACCTGAGAACATAGCTGGCTCTCCAAGTACCACCATATGACCGGCGTTAAAATACAGTCTATTCAGCTATGCACAGTTCACACAGGAGGCAAATGTATTCCTAATACCATTATTTATTGTTAACTTTTGTCAGACACAGCCACAATGTACAAAGGGATAGCACTAGAACTAGCAAACGCTTCCACACAACTCATACAAGGGGCATTGAGAACATAATAACTAACATTCTCACATAGCAAGTGAGAAAATTAAGAACAACTGTATTTCAGCAAATGTACTTAATTTTCTCTATCTCTCTCACTCTCTCTCTCTCTCACACACGGCAAGCAATTGTCCGTCATTCTCTCTCTCTCTCACACACACACACACACACAATTATTTTGTTACAAAAACTTAATTTCCTGCATTCTGGTGCAGGAATATTTGAATTTTTACCCTATAAATGCCAGTGTTTGTGATGGGCATCACAAATTATTGTAAAAAAGAAAAGAAAACACATATTCAATACATTTTTGAATGTTTACCCTTTAAATGCCAGTTTGTGTGATGGCATCACAAATTATTGTTAAAAAAAAACACACAAAGTAAAATATTTTCAATATATCAAATGCAAAGTACATTTTTCTGGGGGGGATTATTACAGGCTAGGCATGTGTCAATGATTAGCAGCAATTACAAAGAAATCTAAAAATAAATGGTTATGATCAGGGCTGATTTATGACTGTTTAGACTGCATTACTCTGTCACAGTGATCTCCTGGTTGTTCCCCACTTAGATTATCTAACTATCGCGCCGCCGCAACCAGAAACACTGGCCTGGCCACCTATTCCTTAATGACAAGCAAGCAGTGCAAGAATGCGGAAGCATTCTACCGTAGTGGCGTGCGGTAATGCGCCTTTCATTTTCCTTCGCCCAGCGCCCAGGTGCGTGCACCGGCGGCGGCGTGCTCGCTCAGGTGCGTGCGTGCGCCGGCGTGCTTGCGCGAGGTGCCCGCGCATGCGCATGAGATCCCGCCTTGGTTCGACACGAGCGGAGCTCAATATATATAAGTCACCGCCCCTTATTCAGTATCCAGAAATAGCTCAATTGGCAAGACTGCATGGCTGTGGATCCTACGGCTCGTTTGCTGGCAAGTTCGAATCCCATCAAATTTTTTTTTTAACGTGATTTTTTTTTTAACGTGTATTGGTTAAGGTTAAGGTTAGGCATTGTTTCGGAGTTGGTTAAGGTTAGAACGGTTAAGTTTAGGCGCTGTTAAGGAGCTGGTTAAGGTTAGAGTTTGTCAAAGAGAATGGCAATATTCTTTCTATGGTTAAGGTTAGGCATGGTTAAGGTTAAGGTTAAGGTTAGGCATTGTTTCGGAGTTGGTTAAGGTTAGAACGGTTAAGTTTAGGCGCTGTTAAGGAGCTGGTTAAGGTTAGAGTTTGTCAAAGAGAATGGCAATAGACAGCCTATTTCCGCGCGACAGCTCCCAAAGCGGGCCTGAAAAGAAAGGCGCTTTACCGTAGTGGCGTGCGGTGACGAATGCTTCCGCATTCTTGCACTGCTTGCTTGTCATTAAGGTACACGCGGCCTGGCCTGCTCCTAAGTTCAGTGGCCTGACTGCAAAAAAAAAATAAAAAATTGGAAATGTTTTCAAGTACCACCAGCAGTACCACCAGGTACCACTAGTGGTACGCATACCACAGTTTGAGAACCACTGCCCTAGCATATTAGCTAGCATGTTAGCTCTGCTCAACATGAAATGTTTGTAGCATGTTAGCTCTGCTCAGCTTGGAATGTTTGACATGCGGCCCCGGTGCACCCTGGCAAATGGTGTTTCTGCAGTCTGTAGTGTTACATGGGCTGTAGGCCATTGTAACAGTTTGGATATATTGTTTGAACATTTTGATGCATGACATTCATGACATGGTTACATCACCAACACTCTAATAAATTACACGCCAGCAAGAACACTGAGATCATCAGCTGCTGGACTACTAGAGGCTCCCAGAAACAGTCAAAAGAGGATCGGTAATGCAGCCTTTATCAACTATGCCCCAAAACTGTGGAACAAACTACCCCAAAACATCAGGGAAGCCAACTCGCTAGACATCTTCAAAAGACAGCTTAAAACCTATCTCTTTGCTCAGGCATTTCAATGACTTACCTGCTACCTTACTATTCTTACCCTGCCTACTTTTCTATGCTAATTTTATCTTATTTTACACTGCCTATCAAATTCATGTGTCGGTTATATTTTAAACTGAATCATTTTAAACTATTTTTCACACTTTACTGTAACCTTGCTATTTAAATTTTTTACTGTTGTTGTATGTCCGTTCTATTTTATAATTTTTAGACTATTTTTAAACTTAATAATTTTAAACTACTTTATTATTTGTTTTACTGAATAGAGAGCCTATTAGGATGCTAGATCCTAATGTGAAACACTGTGATTTACCATACCCTGCTATGCTCACCCATGCCTGTATTTTTACTGTTGTGAAGCACTTTGAACTGCAACCTCTGTATGAAAAGTGCTATACAAATAAAGTTATTATTATCAAGTTTAAAGAATAATGTTGATTATTGGTGTAATAAACAAATAATATATATAATATAGGTTATATATGATATGTGGTATATATAATAATAAATAAATTAAATAGATAAATAATATATATATAATATAGGTTATATGTGGTATATATATAAAAATAATACAAAATGTCAAATGTATTGGTAAATGCTGAATGAATGTTCTTAACACTTTGAGTGCCAGGGACGCGTTTTGTCGTTAGTTCATGCCGCCAGTGGAGTGCCACCAACGCTATATAGCCAGGGTTCCCACGGTACCTGGAAAACATGGAAAACATGGAATTAATTTGTTCATTTTCCAGGTATGGAAAAGTCATGGAAACTGAGCAAAAGTGAACACTTACATGGAAATAGAAACAGTTGTCCTGGAAAATTGTATTGGATGATGTGTAAAATAGTAATAAAATGAAACTATTGAGCACAAAATTAAGATGAGTTTATAAAAACCCTTTACATGTGAACAGCTTTTACTGTAGATAGAAATGGATGATCCCATGTTGTAGACTGTAGAGCATGCTCTTGGCATCCTATATTGGATGTTGGAATTTGATGCAGGCAACTTGGTGATATGGACTTTAAAAGTATAGTTTCGGATTGGTGGACTTCAGGAATAATAACGTCAGTGTTCGAATTATGAGGGGGCCAATGGGGGCTCAGCCCCCATAGCTATAGTCTGAGCCCCCATAGTCAAGACCCCCTATGGGGGTCTCTCAAAAAAATTATATAATCTTTTTTTTTCTTTTTTTTTTATGTACGAATTATTATTTATGTTACCTAAATAAATTGTTAATAGATCATATTTTTATTTTCAGTTTTTAAAAGAACAGAGTAATTAATGTTGTGGAATAGGCTGCATTTCACCTCCAAGCCGCTATGCGTCGCCCATGAGTTTAACGCTACTCCAACCTAGTGAAGAAGAAGCAGACAATTTGTCCCTCGGAAATAGAGTAAATGTATGTATGTAACACAACAACTATACATATATAAATAAACAATAAACGTCAAATGTGCAGACAGACGGAACCGAAGAGAGAACGAGTGAAGAGGAAAAACTCAGCTGCAGGGAGCGGGCGTGATGGGTCTTCTGGATTCTGGACTGACATGAGACACTTTAGAGCTGTAGGAGGAAAAACTGAGGAAGTTGTTGTTACTGTTGTTTACTTGATGTAATGTTGCTGCTTATTTGGTAACATGCTGCTGGTATTTTGATCATTGTATAGTTTTTGCATTTTGACAGATTTGTGGGAGAAAGTGTTAAGAAAAACGTAATAATTGCCACTTGAGATGATGCAATCTATAGCTTGATGTAATGGCTTCTGATAATGCAGAGCTCTAATTGCAGATGTTGTTATTACTCTCGTGGTCTGAGATAGAAAAGGCATCAACCCCTGGCTGCCTGTGTGACACTTTAAGTCGTCATGATGTGGCGGCTGTAGCTCAGGAGGTAGAGCTATAGTCGTCACCACTCACTTTGGATAAAAGAGGTCAGTGGTTTGAATCCCGGCTCTTCTGGTCTGCATGTCAGCGACGTGCTGCAGTAGTTACTTTTCTTCTCGTTGTTCTAAGAAGATGCTGCTACTTCTAATATATTTTTTATTCAGTTCTCTTGATTACCTGTGCACATTTGTTTATAACATTATTTATTTTGATTTATACAAGTATTTATTTTATGTTCATTTTATTATCAGATGATAATGTTACTTACTGTATCCTGATAAATGCTGCTGTTGTGCCATACCACTAGTTATTTTCCATTCGATTATTTAGTTAGTTTCTGATTTATAAGTGCAGAGACAAATAAATGTGAATTCAAGTTCATAAATGTTGGTCTAATTTTTCAAATTAAATTGTTGTATTTTATCAGTTGCAAAATGCAAATAAGTAAATATGGCATTATATATCAGAGGTGAGTAATAAAATTAACAAATATTGATTGTTAAGAATGAGACTGAATAATGACATCACACAATAGTCTAATGACTGTTGTGTGATGTCATTATTACTTAGTATTAGACTAATCCTAATGAGATATTCCTCTAATTATGACTTCGAAAACAGCCACAATTTCAGGAAAAAAAATTGTAAAAAAAAATCAGGTGGCCCCCATAGCTCTCGGATGATAATTCGAACCCTGAATAACGTTACTCGTGATCTTAATAGAAGAGTCTTAAGGCGAGCACAGAGACTCAGAAGAAGCTTCTATCCCCAGGCCATCAGGCTGCTCAACGAACTATAAACACTATGCAACAACCATCAAATGCACACAGCACACGCATCAACACGCACACACTCACTTTAAACAAACGGCTCACTGCAGCACCCACTTTACACACTTTAGAACACCTAAACACACTTTACACTTTATATTTATTGGTAAAGGATTTGCACTACAACTCGTACACCTTACTGTAAATTGTACCTCATCCCATTTCTGCTCTGCACTATATAGTATTGTATATTAGTACATTGCATAGTATATTGTATATTGTATGGTAACTCAGTTACTTCTATTCTGCATCGAACATTGTACATATGTCTATACTGAACACTGTGACCTCTATTTTTACTTCTATTTTATATGCTATACTATTTTATTTCATACTTATCTTGTCTAACACAGTCTCTGGAGCGAAACAGTAAGAAGCATTTTGTATAAAAGTATTCTGTACTTCTGTTTATACAACGGCATGCAAATTTCTCTATTCTGATTGGCTGAAACAGTCCATTTACACGTATGTATCCTTCATAATCCACGCTCCTGGTCCCAGGACCCGCCCACCACCGAATCACATCACTCCGCCGGATCACTCCGTCGGAAAAAACAAGATGGCGGACAATAATCTTTAACAAATGGATATGTTGATAGCGTCATAACGACTAAATATAAAGCGATTCTGTCAAGGGGAACGTGTTAGCCCTTTAAACAATGTTGGATGATGTAATTGATGGGTCTTGAGGCAATCTAGAACAAAAGAGAAATCGCGGTTTGATTGATAGATTAATTGATTGATTTAAATTTCTACTTCCTTCTTGCTACTGACTGCAGCGTTCTCTCTCACTGTCCGACGCGTCACGCTGGCGTACCCACAAACACACACACACACATACACACACACACACACACACATACACACACACACGCACACACACACTGTGACACACACACACACACACACACACGCACACACACACACACACACTCCTGTCTGCAACAGCGGGAGAGTCAGACTGAGAGAGAAGCAGCGCTGTTTTAAGTGAGCATGGTCTATTGAATTGATTGATTGGTTGATTGCTAATTTTATTACTGTACCCCTGGTTTCCAACTGGTTAAGTTTAGGCTAAAAGAAATAAATAAAAAAATAGGGCGAAGAAAACGTTTTTTTCCTATGCATTCCCTTAACAATTGTGTGTATTGAGCCGTACTGTATTGTACCCATTCTGCATCTGGTAATAAAATTTTCAATCAATCATTCCAATAATACACAGTTGGATGTGTTAGTTGGTTGGATGCACTTCAAGCTGCTTCCACATGAGGCAACTTCTCTCAATCATTCCAATAATACACAGTTGGATGTGTTAGTTTGGTTGGATGCACTTCAAGCTGCTTCCACATGGAGTTGTGGGAACTACTTTTTCTGGCGGATGGTTTTTTCAATAAATCTTCGATTAATGTGTGTTTATTGTATAGAAATAAGGTTGGATGAATCTGGCAGTTGTATAAAAGCTTTACACCACGTGCAGTCGTGATTTGTGACCAATAAACCATGCCTAGGGGGGTCTAACGACCCTCGGCTGCGCCTCGGGCCTAACAACCACCCCTAGGCATGGTTTATTGGTCACAAACCACTCCTGCGTGTGATGTAATGCTTAAATGACAACTATTAAAGAAACTTGAACTTGAACTTGAGGGTCAAATACAATGCATTTCCCAGCCAACACGGGAGCCTTGACATCTACAGTGAAACTTCTTATGCAAGTTTATCCTCAAATGTAAGTACTGTAGCTGTGTTTTAACTGTGTGGTAAACCTGGGTTTATCAACGTTAGTTAGTAAGCAGTGCAATCTTGCTAACTAGCTAGCAACTTGAGTTTGAGTTTGTTTTGGATTTTGTTAATGATGCAAGCACATGGAGTGCAATCTTGCTAGCCAACATTCAGTTTGCTAACTAACTAGCTACTAGCTAGTGTTGGCTAGCTTGCATTGCTAGCTAACTACCAATACATTTTCACATTAGGCTGTGACATTACTTCTATACTAGTTGACATGAATAGTCCAGCCTCCTCATGTTACTTTTCCGACGAGGCATCTGAAGAGACCCAAGTTGATCGCCGGCCAGGAAAACAAGTGGAATATATATTTACAGTACCCAACGCTGAATCAATAAACGCAGTCGATATTTGGAACGGCGATCAGGAATTGGAATAATCAGAGCTGTTTTCACCTATATATCAACGTGTGTGTGTGGCTGTGAGTGTGTGCTCGCTGATCAGGAAATGAGAGAATATATTTTTCAGATCGCTTCTCTAGCGTGCATAAGTACACATATACTATCGATAATCTAGCGTTTATTTGAAACGTTCATAAATAGGCCGAAAAATTACAACGTTTTTTGTGTATGCCAGGATATTCCAGTAAATGCCGTTTATCACGGAATCTTTATATTTTCCTGAAAAACTAGGGCTTTTCAAAATGCTATAAAACAGAAATGAACCGATTTAATAATAAATTAAAAAAATCTGTCTCGACAATGTTGACTGCAAACAAGTCATTGATAAACGACGGGCAGATTAGACACATAGCCATAATTTAAGACAGAGATTATGCGTTCACAACGCTATCATTGAAGTGGGTGCTGGCATTCAACGGCGGTAAGGCGCACCGCATCTCCGGTAATCAAAGTGTTAATGAAAATGCATTTGGTAATTGTTTATTTGAATGAACTGATATAATATAGGCTAAATGTATTAATGTTAATTATAATTTATGGTATTATTATAGCCTATGTTGATGTTGAAACCTTCAGGTTTATAACCTGCTATTGTGACAACCATTTGTCAACCAAATAAATGACAAACTAAGGTAAAAGAAAAGTCAGAGTTTTATCCATCCTTTATCACGTTGCCTGAGCCCTTCAAGTGGGGAAAACAAAAACAAACTTGACAATTACTCTTAACCTGTTTTGCTTATGGGGTGTGGGAATACAGGGCAGTGTGCAAGCGGAAGTTGACAAACCAGACACGTCGACTGTGGTGCCACAAGATGGAACTGAGTTGGACTCAGCCAGCTGTGGACCCAATCCTGAAGACATGCCAGATGTGAGCCCTGACAAATCCCCAAATTACACAAACTCAGACTCAGCCAGCTGTGAGCCCCTGCTGGAAGTCCACCAAGACACTGATAACAGTCTTTCATCACCAAATGACAATGAATCATCATCTGTGGATGACAGCCAAGAGGTAAACTTAGATTATTTAAAAAAAGCTTTGGAAGTACGTCAGTTTAAGTGGGTTAGAATGAATTGTTAAAAAGTTAAATAGCTATACATTTTTACATCTAAATGTTAGATTCCCAGCTTTCAAATGTGTTAAACATTTATATTAACTATTATATAACTATGTTGGGAGTATTGTGAATGACATTCGCTATTTCTGAGTGATGTCCTTTTACAGAAAAAAAAACATCTTATCCTTACATTGTATGATGGAATTTGCAATATGCAGTTCAAGTTTGGATTTGGCAATTGGATATACTTGAATGCATACCAGCTTCTAATCTACCTTTCTTACAACTTGCGTTTGCAGAATACCAGCAGTGCCTGCAGTAGTAGCAGTACCACATCATCTACAAAGGACGAAGAGAAGCAGAAATACTTCACCCACAAATTGCCTGAGCAACTTTTTTTTTTTCATTCCACAAGGAATGGAGAAAACTCAGAAATGAAGGGAAATCATCCCACTAGAATGAAGACACACATGACAGCGATTTATATACCCCTCATGGACAAAGGAAGAGAAGGGGAGGGTGTGTGTGTGTGTGTGTATGTGTGTGTGCTTGTGTCAGAAGGGGGGCTAGGGGATAATGGGTTCCAGATGCAGGGAGAGTGTGTGTGTGAGCCACGAAGTGAGTCTCCACTGGCCAAACAACAACCCAACAAATCAAAGAGGCCCAACAGCTATGTGTGTGTGAGGCCGGATGCAGGGAGACACAGAGCCACGGTCCTACAGCATGCATAGTGGGGAGACAATGGGTGCACAGATACATGAGATATTGACATCAAATATTACTAGATCAATAAACTAAACCAGAAAGACCGAACTAAAACGGTAGTTCAAAAATTTGCATTGGACAAATGTGATTACAAAAGGTATCCGAAGTGTCCATCCACACTAGTTTTGGTTTCAAGAGGCACAGTGTGAAAACGATAGGCTCTATGACAAAAACGCCACTGTTTACCTGCACTGGGTACTGCCGTTTTGATGATTGTCAGGTTCAAGTAAATGTTAAAGTGGAAAGTGAGTCGTCCCTCAAGGCTGTTGTCTGCTTCCAGGGGGGCATTGTGCGGCACAGCCTTGAACAGCTGAGAAGGAGGCCAGTTAGAGCTGAAGAAAGGCAGCTGATGGCAGACACTCTTAGCTCTAAACGACCAAGAAGTGTATATTTACAAAGCTTGAACAAGTTGGAGGAGACTGTTCTGCAATCTGGTTGCAGAGATGAGGTGCCGACAACTGGAGTCTTAAAGACTTTATCTTGGGGTGAAAGGGAAAAGCAGAGGAGGCACAAAAATGAGATGGTGAGTCTGCAGCTTATGTCTGAGGATGTTCAAGACAAAGATGACCAGTGGATTCAGAAGGTAATCCTGCAGCCAAAAGGTGTCATGCTTTGGTCTAAGAGAACAATTAAGTTATTCCATGACAGATCGAAGGAGGACATTGTCTACCTAGATGCCACAGGTAGCATTGTTAAAAAGGCAAAAGGGGAGAGCACACCTTTTTACATCTATGAACTTGTGGTCAGAAATCCAGTAAAAGGATATCCTGTTGCCACATAGTAACCTGTGAACACACCACAGCATTGATAACCTACTTTCTTGGCTCTTTCATCACAGACTGTGTCAAACAACATGGGCCAAACATTTGCAGAAGACCAGTTATGCTCCTTTGTGATGGCTCTAGTTTGAATTTGTTTTAACTTCAGTTTTTATTTAACATTTATAGACATACAACACTTAGACAATACTTACAGTGACATCCCTAACATAACTATATACAAATATTTATAGACATGCAACACTTAGACAATACTTACAATGACATCCCTAACATAACTATATACAAATATGGGTCCCTTGAATATGGCGTTGTTCAGCCGCTTATACCCCCATAAGAGGGGCCCCCCCCTCCCGCCATCCATCCCTAGAAACCGGGCTCCCCCACATCCCAGGTCCGTCCCCCGCGGGGCCGAGCACTCAGCGACACGGGTCCCTTGAATTGATTGGGCCTGGCCCAGTAGAGGAGAGGGCAGGGGACTCCCCCCCACCGAGCCAAGCCTGTTACCTCCCATGTCCCAAAGAACCCCACCCCCCCCGCACCTCGACCCCACAACACACAAGACCCCCCTCTCCCGGGCTCAAAGAAAAAGGACAACATTGGTGCTCCCATGGTGTTAGAGGATCTCAATCGTATCCCTCTGTTCCCCGTTGGAAGGGTGGGGAGTAATGGCTCTCCTAGTGAGAGGGCTCCCCCTAGTGGCGAAGTGCACACTATAAAAGTCCAACATTCGTTCTGTGGACAGCCTCAGAGCTCCCGGTCAATGTTCTGAATTTGTCCCTCTTATGTTCATTTGTATTGTGTGTCACGTGTAATCCTGTAGTTCCTTCATACCAGTCCATCGTGTATTATTCCCCAATATGTTTCCTAATCAGCGTGTCCCTTTTTAAATAAATTTTAAATCGTTTGTCTATAACGTGTGTATTGTAAATCATAGTGTTAATTATTCTAAATTCTGGTGTTATAGTTTTATACTTCTTGGGGTAACTGTTCAATTATCTTTCCTCTGTTTCATCTCATCCCCAGGTCCCCCGTGTGTATGTTTGTATTGGGTACTCTTCCACGTTGATTTTGTCTTGTATCTTTCCTTGTATCACTGTGTCCCTTCATGCCCCTTTCTTTTTTTTATCCACTTTTTCTCCTTATTTTTCAAATTTTTTCTCCCATCCCAATTTCGTATTGCCAATTCTCCCCTCCCCTGTCTTGAACGTTGCTAGACTATGCCCCCCACTGGTCGGTTGTAGTGAGGATAGAAGCCTTGCATCACGTGTCCCCTCCGGTACACGAGGAGGCAGCCTGTCGCATCTTTTCACCAGACAGCGCAGACTCTCAGTGGCAAGGAGTAACACGTGGGAGGCTTACGCTGCCCCGATACTTCCTGTCTCTGCTGTGCAGGCGTCACCCAACCGACCTGTAGGAGTCGCTGTCCACAACGTCCAATCCCCACCCATCGACTTCCACCCGCTACCTCTGCCAATTGAGATAGTATGATGACTGGCCCAAGCCGCAGGCAATGCTGACACCGGGATTCGAGATTGGAGTCTCTTGCATTGGTGACGAGATCAATCTCCGCTACGCCACCCAGCCACTTCATGCCCCTATCTTGTGTCCCTTTGTCGTTCTTCTTTTTTTTGTGAACACATATTTTTTATAATTTTTGACATGACATAAAACTAGACACACAAACATTAACAGTAAATATCCACAATAAATCACAGGACTATACAGTCCATTATTTGGATCAATATAAATGTAGGTTACAAGATATATACATAATACTTACAATACAATACATACATGTGCTCTTGTCGTTCTTCATAGTTGATCTGCTTTGAATCGGTTCAGGTCCCCTCTTTTCCTCCTCTTGTCCTCGTCTCTGTTCTGGTCCACCTGCGCGCCCTCTCCATCCTCTGCGTCAGCGTAGGCCTATCTCCTTCCCCTCCCGTCACCTTCCATCCTCTCCACGCCGTGTCCCTCGCCGCCTCCTGCACGCCACTGGGGCCTGGTTCCTTTCTTTTTCTGAATTTTCTTTATTTCTACATAGCTCCGACGCTTCATTGCCACCTCCGTTGGATTTTTCAGTGTTGCATTGTATGCTCCGCATTGCTCCTAATCCAATCTGCGTGGTGGCCTGGTTAGCCACTATGTTAGCTTGTAAGCTAGCTTGTAGGGCTGTCCCCGACTAAGGATTTGGATAGTCGACTTTGATTGGCCGAAATTAGCCGATAGTCGACTATGACATTTTTTTTCTTGTCCTCTGCAAAAGCATGCAATTGGTCCACTGATGGATACATCTTGATATTTGTCTAGTCTAGTGTGTTCATTAGATGGGTGAAATCCTCTTTCAGTGCCTCTGTGCCTGTTTTCTTAGGCAGTTAGCCTCTGGTATGCGTGCCATTAGCGTTAGCCACGCTTCTAGGCCTCTTTTCTCTCTCTCTCTCTCTCTCTCTCTCTCTCTCTCCTTTTTTTTTTTTTTTTAATGGTCTAAATCGGCTAAGAGGTTGGCAGTCGACTCCTTTCCATCGATTAGTCGACTATTCTACTAATAGGGGTCAGCCCTACTAGCTTGTATGTTAGCCTGTAGCTTCTCTGCACATTCAGCGTCCCGCTCGCTTGTTCTACCTGTTGCATCATTGCCTCGTGTTGAGTCTTTTCCATCAGTGTATTTACTTCATCTGGGGTTGCTTTTCTTTCATTTGTCCTCGTGTTCATTCTTTCTTTTGTCCTTGAATCTTCACTTTTTATTTCGTTTTGAATTGTTTTACTTCCTTTTTTTGATATTCATTGACCGGGAGCTCTTTCATGTGGCTGCTCACCAGAGCGTTGTGTGGGGAGATTTCGGTGTTCCTCAATCAGGACAGAAGGATATCGAATATTAGACACGGGACAATGAGTTCAAACATCATGTATGGTATTTATTGAATAATCAGAAAGCATAATTACATGAATTATCGGGTGGTCCATGGATCACAGACAAGCTTGTTGACAGCAATGCAGTATAGCAGAGTGGCCAAGGAGCTCTCCTCCCTCTATTCTAGATGGTCTGATATACTGTCCACCCTAGGGTGTCTTTGCTGGCTGACCAATCAAGTGTGAGACACCTGTGTCCTTTCCCATATGATCCAGCGAGGACCAGGATGCATAGTTATGTAACAAGAAAATAAACAGGCATCCCTCCCGGACCGGCCAGCCACCTTGCTGGAGATAAAGGGGGCCCCTGTAACCTTGGCCTAAAAGCCTCTCACTGTCAAAGGAAACCAGTGTTCTCAGATGTCCATGATACTGATTGTACTGTAATCCTATTTATCAATGACTTTTAACTTAAGCAATGTTCCTAATTAACGAATATATTTATATATGTTATAAGCCTAAAGTCTGACGTTAATTTCCGACAGTTGCAAACCGGAAGTTCCCCCATTATACTTTTCATTGTGAAACAAAGTTATGCAGAGTTCCTTGTACTCCTGATTAATGCAATGGTGTGTGTGTGTGTTTGTGATGATCTCATTCAAGGAGTACTACAAGCGCACACACATACACATTTTTCTTTTGTTTTTTTCTATTAGTGATTTACACACTTTCTCAATAAGAAAACATTGTAACAAATTTAAACAGATTTGCACTGCTAATTTGAAGCGTAACATATTGATGTCTTGTATACAGTTATGTCCCTGCAATTTACCATTATGTGTTACGTATGGGGGTGAGTAGTAGTGAGTCCAATGGTGGAGGAGACGAGGAGAGACGGAGATAGGTAGCTATTTTTTTATTTTTTATTATTGATCTTTTTCCCCCTCCTTTTTCCTCCGATTTTCTCCCATCCCAATGTTAGTCGTTATGCCAATTCCCAATCCCCTTCCTGGTCGCTGCGCACTTACCCTCCACTCTATCACGTGCTTCCTCCGACACACGTCTAGCCAATCAACCGCTTCTTTTCACCTGGCAGCGCGGACTCTCACTGAGAGGGTGTAACATGTGGAAGGATCACACTACCCCCCTTAGATCCTATCCACGCTGAGCAGGCGCCCCGACCGAACTGTAGGAGTCGCTGTTTACAACGACCCGGACCCACCCCGCCAGCTTTCCCACCCTCTAATACAGCCAATTGTATTAGTGTGAACGGCCAGCCAAGCTGGTGACAACGCCGGAGCTGTGAACTGGATTCGAACAGGCGAATCCAGCGTCTCCGGCGTTTGGTGATGAACGCAATCTGATAGGTAGCTATTTCTAAGGATGTGTCTTTATTAAAACACACAGAGCAGCGATAATCCAGGAAAGACGCCGGGCGTCAACAAAGAGAACAGGCAAAAGTAATATAAGTGCATCGCGAGTGGCTCAGCAAACTCTGACCAGCTCCTTCCCACACGAACAGTATTCTGAAGCCTCGACAACAAACAAGGGAACAGAGAAAGAATAAGTAGTCACCATCCAAACATTCCAATCAATTAGCAGTGACAGCAAATTGACAGCACAGTGACAGCAACAGTGGAGAGTACCAATCAGTGACAACACAGGAATGTGGGCGTGACAACCAAAATGCAAATACCAACCACCAGGTGAAAACATTCCAGACTGACAGCTGGGTTCCCGGGAGAGGGAACCCAGAACGTTAACTTACAATTATGGGCAAATAAAGAGAAAATGTTTGTCTGAAAACATTTCTGGTTAAGGTTTGGTTTTTGTGTGCCCTGTATGCAAGATTCATGTCGTTTGCCAGTCACATACCTTTTTAAGTGGTGAACTTTTTTTGTTTTTAGAGATTTTAGAAACGTTTTATACTACAATATTTTGGCCTGTGCTACAAAACGATCAACCTCTGTAGCACCAGTGCTATGTGCAAAAAAGGTTAACGTACATCCCTGTTACTCTGTCTCTTCATTACTCTGTCTCTTCATTATTCTGTGTCCCTTCATTACTCTGTGTCCCTTCATTACTCTGTGTGTCTTCATTAATCTGTCTTCATTACTCTGTGTCTCTTCATTACTCTGTGTGTCTCTTCATTACTCTGTGTGTCTTCATTACTCTATCTGCATTACTCTGTCTCTTAATTACTCTGTCTCTTCATTACTCTGTGTGTCTGCATTACTCTGTGTATCTTCATTACTCTGTGTCTCTTCATTACTCTGTATCTTCATTACTCTGTGTGTCTCTTCATTACTATGTGTCTCTTCATTACTCTGTGTCTCTTCATTATTCTTGTCTCTTCATTACTCTGTGTCTTCATTACTCTGTGTCTTCATTACTGTCGGTCTCTTCATTAATCTGTGTCTTCATTACTGTGTGTCTCTTCATTACTCTGTGTGTCTCTTCATGACTGTGTGTCTCTTCATTACTCTGTGTGTCTCTTCATTACTGTGTGTCTCTTCATTACTCTGTCTCTTCATTACTCTGTCTCTTCATTACTGTGTGTCTCTTCATTACTCTGTGTGTTTTCATTACTCTGTGTGTCTCTTCATTACTCTGTGTCTCTTCATTACTCTGTGTGTCTCTTCATTACTCTGTGTGTCTCTTCATTACTATGTGTGTCTCTCCATTACTCTGTCTCTTCATTACTCTGTCTCTTCATTACTCTGTGTGTCTCTTCATTACTCTGAGTATCTTCATTACTCTGTGTCTCTTCATTACTCTGTGTGTCTCTTCATTACTCTGTGTGTCTTCATTACTCTGTCTGTTCATTACTCTGTCTTCATTACTGTGTGTCTCTTCATTACTCTGTGTCTCTTCATTACTGTGTGTCTGTTCATTACTCTGTGTCTTCATTACTCTGTGTGTCTCTTCATTACTGTGTGTCTCTTCATTACTCTGTGTCTCTTCATTAATATGTGTCTTCATTGCTCTGTCCCTTCATTACTCTGTGTCCCTTCATTACTCTGTGTGTCTTCATTACTCTGTGTCTCTTCATTACTCTGTGTCTCTTCATTACTCTGTGTCTTCATTACTCTGTGTCTCTTCATTACTGTGTCTCTTCATTACTCTGTGTCTCTTCATTACTATGTGTCTCTTCATTACTCTGTGTCTCTTCATTACTCTGTGTCTCTTCATTACTCTGTCTCTTCATTACTCTGTGTCTCTTCATTACTCTGTCTCTTCATTACTCTGTGTGTCTTCATTACTCTGTCTCTTCATTACTCTGTGTGTCTTCATTACTCTGTCTCTTCATTACTCTGTGTGTCTCTTCATTACTCTGTGTGTCTTCATTACTCTGTCTCTTCATTACTCTGTCTCTTCATTACTCTGTCTTCATTACTCTGTGTCTCTTCATTACTCTGTGTGTCTTCATTACTATGTCCCTTCATTACTCTGTGTATCTTCATTACTCTGTGTCCCTTAATTACTACTCTGTCTCTTCATTACTCTGTGTCTCTGTATTACTCTGTGTCCCTTGATTACTCTGTGTGTCTTCATTACTCTGTGTCCCTTCATTACTACTCTGTCTCTTCATTACTCTGTGTCTCTTCATTACTCTGTGTCCCTTCATTACTCTGTGTGTCGTCATTACTCTGTGTCTTCATTACTCTGTGTGTCTTCATTACTCTGTCTCTTCATTACTCTGTGTCTCTTCATTACTCTGTGTGTCTCTTCATTACTCTGTGTGTCTTCATTACTCTGTGTCTCTTCATTACTCTGTGTCTCTTCATTACTCTGTCTCTTCATTACTCTGTCTCTTCATTACTCTGTCTCTTCATTACTCTGTGTCTCTTCATTACTCTGTGTCTCTTCATTACTCTGTGTGTCTTCATTACTCTGTGTCTCTTCATTACTCTGTGTCTCTTCATTACTCTGTGTGTCTTCATTACTCTGTGTCTATTCATTACTGTGTCTCTTCATTACTCTGTGTCTCTTCATTACTGTGTGTCTCTTCATTACTCTGTCTCTTCATTACTCTGTCTTTCCATTACTGTGTGTCTCCATTACTCTGTCTCTTAATTACTCTGTGTCTCTTCATTACTCTGTGTCCCTTCATTACTCTGTGTGTATTCATTACTCTGTGTCTTCATTACTCTGTGTGTCTTCATTACTCTGTGTCTCTTCATTACTCTGTGTTTCTTCATTACTCTGTGTCTCTTCATTACTGTGTGTCTGTTCATTACTCTGTGTCTTCATTACTCTGTGTGTCTCTTCATTACTGTGTGTCTCTTCATTACTCTGTGTCTCTTCATTACTCTGTCTTTTTATTACTGTGTGTCTCTTCATTACTCTGTGTCCCTTCATTACTACTCTGTCTCTTCATTACTCTGTCTCTTTATTACTCTGTCTATTTATTACTCTGTGTCCCTTCATTACTCTGTCTCTCATTACTCTGTCTCTTCATTACTCTGTGTCTTCATTACTCTGTGTCCCTTCATTACTCTGTGTATCTTCATTATTCTGTGTCTCTTCATTACTCTGTCTCTTCATTACTCTGTCTCTTTATTACTCTGTCTATTTATTACTCTGTGTCCCTTCATTACTCTGTCTCTTCATTACTGTGTGTCTTCATTACTCTGTCTCTCTTCATTACTCTGTGTTTTCATTACTCTGTCTCTTCATTACTCTGTGTCTTCATTACTCTGTCTTCATTACTCTGTGTGTCTTCATTACTCTGTCTCTCTTCATTACTCTGTGTGTCTTCATTACTCTGTCTCTTCATTAATCTGTGTGTCTTCATTACTCTGTGTCTTCATTACTCTGTCTCTTAATTACTCTGTGTCTCTTCATTACTCTGTGTCCCTTCATTACTCTGTGTGTATTCATTACTCTGTGTCTTCATTACTCTGTGTCTCTTCATTACTCTGTGTTTCTTCATTACTCTGTGTCTCTTCATTACTGTGTGTCTGTTCATTACTCTGTGTCTTCATTACTCTGTGTGTCTCTTCATTACTGTGTGTCTCTTCATTACTCTGTGTCTCTTCATTACTCTGTCTTTTTATTACTGTGTGTCTCTTCATTACTCTGTGTCCCTTCATTACTACTCTGTCTCTTCATTACTCTGTCTCTTTATTACTCTGTCTATTTATTACTCTGTGTCCCTTCATTACTCTGTCTCTCATTACTCTGTCTCTTCATTACTCTGTGTCTTCATTACTCTGTGTCCCTTCATTACTCTGTGTATCTTCATTATTCTGTGTCTCTTCATTACTCTGTCTCTTCATTACTCTGTCTCTTTATTACTCTGTCTATTTATTACTCTGTGTCCCTTCATTACTCTGTCTCTTCATTACTGTGTGTCTTCATTACTCTGTCTCTCTTCATTACTCTGTGTTTTCATTACTCTGTCTCTTCATTACTCTGTGTCTTCATTACTCTGTCTTCATTACTCTGTGTGTCTTCATTACTCTGTCTCTCTTCATTACTCTGTGTGTCTTCATTACTCTGTCTCTTCATTAATCTGTGTGTCTTCATTACTCTGTGTCTCTTCATTACTCTGTGTCTTCATTACTCTGTCTCTCTTCATTACTCTCTCTTCATTAATCTGTGTCTTCATTACTCTGTCTTCATTACTCTGTCTCTTCATTACTCTGTCTTCATTACTCTGTGTCTCTTCATTACTCTGTCTCTCATTACTCTGTGTCCCTTCATTGATTGAAAACTTTATTAACAGATTGCAGAATGGGTACAATACAGTACAGCTCAATTCAAAACAACTGCTATGAGGATGATAGATGTAAAATACATTTGTCTTGTTTACATCAGGGTCCTCCATTTTCAATTCATCAGGACATTTATGACACAGATATACAGTACTGTTTAACACTTTCAGTGCCACCAGGTGGCGCCAGAGTTAGTGCTTGAATGCCACCATCGGCGCCAATGTTAACGTTAATATCGCCTAATCTATGTTTTAAATTATGTGTCTAATCTGCCCGTCGCTTATCAAAGAATCATTTTCCAGTCAGTGCTGTCAAGGCAGATTGGTTTTTTATCGCTTCATTTCCGTTTGAGAGCATTTTGAAAAGCACCCGTTTTGAGGTAAAAAACAGCCCATTCTGGGCCATTCTGTGATAATCGTCTTTTACTGGAATATTCCAGAACGTTGATATTTGTCGGCCTATTTATGAATCGTTTTCAAATAAACGCTAGATGATCAATATTATACGTACACGCACGCCCATTCGAGCCGCGCGCTGATAATAGGGTCTGTTCATTTCCTCATGGATTTTACAGTGAAACCGATATAGGACATTTCACAAAACAGCTTATATCTTCATCAAAATGAGTCTGATTATCCTAACACTGATAACATAGATTCCTTACCTGACATCAGATGGTATCCAACTGGTATATTCCAATCCCTGATCACCATTCGAAAAAATCGATAAGTGTATAGATCTAACGTGATACAGTAGAATTCATGATCCGCGGCGCTCAGAGGATCCATAATGAACTGTGGTAACCCCGGCTGCATCAGTGGACTGGAAAATGTGGAGTACAGGATTTTTTTCCCCATCCATTTTCATTGAGTCCATTCCAAAATCCCTTATGTCATCTGGGAGACGATAGGGGGCGCTTTTTTCCACATCTGATCGCCGGCGGCTCTCGGGTAGACTAGGGTAGGCTCGCGTGATGCAATATGATTTCAGATCGCTAAAATAAAAAAGAATCCGAGAAATCTCGTGAGTGGCTTTCACCGTAATATTAATAATTCCGAGAAAACTCGTGAGTGGCATAGAAAGTGTTAAGAAAGAGAAGGGAAAAAAATATCATAAGAAAAATATGTACATCCGAAGGGGAAGAAACTGTACAGTGGGGGGGGGGGGGGACATTTACTGGGGCCCGTTTCTAATGGCAGCCACCCGTAGGTGCTCTTTAAGAGCGGTTTTGAAGGAGGGTAGGGATTCACATTATTTTATGGCTGTGGGTAGAGCGTTCCACATTATTGTAGCATAATTGCGAAACATGTTTAGTCCCTTGTTTGAGCTGAATCTGGGTTGAACATGATTTGTGGAACTCCCTCTGGTGTTGTGGTCATGGAATTCACTGACCTTTGGGAAGTATTTCGACATATACATGGGTCTCTTAGTGGTGTAGTGTATCTTATAGACCAGGCCCATTGCAAGTTGCTGTACTCTAAGCCAGGGGTTCTCAACCTTTCTGCTGCCAATCAAATATTCCAGGGCACCCCTACATACAATAAAGACTTTTCCGGTCCTGTCTTTTTTGCTACAATGATGACAAAAGTGCTTGCTTTCAAAATAATGTTTATTTAAGAAAACCGGGAAACACATTTGTGTGTATATGCAGGCTATATAATGCATTATTAACAGGTGTTTCAGGTCTAAATGGCTTGTACTGTTGACATTACACTGCTTGTAGTAGTAAATCAAATAGCATATTTCTTTAAATAAAATTACAGAAAATTATCACTAAAGTGCTATCTGTTGCAGCTGCACTCTTTTCCATAAAAATAGCATATTTGGATAAGTGTGACCATTTCTCAAAAACTGAAAATCATGTATTTTTTTTTTAAATATAGAAAAGGATCACTAAAGTGCTATCTGTTGCAGCTGCACTGTTCTCCATAAAAATAGCATATTTGGATAAGTGTGACCATTTCACAGAAAAGGATCACCAAGTTACCATTTCTCAAAAAATATAAATAAATACAGAAAATAAGCACTCGTTCACTCAGTGGACATTTCTAGCTCAATGCGAGGTCTGCTGCTGCTGGCTAATAATACGGTCAATACGTGGGGAGATTTTTGACAAGGCAACACACGCATGTCATCCCCAAGGCTCAACTTGGCCCTATATTTTGTTTTCAGAGCTGTCATGTATGAAAAGCCAGCTTCACACAGATATGTGGTGCTGAATGGTATCAACACCTTAACTGCTGCATCAATATACTTGGTACTCAGCACCACACTCTGAAACCAGCTCTCCAGGTGGTATCAGATGAGATTTCAATGAGTTCTTCCAAGAGTTTGGATGGAGATGTGTCAGGAAGCTTTGTCTCAATGTTGTCTGTAAAGTTTTTTTTTATCCAGAGTAACTTGGTGATCCTTTTCTGTGTTTTATTAAATAATGATTTTCAGATTTTGAGAAATGGTCAAACTTATCAAAATATGGTATTTTCATGGAAAACAGTGCAGCTGCAACAGATAGCACTTTAGTGATAATTTTCTGTAATCCAAAAAGAATTTAATTTTATCTTTATTTATTTATTTTTTAATCTCAAGGCACCCCTGGCTGCTCTCTGAGGAACCCTAGGGTGCCGCGGCATCCCTGTTGAGAACCGCTGCTCTAAGCCATCCTAGGTTGTCAAAGTGGGCAGGGGTAAGGTGGGTTTTAGGAGTAAGGCCAAGTAGTAGTCTGACCAGTTTGTTTTGTGATGTTTGTAGCCTTGTTTTTAGGGCTTTTGAGGTGCTTTGGTACCATGAGGTGCAAGCATAGTCGTACTACCCTTGAATGAGTGCTCCTGTTAGAGTCTTCAAGGTTTTTTTGTTTACCAGAGAGGAGATCCGGTACATGATAACTGGGCTTTATACTGTAAGACACACAAGGTTACATAGGAAAGAAAAACGCTTGGTCATGTCAGGCATTTCAAAGAGAACCTGTGTGGAAATGCACACGAGACAGTGTCTGGCTATTTCTCTAGCTATGTCAGAAGTTCCAAGGTATTAGAACATGTCTGGCTATGTTCATGGGTTACCCTGAACATAATTTATACATTATGAGTGTCAGTGTTCCATAGTAAGCTGATTTCTAAAGGTTTAACAAAGCGGCAAGAGTGTGAACATATCATTTTCCATAATACTAGCTCCCCCAAATGCTCTGTGTCCTGCCAACAAAACAGTTTGCTTACAGCAAGGAACTACCACACATACAAAAACACATACCTATATATTCACATACACGCACAGCTTGAACATAATTATACAAACGCAGGCACGTGCCCATTTTCACACACACACACACACACACACACACACACACACACACACACACACACACACACACACTGAAAGCCCAGCCCTCTCTTAATGGGGCAGTAAATACTTTGTTGAGGTGCCAACACTCTGTGTGTCAGCAGCTCTGAAAGAGCACCAATAAACAGAGGGTTAAAGAAACCATCACTTGATGTAGAACAGTGGCTATCTGAGTCAGTAACCATATTTATTAGTGTTGCAGAAAGTAATATCTTCAAACAGAAAAACCAATAGAAAATTCATGTTTTCTACTGACTAGATAAATGTTGCTAAGGCATTCCTTTGCTTTCTGCTTTTTGAATTGTAAGACTGACTGAATACAATACTATAGCCCAGCACAGAAGCTGGTAGTAAAAAAAACAGAGTACAGCTGACTCCCACACAGTCTGTGTATATGCCAAGGAGATATCCTCTGAGGAAGGAAAAGAAAAAAGAAAAGCCTTGATCAATAATCTAGTTTTGTCATGACCGAGCAATACAACTACTTGGATAGTATTTCCGCAATGTTTAATTCAAATGCAACATTAAATAATATCCTGGCATTTTAAGTAGTGTTTTTGTAGTTTCCTACTAAACCATTTTTTTTATTTAGTATATTGAATAGCCTACTGACCAGACAATAGTGCATGATGTACATTAGATTGGGTCTGCATAATTCACATATTATCAGTAGGCTAGTATTTAGATTGTGTCTAAATACTACACACTTTAGCAGTAGGCTAGTATTTAGATTGTGTCAAAATACTAAACGCATTAGCAGTAGGCCAGTATTTAGATTGTGTCTAAATACTAAACACATTAGCAGTAGGCTAGTATTTAGATTGTTTCTAAATACTAAACACATTAGCAGTAGGCTAGTATTTAGATTGTGTCTAAATACTACACACATTTTATTCTATAAGAAGGCGTGCCAATTGAAAACAGATTAGTTTATAATGACTAATAATTATGAACAAAATGCGATTATCTCTGGTACTCTATTAAGTGCGCGCACACACACAGTGCCACACAAAGGAGGGAGTAGGAAACTTGCTGAAAGCTAAATTGATACATCTTTCAGACATGATGCCCAGGGGAGGGGGCAGACTTAGCCATTCATTGGCAGGCAAAACGTGACGTATCAGACACAGCGGAGATTGATATTAGGCAGTTCATTTTGAAAATTGGTGGAGTGCACTCATTACACTCTCTGTCTCGCTCTCTGTCACACACTCTCTCTATGTCACACGCAATCTATCTCCACCTCACCCCTCCCCTCTCCCCTCCCTCCCTCCCTTCCCCCTCCCTGGGAACACAGGGACAACAAATTAGCCTTCTTTTCTCGGTGAGGCCTGGGGAGGAGGACACTTGGACAGCCCTCAGAGTGTCCGCTCCGGAGTTCCCATGCACCCCTCTTGCCCCCTTCCCCTTTCAGCTGGCGAGGAAGCAGGGCCATTGTGCCAGCACCTGTCTCTGTGGAAATTGGTAAAAGTGATGGCTTTGTTAGCCCGTCTCCACGACAACCAGGAGAAAAGGGATGGTGGGGGGGGGGGGGGGGGTTTGAGCTGGACAATAGTCACCAAATAGTAAGTTGACGGTGAGACGAGGAGGAGCTGTCGCCCGGCTCTGGCTGCCGGGGATCAATCTGAAGATGGTTTTACTTTCACCCTTGTCTGTGTTTGTGTATGTGTGTTTAAATTTTTTACAGGGAGCATTTATCTGCCACTAGACCTCTGATTACCCCCGCCTCTCTCTCTCTCTCTCTCTCTCTCTCTCTCTCTCTCTCTCTCTCTCTCTCCTCTCTCTTTCTCTCTCTCTCTCCCTCCCTCTCTCTCTGTGTGTGACACTGTGACATCCACCAGTGAACCAAGGCAGCAGGTCTGAATGGTGTGAAAGCGCGGAGGTCAGTCACATCATGTCCTCGTAGCAGACGACACACTCTACAAGGCTTCTTTAACTGATTAACCCTTTGAGGCAGCGCGCAATCATGATTAGGATTTTCAGAACTCAGCGTTCTATTGATGATGTGACAACACGGCCGTCGGTAATGGGAATCAATATGGGGAGTTCTAGAATTCCGAGATGGAATTCCGCAAGGGCAAGGAAGCACAGTGGAAATAGTTACACACATCCTGCTGTGGGAGAGGGTGCTGTGGGAATATGTAATCCCCCCCCCCCCAACATTATGGTGACATTATTTACTTCAAGAAACAAACAAAACATTTCTGCACTAGCTCTCCTCAAGTTCTCGGTGGAAGACTTGAGAAAGTTGGAGTTCCAAAGCTTTCAACACCAACTTCAACTGTAATTCGTTTTTACCAACAAAAAATAACGAAAAACAGAAACAGAAAAACTGCCAAATGAATGAAAATTTTATTTAACAGATTGCAGAATGGGTACAATCCAGTACGGCTCAATACACACAATTGTTAAGGGGACCAGAGAAAGACGTTTGTCTTGTTTACATCAGGGTCCCCCATTTTCAATTCATAGTGAAAAAAAATCTCTGCTTTTCTATCTTATCCGTAGCATTATGTGCTTATCCCTACTGTTAGGAAACCTCTGATTTGTGAAAGCTTGAAAGTTTAAGCATTCACAGATTTTTTATCCTTAATGATAATATCCCTGGGAAAATGTATTCTCCACTTGCACAATCTCATAGTAGCCATTTCCGGCTGACTTCCGGTTGCCAATGGCACTTCCTGTCCCATCCACATCCATTGGTTTTAGCTACGTTTCTCCCCTTATTTAAACAACTTTGTCGTCACAGAGAGGCAATGAAACGTTTGTATTATTATAGTATAGAATGTATTTAATAAGCAAACGTTTGTCAGCAGGGTTTTTGGGCTGTATTTCATGTAAAAACGTTTACTGTTAGTTTCCTTGCTCAGCCAGCATTAGCTAACAGAAGCTAGTGGTTAAACAGGCCGGATTAGCTTTGAGCTAACTATCTTTCCCGACCCATGTATTCATTCCATTCTAAACATAACGTTAGTTTACAAAACATGACCCGTCTATATAACGTTGAGGAACAAATTATATAGACGGGTAATGTTTTGAACAACTAACGTTACGTTTAGAATGGAATGAATCGGCAAAGATCCGTTAGCTCAAAGCTATTCCGGCCAGTTTATCAACTTCCTGTCATTTAGAAATATGATTTATAGTGAAAATCATTACCAAAACGTCCGGAAAAACCTAACGGGAGCATTATAGACGGTCATACAAATGTACAAATGCTATAAGGTGGCAAGAAATGCACTATAAACAATACTTTGCAGCGTCATTTCTTGCGCTAGCCTCTTGTTAGCCAGCATTAGCCTTAATAGCTTTGAGCTAAGGATCTTTGCCGATGCATAAAGTATTGTTTATAGTGCATTTCTTGCCACCTTATAGCATTTGTACATTTGTTTGACCGTCTATAATGCTCCCGTGAGGTTTTTCCGGACGTTTTGGTAATGATTTTCACTATAAAATCATATTTCTAAATGACAGGAAGTTGATAAACTGGCCGGAATAACTTTGAGCTAACTATCTTTCCCGACCCATGTATTCATTCCATTCTAAACATAACGTTAGTTTACAAAACATGACCTGTCTATATAACGTTGAGGAACAAATTATATAGACAGGTAATGTTTTGAACAACTAACGTTACGTTTAGAATGGAATGAATACATGGGTCGGGAAAGATAGTTAGCTCAAAGCTATTCCGGCCAGTTTATCAACTTCCTGTCATTTAGAAATATGATTTTATAGTGAAAATTATTACCAAAACGTCCGGAAAAACCTCACGGGAGCATTATAGACGGTCATACAAATGTACAAATGCTATAAGGTGGCAAGAAATGCACTATAAACAATACTTTATGCATCGGCAAAGATCCTTAGCTCAAAGCTATTAAGGCTAATGCTGGCTAACAAGAGGCTAGCGCAAGAAACGACGCCGCAAAGTATTGTTTATAGTGCATTTCTTGCCACCTTATAGCATTTGTACATTTGTATGACAGTCTATAATGCTCCCGTTAGGTTTTTCCGGACGTTTTGGTAATGATTTTCACTATAAATCATATTTCTAAATGACAGGAAGTTGATAAACTGGCCGGAATAGCTTTGAGCTAACGGATCTTTGCCGATGCATTCCATTCTAAACGTAACGTTAGTTGTTCAAAACATTACCCGTCTATATAATTTGTTCCTCAACGTTATATAGACGGGTCATGTTTTGTAAACTAACGTTATGTTTAGAATGGAATGAATACATGGGTCGGGAAAGATAGTTAGCTCAAAGCTAATCCGGCCTGTTTAACCACTAGCTTCTGTTAGCTAATGCTGGCTGAGCAAGGAAACTAACAGTAAACGTTTTTACATGAAATACAGCCCAAAAACCCTGCTGACAAACGTTTGCTTATTAAATACATTCTATACTATAATAATACAAACGTTTCATTGCCTCTCTGTGACGACAAAGTTGTTTAAATAAGGGGAGAAAAGTAGCTAAAACCAATGGATGTGGATGGGACAGGAAGTGCCATTGGCAACTGGAAGTCAGCCAGAAATGGCTACTATGAGATTGTGCAAGTGGAGAATTGGACTGTTTTTTAACACAACCACTAGATGGCGACATTTGACTCATCACATTCACCATTCATCGCTCCCTAAACCCACCTACCTACTGTAACCTAATTATTGAAAATACATAGAAAGGTGGGGTCACAACACTACCTACCTCACCCTCCTCTTTAATAATATAATAATTGAGAATCAAATTGAAAGAGTTTAGATATTGGTACATTTCAAATCTCTCAATTGTGATATTGCCATGTTGCAGGAGACTCCTGTGAACTAATCTAGAGAGAGATGGGTAGGGAAGTTTCTACTTCTGGTGGCAAAGGAAATTAATTAAAAGCCCTCCACTGTAATTTAATTCTATTTGGGATCCTATATTGGATTGATCTAGGCCCCTCCCCTCAGATAAACAGATATATCTGTTGCTATGAATTAGTTTCAATCTCAGTTTGCTATAACATATGTGTGGCGCCTATTAAACCCAGATAAAGGAGAGTACTCTTTTTATTCTGGGTCTTCAAACTTGGTTAAAAATGTCCCAGACAGTGGTGACACAAGCTACAAAACATAAACATGAAAATAAATAATTATAACAATGTCTCTCCATCATAAGAAATCAACTTTGAATATTTTATTTTAAATAAAGATTCTGTGGCCACAGCAGGGGCTGGTTTATCATCTTTTCAGCTGAGCAAAGAAACTAAGAGACTAGTATAAGCAGTACATGCTGGATCCATCCAACCTAGATGCTCTCACCACTAGGGCAGAATTGCAGGCCTAGATTGCATGTTGAAACTGGTGACGAAGCAAGATGAATGCTCACAGATTAAAGCAAATAGAACAGACATTTCCAGAAATTAGCAATGAGAATGGTGTGTTACAAAGTGATGCAGCTATGATTAACCTTTGAAACATTTTCACTCTGGAACAGAAAAGAATAAAAGTGAGGCTGAATTGGACACCTTCTTTGAACACGGCAGCCTTGCTAGAGTCATGCTAAAGGAATTGCAATCAGGAATATGGCTTCGGGGGGAAACTCCAGGGGAAGACGGCCTGGGAATAGAACTCTACGAAGGCTTTAAAGAGCAGCTTTCTTCATATTTTGTTATTTAATTAAATATTAGGAACTCAACCCATGCCCACCCGCCCAGGGCCATTATATATCTCTGTTACCAAAACCAGGTAAAGATCCAGGTCAGATGGGGAACCATCGTCCTATAAAATTGTGATTCTGGCAAAGGTCATCGCACTTTGTTTTCCCAGGGTATCTATGTAGACCAAGTGAGTTTCATCCCAGGTCATCTGTCCTCAAATGATATGCGGAGGCCTTTTCAGATTATGTTAGAAGGATTCCAGTAAAGTTCCAGTCATTTGATGCTGAAAATGTCTGACCAGATAGAATGGACTAATTTATTTAAACTTTATAAACTCTGTATGCCCCCATAGATAGGATAATAACCATTATTCTGTGGATTAGAAAGAAGTACAATCATGAAAAGAATAGCTTTTTTTTAACGTGTATTCTTGTGCAAGTGTACATGTGTGCAGTGTTGACACAAAATGTACCATGGTACCCACCCCCTCCTAATAGACAATCTCCTCCCCACCGCATGTATATATTCTCTCCCCGCCGTATGTATATTTCTCTCCCACCCACCCACCGCCTCCTAATGTACAGTCTCCTTCCCACCGTATGTATATATTCTCTCCCCGCCATATGTATATTTCTCTCCCACCCACCCACCCCCTCCAAATGTGTATGTATATTTCTCTCCCACCCACCCACCCCCTCCTAATGTACAGTCCCCTCCCCATGTATATACTCTGTCAGGATCTAGGGGTAACAGTACTGTATATTTGAATACCGTTTATGTCACAAATGTATCGGTACTAAATACCTATATGTCCCTATGCCATAAATGTCATGTATGTTGTGTATGTCATAAATGTCTATATGAATTGAAAATGGGGGACCCTGATGTAAACAAGACAAACGTCTTTCTCAGGTCTGCATCCCCTTAACAATTGTGTGTATTGAGCCGTACTGTATTGTACCCATTCTGCAATCTGTTAAATAAAGTTTTCATTCATTCATTTCTCTGGTCTGCATCCCCTTAACAATTGTGTGTATTGGCGGCTACGTGGCGTAGTGGGCAAGGCGCTCGCCACGAATGCAGAGACGCTGGGCTCGCCTGTTCGAGCCCAGCGCTCCACATTGCTTTCAGTTTAGCTGGTCGTTCATACTAATACACATTGGCCGTATTAGGGGGTGGGAAACTGATGGGTGGGGATCGGGCGTTGTGGACAGCGACTCCTACAGGTCGGTTGGTGCGCCTGCGCAGTAGAATCAGGAAGTGTCGGGGGCAGCGTGAGCCTCCCACGTGTTACTCCTCGCCACTGAGAGATCGAGCTGCGCAGGTGAAAAGATGCGACTGCTGTTACCTCAAGTACCGGAGGGGACTTGTGCTATGTATGACTTAGTCCACATTGCAGCCGGCTTGTGGGAGGCAAGAAACAGCGTTCGTGACAGGGGAGGGTTGAATTGGATGATACGAAATTGGGATGGGAGAAAAAGTGGATAAAAAAAAACAATTGTGTGTATGGAGCCGTACTGTATTGTACCCATTCTGCAATCTGTTAAATAAAGTTTTCATTCATTCATGGTCACGAAAATCATGGAAGTTGTGAAATGGCCTGGCAGGCTTTGGACAATTATGAAGAAATGTAAAAGCACAAGTCTATTCATCCTAAAGTCTATTGATGTAAATTAGAAGATATAAATTACAGGTGTTTTCAATACAAGGAAAGCAAGAGGTTGCAAAGCATGACTTAGCAAACATGTTCCACAGATTCAAAGGTACACAGTATGTCCCCTTTAAGGATAAATGTGGAAATATGAGAAGTGAGTTTGTGACTCTGGAACATTGTTGGTCCAGTGCTCTCGACTGACTGGAATGAATCTCAATGCAACTGTTTCTGACACAGAACACATTTGCACACATTTGCTCTCTCAGCTATAGGGATTCCAACAGGATGGATATGTCAATAAGATGGCTGCTGCAGCCTGCAGGTAGAGCAGACATATAGTAATCAAATAAGCCATGTCACATATTGCACCCGTATAAAATACTTATGGCTTTTGAAGGCAGGCTATATTATCGGTGGAACACACACAAGGAGTTTAAACTGGAAATGTATATATATATATATACATGTATTGTATACGTTTCCGACATAAAGGTGATACTTTCATATTAGTACTAAATTAGTACTAAATACCGATATATCCCTATGCCATAAATGTCATGTATGTTGTGTATGTCATAAATCAATGTCTATATGAATTGAAAATGTGGGACCCTGATGGAAACGAGACAAACGTCTTTCTCAGGTCTGCATCCCCTTAACAATTGTATGTATTGAGCCGTACTGTATTGTACCCATTCTGCAATCTGTTAAATAAAGTTTTCATTCATTCATTCAGCTTTTAACCTAATACTTGTTTGTTAGGTCACTCCCTCTCCTGTCGTTTCAGTGTATTGCAGCCTCAAAATTATTACACAAGTTACACAAAGACTTTACTTCCTTCAACCAGCAGATGGCGGTCATTCACTGTTTCTGACAAAGATGTGATGTATCAGAGAGACTGGATACTAGTCCTCCAGGTTTCTAGGGCTAGACCAGGACAAACATGGCTCTCCACTATTTTATACTCTGATTCACAAAGTGGGGTCCTCGAGGGGGTTTCAGGGTGTCCCCAGCCAAACGAGGAGTAGTTTAAAGGAACACGCTAACAATAACACTAACACTGTGAAATGTGCTTATTGTCAGACAAGAAGATGGATACCAATTTCCTCTCTGTGTGTTCAGTAGAAAGCTAGCCTAGCTTAATAGGGGCACTCAAAAGGGAACTGGCTCTCCAGCAATGGGTTGAGGTGTTTGAAGCAACTGATGTGGACTCAGCATATGGCTGCTTTCTAGGGCTGACCTTCAATTTTTTTTTGGCAATCGAAGCTTCGGGGCCGAGCTTCGATTTTAATTCGAAGCTTCGAATAAAAAAAAAATGTATTTATTTTTTATTTTTTTTATCTTATGTTGTGGGACTTGTACAGCACTTTGGTAAACTTTGTTGTTTTTAAATGTGCTCTATAAATAAAGTGGATTGGATTAATGAATTAAGTAGCCCCTTTCGTGACTGTGACGCAGCCAACACGGCTGTGTGATTTAATTCAAGGTGGATCGCTGTTGTCGTTTGAACAACTTCAGATTTCATGGGAACTACCAATCAATCCCCCAAATCAAGAATGTTTAAGATGAATGAAGTAAGATTTTGATTAACTGAAATATGGCCTGTGTAGACTAAACTATGCACAGAATTATGTCAGTCTACAAGGTCCGGATTCTACATGGTCCGGCAATGTAGACCTTGTAGACTCCACTACAGACCAATTATCAGTGAATGTTCATGCATTTTTAAGAAGGGCTACTTCCACAAAAAAACAAAGAACTCACCAAAACATCTCAGTAGCACCTTATCTAAATGTTCTATTTCATATATGGAGATTCATATTTATTTATGTATTGCATGCATTTCTACATTTTATTTCCTATTTTGTTTATTCATCCCAGTATCTTTCTTTCTTATGTGTGGAATTCTACAAGGCATTTACATTCACATTTACATTTAGTCATTTAGCTGACGCTTTTATCCAAAGACTTACAAGTTCTGTACGACAGGTCATCAGGAAGGATACAACTCTATCAGCTGAGTAACAATATTCATCAAAGTGTTGCGTGTTACAGTGTAGGTTAGTTTATTAGGACAAGTGCATGACAGTAAGGTTAGTTAGGGTTAGATTTTTTTTATTTTATTTATTTTATTTTATTTCAGATAATGGTTGAAGAAGTGCGTCTTTAGTCGACGGCGAAAGATTGGACGGGATTCGGCTGTCCTAACTGGGGTGGGTAGTTCATTCCACCATTGTGGGGCAAGGACTGAGAATAGGCGTGTAGGTGGTGTATATGTGTTTTGATTGATTGATTGAAAAGTTTATTAACAGATTGCAGAATGGGTACAGTACAGTACAGCTCAATACATACAATTGTTAAGGGGATGCAGACCAGAGAAAGACTTTCGTCTTGTTTACATCAGGGTCCCCCATTTTCAATTCATCATAACATATATGACATACATGACATACAGATAGACAGTACTGCTACATCTATACATTTATGACATATCAGATTTGCAAATACAGTACTGTTTGTGATACAAAAGTGTCCAGAAAAGGAGTGTATATACATTTGGCATAGAAACTGTACATTGGAGGAGGTTGGTTGGGTGGGGTGGGGTTGGGTGGGTTGGGTGAGGGCTGTACATTGGAGGTGGGGGGGGGGGGGTTGGGTAGGGGACACACACACATTTTACACTGTACATTGGAATATTGACAAAGCCTTACTTGGTCATTTACTGTACAACTAGGTTAGGACATTTGTAGGGGCCAGTTTCGAATTGCAGTCTCACGTAGGTGTTTTTTGAGAGTGTTTTTGAAGGTGGGTAGTGATTCACATTCCTTTACAGCTTTAGGCAGGGCGTTCCACATTGATGTGGCATAATTGCTAAACGTGTTTAGTCCCTTGTTTGAGCCGAATCTGGGTTTTACATGATTTGTGGAGCTCCCTCTGGTGTTGTGATCGTGGTATTCACTGACCTTTGGGAAGTATTTTGACATGTACATGGGTACCTTGGTCGCGTAGTGTATCTTGTAGACCAGGCCCATTGCAAGTTGCTGTACTCTGTCGTCTACTCTAAGCCATCCTAGGTTGTCAAAGTGGGCAGGGGTGAGGTGGGTTCTAGGAGTCAGGTCAAGTAGTAGTCTGACTAGCTTGTTTTGAGATGTTTGTAATTTGTTTTTTAGTGCCTTTGAGGTGCTTTGGTACCATGAGGTGCAAGCATAGTCGTAGTACCCTTGAATGAGTGCTCCTGCTAGAGTCTTCAGGGTATTCTTGTTTACCAGAGAGGAGATCCGGTACAAGAATCGCGTTCGTTGGTTGACTTTTTTTATTACATTGGATGCCATTTTGTCACAGGAAAGATTAGCCTCTAGGATGGAACCCAGGTAGGTAATTTCATCTTTCCTTGTGATAATATTGTCACCCACTGTAACCGAGAAGCCGTCGGTCTTGCTGAGTTTGTTATTTGAACCGAAGAGAATGGACTCTGTTTTGCCCATGTGTAATGATAGTTTGTTGTCGGCGAGCCATATGTAGATTTTGCCTAGTTCCGAGCTGAGGGCTTTTTCAACCTGTAACTTGTTCTTGTCAGAGACCAGCAGGGCTGAGTCGTCCGCAAACAGGAACAAGTTGCAGTCACAAGCTGACGACATGTCATTTGCATAAATTAGGAATAGAAGCGGTCCTAGTATGCTTCCTTGTGGAACACCACAGCTCACTGTGAGGGGGGGGGATAGGGTACCGTTTACTTCCACCATCTGTTCCCTCCCCTCCAGGTAGGATTGTATCCAGCTCACTGATAAACTATCAAAACCAATTGCTTTTAGCTTGTCAATCAGAATGGTGTGATTGACAGTGTCGAAGGCCTTTTGTAGGTCCAGCATGACCATGCCGCAGTATTTGAGGATGATATCCTTCAAACAGGCAATAGTGATGATATAATTTGGGCAGTGCTGAGCTGGGTTCCTTTCCTCCAGTGTATTTGTCCCCCGGCCCCACCCAATGGCCCCATGCACACACACACACACACACACACACACACACACACACACACACACACACACACACCGAAGTAAAAAAAAAAATATTGAAAACAATTTTTTTTTTTTTTTTTTTTAAACTTCGATTTTTTTTTTAATGTTCGAAGCTTGTGCCATCGAACGAAGCTTCGAAGCTTCGAAGTATTTAAGACAGCCCTACTGCTTTCTGAATACATTCATGACTTTATATGATCGTTTCTGTCCTATTGTGTAGCAAAGTAGCCGACGAACTAGGAAGCCAGATAAACCATGGATAACAAAAGGAATTTCAAATGCCTGTAAAAAGAAGAATACTCTTTATAGATATTTCATCAAGTATAGAACTAAACAGAAAGAAATCAAATATAAAATATATAAAAATAAATTAACAGATACTATAAGAAAAAATAAGAAGGATTATTATAATAACTTACTAGAAATTTATAAAAATGATATTAACACATTGAGTGCCAGCCAGTGTTAATTTTGGCAGCTATTTTCATTTTAGTTTTAGTCTTAGTCATGTGGCAAGTGCTCCTTTTTTGTTTTCATCATATTTAGTCATCTTCATTTATTTTTCGTTTAGTCAGTTTTAGTCAACTAAATGTCTGAGCATTTTAGTCTGTCAGTTTTTGTCTCAATTTTGTCTTTTTTGTTTTAGTCTAGATTTAGTCGACGAAAACGGATGACATTTTTGTCTATTTTTAGTTAATGGAAAAAAACTTGTCAGAAGTCAGAAATAGTCAACATGGAACATTTTCTGATTTAAATGGCGTATTTATTTTTTAACCTAGGGGAATCTGAGTCGGCAGCACAAGTGATACACAGGAAGTATATGTTGGTGTAGACATGGTCCAATGTATTGTTGCTCCTACAGTATATGTTGGTTGGTTACGGATGTGGTGACGTTGTTTCTGACCAGAGAGACGACGCTGAACTCTGTCTGTCTTCTGTTTGCTGTGTTTTTCCTTTCTCTTCCAGCTACTGTTTTATATATACTGTTTTTTAGTAATAACTAGAAAGTAATGGTATTTATTCAACAACAGGTGATTGTATAGATTAGTATTAGTATCATTAAATGACAACTATGCTCAACTATGCTTCACCCACGGAAAGGTTGTTGGCACATTGGTTCCACATGGACGTTAAACGTTGTTGCGCACTTCCTATCCAGAATGCTCCGGTTCAGTTAGCTCCTAGCAGAGGCACTGTTGTGATTTTTAATGCAAAATAAATATTCAACATTCTCTTTTGAGACTCCGCCTCAGACTCTTATCATTTGGCACTAAAAGCTAAACATTGTCACCGGTATGGCTGTCCGCATTATGTCATTAATTGTGTGCAGTTAGCCACATTAGCGTGAGCTAGCTTAGCCACTAGCTAACGCGATCTAGATGGAAATACAAACAATGTAACGTTACTGGTGACAAAGTGATTTACCTTGGAATACTCCTTTGCCAACTTGCTGTACTTTGCTTGCAGGTCTGCAGCTGGATTATGAATAGTCCCAACTTTAGCCAAGGTAACGTTCAGCTAAAACTAGCTTTTCAAATAGCTCCAGCTAATGCTAATAACACACTGTTCTGTCGGGACGATGGCATTAAGAAAAGTTATAATTAGTTTGTCTCGTCTTGTTTTAGTCAACAATATCAACATACATGAAGAGAAATTTCGTCCTGGTTTTTGTAAATTACATTTTTGTGTCGTCAGTTGTGGTCAATGATATTTAACACTTTCTCTGCCAAGGACGCCTAAACTCGTCATTCCCCGCCATGCTAATTCTGCCAATGACGGCGTAACGCGTCATTGAGATCAATATTTCAAAAATCTGTGATCGCAATCATATTTCTCCCCCGGAGACTTGAGATCTACTGTTGATCCCCTCTCAACTCTCCAACGGTTCAAGAGCGCCATCTGGTGGCGGATCGGCGGATCGCCCAAACCGGAAACCGGAAACGGAAGCTGGTGCTCATTCCAATTCGGTCCGATCAATCGCTAATAGTCCCGGGACTCGAGCTAGACACAATGGATAGCAATCCGTTACCAATAACTCGATAAACAACATGATTTGGACGTATATACTATTATACAACCTGGAGATGGATCGCATATTTCAACATCCCATAATAGGAATATTTTTGCTCCACGCTCATTGCCCAACGCTATGAGGAAGCTACGGTGAGTTTCAGCGTTTTTTTTTAACGTGTTCGATATAAACTGCTCTAATGATCATATCACCCACACTAGATGAATCATCTAACGTTGGCCACGGAATTATAAACGACCCCCCCCCCATCCGGTCAACATCAGATGATAAGTAGTAACTTCTAGAAGCACGTCCATTTGAAATTTTTTATCTCGCGCAGATCGCTATCAAACTGTATTTGATCATCAATATAATGCATTTAGGGCTATAAATCACGTTCTGGAGAAAGCTGCAGAAAACGATAAAAACATATTTATACTTTATACCGTATTTTAGTATGAATATGTGAATGAAAAAGTATAACGTTCCTACGTCCTGAACGATAGATAATTGACGTTGAATGGGCCATAGTAATGTCAATTTAGCAATACAATTTAAAAAGTTATAGCCCTGCAAAGAAGGGGAACTTCTCCATAGACAAATAGAGCTGGCAGAGAGGGGTATAATGATGTTAATAAACTATTTAGTCTCGTTAGCGTCACATGGTATTCAATAACGTGACGTCACGACTCGTTGTCGTCATGAAAAAAACCTTCGTTGACGAACATCTTTCGTCATCAATTTAGTCAACAAAATTAACACTGGTGCCAGCGACGTCATATCTCGTTTTATTAGCCCCCCCATTGAGTGCCGACGACGACAATTATCGTTTTATTTTTTTATTAGCGATCTGAATTCATATTTCATCAACCGAGTCTCCCGTTGGTACAGCAGCTCCTCCAGGAGCTCAGATGGGAAAAAAGCGCCCCCTATCGTCTATCCCTGTGTAACTGCAGGTCAGTCGAGTAGACTGACCTGGGATCTGTAGATCTGTAGAGGTGGAGCCAACTGGCTCCATTGTGCTGGCGAGACGTGTGATCAAGAGGGATCTGATCGCGAGACGGAAATCAGCCTGGAATATATATTTACAGCAGCCAATAATCAATCAATAAGCGTGATCGATATTTGGAATGGTGATCAGGAATTGGAATAATCTTTTTGGATAACATCTGATCTCAGGTAAGGAATCTATTTTACTAGTCTTAGGATAATCAGACCTGTTTTCACTGAGATTTCAGCGTTTGCCCTATGTGTGATGTGGCTGTTTGGCTGTGATCGCTGATGAGGAAATAAGAGAATCGATTTTTCAGATCGCTTTTTATAGCGTGCATACGTACATATACTATCGATAATCTAGCGTTTATTTGAAAACGATTCATAAATAGGCAGAAAAATTTCAAAGTTTTTGTGTGTTCTAGAACAGTGATTCCCAACCTGGGGTCCGCGTCCGCCAGGGGGCGCAGGGGGTCCACCAGACCACAGATGATTTGAGGTATTTTTTCTTTTTTTTTTATCTTTTTCTTTTCTTTCAGAGAAATATTTAATTAGCATATTTTTATCATCAGAAGCATGAATAGTCTCTCCACTACAATAAAAAATAAAGATAAATAAACATCTAGACATGATTTTTGAACGTTAACAGTAGGCTACCGGGTAGCCGCTAAAACGCAAATCAGTTGACTGTATCACTTTCCGTAGCTAGCCTAGCACGCTAGTTAACTTTCTCGGCTCGTCTGCAGTCAGCCGCCAGAGGCGAAAATGTGTGACAAACGAAAAGGAGATGACGGCAGCTCATCTGCAAAAAAAGTTAGGACCTACAGCAATCGCGAAAATTACATCACCATGGGCTTCACTGAGGGACCAGACAAACGACCTGAGTGTGTGATTTGTGGAGAAAAGTTGGCAAACTCGAGCCTGAAGCCTAGCAAGCTGAAGAGACATCAGGCGTCTAAGCACCCAGAAACCGTTGGGAAGGATCCAGACTTTTTTCGGAGGAAAGAACAGTCTCTCAAGGCGAACAAGCCCGTTGATGTTAGAGTAGCGTGGAGCAGGGGTGGCAGTGATTTACAGAAGGCTACCGAAGCCTCCTTTGAGTGTTCGCTTTTAATTGCAAAAGCAAAGAAACCGCACAATATTGGCGAGCAGCTCATCAAACCAGCCTGCATCAAAATGGTTTAGAAACTGTGCGGCCCACAGGTGGCGGATAAACTAAAATCAGTACCACTCTCGAACAATGTAGTGAAAGACCGAATTGATAAGATGTCAAGTGATTGCGAGCAGCAGCTGTCAGAAAAGCTTAGAAAGGGTCCATTTGCCATACAACTTGATGAAACTACAACTGTCGCAGACGAGGCTGTGCTCATCGTTTATGTGCAGTATATCGAAAATGAGGATCTGAAGCAGGATATTCTCATGTCAGTCAACCTTACTACCACCACTCGAGGTGAGGATATTTTTACTGCAGTGGATTCTTACTTCATTCAACATAAATGCAAACCGTTCACCATTAGGGCCTGATTTGAGAGGATGAATACAGGATTTGAATATTGGCCAACATTTTTAAATACATATGGTGCAAGATGAGATTTGTTGATTGAAGGCACAAGTCAAAGAAGCATAGTGGGTCTAATTATGATGCATATGCCTGTGTATAAGCAGTTTGTTATTAAAATGACAAAAAAAAGTATTAAAATGACAAAAAAAAAGTATTTTATGGTATTTTATTAGGAGGGGGGTCCAGGAATTTCATCAGAGATGTTTGGGGGTCCCTGGGGGAAAAAAGGTTGGGAACCCCTGTTCTAGAATATTCCAGTAAATGTATTTTATCACGGAATCTTTATATTTTCCTTGAAAACAAGGGCTTTTCAAAATGCTATAAAACGAAAATGAACCGATAAAAAAACAATCCGTTTCGACAATGTTGACTGCAAACTAGTCATTGATAAGCGACAGGCAGATTAGACACATAGCCATAATTTAAAACATAGATTAGGTGTTTTTAACGCTAACATTGAAGTGGATGATGGCATTCAACGGGGTAAAAATTGAAACAAGGTCGGCACTGAAAGAGGAACATGGAAAATTATAAACACAATAATTGGAAAATCAAATAACAAACCAGGCTATATTGATCAGTTTTCTGTAAATGGAACGGAAATAACCAACATGCATGAGGTAGTGGAGGAGTTTAATAATTTATTTGTAAATGTTGGCCCAGATCTTGCAAGGAAGATCAAGCCTCCACAAGGGGGAGCTATTGCAGAACAATACATTGATAGGAATCCATCCACAATCTTTTTGTATGACGTATCTAATATGGAAATAATTGATATTGTAAACAATCTCAAGAATAAAACATCTATCTATCGTGTGTTGTCATGTTTGTTTATATGTTTGTTTAAAAAATAATAAAAAAATAAAATACAAAAAAAAAAGAATAAAACATCTACAGATGTGAATGGGATAGACATGTCTCTTATAAAAAAACGAATCAAAGAAATTGTAGATCCAATTACTTTCATATGTAATCTATCTTTTATGATGGGGACCTTTCCAACTGAAATGAAAACAGCCAAAGTAATTCCAATACATAAAGCAGGAGATTTTAGATTTTTTTTTTCTTTTTTTTTTTTACAAATTATAGGCATGTTTCTTTACTTCCTCAATTTTCAAAAATTCTGGAAAAACTTTTTGTTGCACGTCTGGACAGTTTTATTGATAAGAATGAGATATTGATTGTTAGCCAGTATGGATTCAGAACTAACAGATCCACATCAATGGCTCTCATGCAGGTAGCAGAAGAGTTAACAAATTCAATCGATAATAAACAGTATGCAGTTGGAGTTTTTATTGATCTGAAAAAAGCTTTCGATACCATTGACCATGATATTTTACTCAGAAAACTTGAAAAGTATGGAATTAGAGGGGTTTAAGTTTAAGTTTATTTGGATCCCCATTAGCCACAGCAGTGCTGGGGCTATTCTTCCTGGGGTCCATAACACATAAAATACAGTTACAGACGTATACACTCACAACATTTACATGTCATACAGACAATTAAAACAACAATAAAAACCCTTATACACTCATAACATTTACATGACATACAGACCATTAAAACAACAATAAAAAACCCTTATACACTCACAACATTTACATGTCATACAGACAATTAAAACAACAGTAAAAACCCTAATCAATTTCATAATACAATATAAAAATACAAAATTATACAATATTTTAATAATATATCCCTATCAGACACATGCCTTTTCATCCATATATACCTATCTCTTTATCAGACACATACATTTTAATTTACGTACACACTATCTATTAGGGAATGTCAATTTCTTTGGTTGAAAATGTTGTTTTACCACGATTTTGAAACGGCATTTACTATTCTCCTGCTTAACATGTCTGGGAAGAGAGTTCCATTCCTGCATACCACGGAACATGACAGTTCGCTTCATTGCATTCGACCTCACTTTTGGAAGTGTAAAACCTCGTGCAGAAGCATGTCTGGTGGAATGGTTGTGTCTGTCAAGACTTATTGATAAATTGTTATATAAAATTGAGGGGATCTTTGTAACAAAAATATTCCTAGTGAATACAAGGAGTGAGCAGAGTAATTTATGTTTGACAAGTAACCAAGTTAAACAACTGTGCATCGCTGCAACATTAGTTCTGTACTCACAGCGAAGCGCTATACGTGCTGCTTTGTTTTGTACCATTTGTAATTTTTTCAGTTTACTCGTCGTTACATTCGACCATACTGCAGGACAATAGTCAAGATTTGACAAAACCAGAGCTTGAATGACCTGTTTGATAGAATTTAGTGGTAACAAATGAGCACATCTTTTAACAACAGAAATCCCTCTTCCCATTTTCACTACTATATTGTTTATATGGTGTGACCATGACAATTTACTGTCTAATGTTACCCCTAGGAGTTTAGTCTCCTGGACTTGATTAATTACCACATCACTTATCAAAAGTTTCAAGACTGGGTTCGTTCTTAGAGTATGGTTTGAACCGAAAATGATGCTACTTGTCTTTGATATGTTTAGAACTAGTAGGGTAGGGCTCAGTTGGATAAAAAGTTACATAGAAAATAGGAAACAATGTGTGCAGATGGGGGAGACCAGATCATCCTGCAAAGTGATAACATGTGGGGTACCGCAAGGATCCATTTTAGGACCGAAATGATTTATATTGTATATTAATGATATCATTGATGTTTCTGATAAACTTAAATTTGTCATTTTTGCAGATGATACCAACATTTTTTGTTCAGGTGCAGACCTACAACAGTTGCTAACAAATATTACAGGTGAACTGGGGAAGCTGAAATGTTGGCTTGATACTAACAAACTCTCCTTAAATATAAGTAAGTCTACATTTATTTTGTTTGGTAATAAAATAAAATAAAAACATCCGGATACTCAAGTAGAGATATGCATAGATAATGTTCATCTTGAAAGAGTAAATGAATATACTTTTATGGGTGTCGTGATAGACCAAAACCTCAGCTGGAAAACTCATATTAACTATGTAAAGAAAGTAACAGCGCGTAGTTTAGGTATCTTAAGAAAAACCAGACACATTAAATTTGAGATTATACACAATTTATTGTACTTTTTTATTACCATATCTAACTTACTGTATAGAAACTTGGGGAAACACATACAAAACTAATCTGAATCCTATTATCATCTTACAGAAAAAGGCAATAAGGGTTGTGAACAATGTTAGTTATCTCCATCCTACAAACACACTGTTTTTTGAACTAAGGGCATTAGTTCCTCGACTTAGTTGACCTTAAAACAGCAGAGATCGTTTTTAAAGCTAGAAGTTATCAACTGCCATGTAACTTACAAATTGTGTTTAAAGAACGAGAGGTGACGTATAATTTAAGAAGAACACTCAATTTGAAACAGCCTAGAGCTCGAACCACACTTAAAAGTATGTCTGTGTCAGTTAAAGGAGTGAAACTCTGGAACAATATACCGGATGAAATAAAAAACAGCAGGAGTATTTTTAAGTTTAAAAATATGTTTAAAAACAGGGTTCTAGAATCTTATAGTAAGATTTTACCTACAATCTGTTTTTCTCTATCATGAAACTCTGGTATTGCAGATGAATTTTAGATTTTCCTATGTTGGCTTATGTTCTTTTCAGGAACGTTTTTAGTTGATTGTTGATTTTTTGTTTGTTTGTTTTATCTTGCTAACTTTAAATTTGTTTGTTCTTGTAGTCATACATGTATGAATATGGGTAGGTGTGTATGTGGCACGCCACTGGGGCGGGGGTGTCGCAGGGCAAGACACTGGCTCTGCGTCACTCGCAGAGAGGGGAATCCCGGAAGTGACAGCCTGTGGCACCCGCAACGCGTCACTCCCTGAGGAGAAATTCCTGGCTGGTGAGACACCGCTAAAAGCGAGGTGGCCGGGATATGGTGAGCGTGGCAAGACAGGTCGACCGAATGGAGGGTGGAGCGAGGAACGTGCGGTAAAACAGCGCTTCCTCATTTCCCCCCTCTCGTAGATATCCATCACGGACGGAGTAGAGTCATTTAGGTAGCTGATTAGTACTGATGGAATACACACTTGCGCAGCACTAGTCACACACATCTCACATGCACCCATTCCCGACACACACACTAGCTGATTAGTACTGATAAGATACACCTGCGCTAATTAGTTGACACACATCTCACGTGCACACACATAGTCCCACACAGTACATTAAATTGTATATAAATTGCCTTTTCCAGTGTTTATCATTGTTTTCTAGCAATGGGGGTTTGTATCAATGGGGTCTGTGTCTCTAATTCTCATTTTGGCGGATTGCTCCAATTCAGTTGAGACAATATCCTCCCCCGGTGAACTAAGCCATTCTGATTTGACTCCCTATCCTATGTAGCAAGGAGCTGATCTGCATAACTAACACCCCCTCTATGCTCTATGGTTGTAGCGCAACCATTCACTCAACAACAGAGCGAGTGGAAATACCGACACTTCCTCAAACGGGTTGACTGGCGCGGGTGCCGACAGAGCGAGCAAGAGAACGAGCGAGAGAGAGAGGGACACGGAACATTTACTCACACACGCATGCGGGGCAGGAGCTTCTCTCTGGGAAACACACACATTCCACGTGCATGCCCGTATTCCGATCTGTGCAATAATATTCACAGGGGTATATATTGTCATTTGAAACAAGTTACCAATGCATTGTCCCGTGGGATTATGCCCCCCCGTGGCGAAATTCATTAGTATCCCCCTCCTCTATCTCTCTATGTCTCTCTCTGTCTGCCAGTGCAGACTGTGGGTGACTGTCACTCAAAGCGCTTATGGGCGGAGCTGATAGGTTTTTAGTTCATTGATGGGTATATCAGTTCATAATGTCTGGTAATATCTTATATCTAAAGGCCCCAATGTATAATATTCCTGATGGGGCCTGGAGCAGTGGCTCTGTGTCTATGCTCTCATCCTCCCTGAATATGACCTGATGACCCCGTTCTGCATCCATCCTGAGGCTCCCTCCTCACAGACACACACCCTCACACACAGGACCCCTCTCCCCACACACACCCACACATGCACACACGACCAGATCTCTTGCGGGCTGCTTGCGTCTGACGACTGGCCGGCGCACAAGCACGCGCACACATGCAAAATCTCTCTCTCTGGCACGTCAGAACACTCACAGATAATTGATAGGTTTTTCAGTTATGCAAATCCTAATACAAAGACACAGTTATTTCCCCAAGAATGTTGGAGCATATAGCTTTAACTACGCACACACACCAATTATATGATGTACCGTGGAGAGGGGCGATAAGGCGAACGGTGGTAGGGAGGCAGGGGACTGCTTTTCCATATTGAAGGCAGCCCCTCCTTCTACCCCGCTTCCCATCTAAGATCTTTTGTCCTCAAACTATGACATGACAGCTATCAATCATTAAGCCAGGAGGAAGGGTGGAGACGAGAAATGTATAAATGATGTGACGATGTATTGACGACACCACCACTTGGCACTGGCTCGCTCTGTGTGCGGAGGTGCGTGGTCCGGATTGTGGTCTACTTGTGCTGTGACGGTTCAGTAAAACTCTGCAGACTGCCATCTGACTCTGTCTCATCTCTCTGTTCACCTCGCCGACATTCAATAAAAGAACTTAGGTTACATGAGGGTATTTCCTTTCAAATGGGGGCTCGTCCGGGATTGGTGATCGGAAAGAGGTGAGCAGAGACCGAGTAGATTATCAGCAGAGTTGGCACAGGATGAGTAGATCATAATCTGTATTTTTTTATTTTTTTGTTTGTCTTCTTGTCCGTTTCGTGCATTTCGTCCTGGGACGGACTGACGAGTTGAATGGCTGTGTGCGGCAGATCGGATGACGGACCCCGGGGCTGTTTCTTCAATGACGAAAGGTGAGCAGAATACCAAGTTTCTGCAATTGGAAATTCCAAATTTAGAATAGGTTTGTCATTTGAATGAAATATGCCTGCGTCTGCGAGATCTGTGGCCACACACTGTACATAGGATTTCGTGCAGTTTTTTTTTTTTTATCGAGTAAGGTCTGCCAAATAGGGTTAGAGGCCCAAATAGGGTTAGAGGCCCAAATAGGGTTAAAGGCCCCACCAGAGGTTAAAGTCCTGAGAGGTTAAAGTCCTAAGAGAGGGGTTAGAGTCCCCGGGTTAAAATTCCCTGGTTAAAGTCCTCCGTGGTTAAGGGCCTAAGTAGCACCTTTCCATAGTGTGGGTTAGAGTCACTATTGAGTTGCCTAAAGGCATATTGGGTTGCCGTGGTTAAAGGCCTATATAGCACCGTTCCACGTGGCCCACGGCTGCATTTACAAGACCAGTGCGTTATGTTGTTGATAAGGGGGCCATTATCATTATTATTAAAATGAATATCGTCCATATTGCAGTTTCAGACTATGCATTGACAACCTAGTTGATTAAATATAGGTGGGTATATATGCTCCGGGTCTGAGAAGGAGCGGGTGTTATATTGTATTATATTATATCATGTATTATGTTGTGCTATGTGGTTAGTTTATTTGCATGAACCGCTCTGAACACCGCCGTGCGCTCTGCGGTGGGACCAGCGCTTCGCTTTCGCTCCCCCCACGGGCGCGCGGCTTGAGGGGTGGAAGCGGTTGTTTTCGCGTGGTTGGATTCAGAGGCGTGCATGTTCACAGAAATACACTCGATATCTGCGTTGTTACCACAAATATGGATGTTGGTAGAGGCGAGCATGTTCACAGAAATACACTCGATATCTGCGTTGTTACCACAAATATGGATGTTGGTAGAGGCGAGCATGTTCACAGAAATACGGTACAGTGCTGTTAAGGGGATGCGGACCAGTGATGGAGCTTTCGTCATCAGGGTCCCCGTTTTCATTTCCACATAATCATCACCATTATTATCATTATTATTTCGTTGGTGCCGCTTGCTGTAAACGTTGCGGGACCACATGTAAATTCACATGGGTCTGCACTCTGCATTGCTAAAGACACTTCACATTGATACAACATTTTATTGGAGCGACGCGCGCTCGGTCCTATTCTACTCCCTCCTCGAAAACTACAACAACACGGCAGTAGGGAGCTGTTCACTCCGTGGTGGGTGCTGAACCCCCACTCTCTCTCTCTCTGTCTCTCTCTCTCACTCTCTCGTTCTCTCTCTCTTCTCCCGCTCACACAGGACCCATTCAGAGTGTCTTCTCCCCCACTCGCACGCTTTCTCCCTCCCTCTCCCTCTCTCTCTCTCGCTCCCTTTCTCTCTCTCTCTCTCGTTTTCTCTCTCTCTCTCCTTCTCTTTCTCACTCTCTCTCTCGTTCCTTCTCTCTCTCCCCACTCTCTCTTTCGCTCACGCACCCCGGACTGACACTTTTCCTCACACGCTCTCTCTCTGACTCTCCCATTTTCTCTCACTAGCTCGCGCCCTCTCTCTCCCCTTCTCCCCTGCTCGTTTTTTTTTCTCTCTCTCTCTCTCTCTTTCAAGGTAAAAGTGGCTATGGAGAGTCTCCCGGGCATTCCGATGGCTCCTGATAGCAGTGCCGAAGGGACTAATCGACGCGTACACCCGATGGGCGTACACCCGATGGCCCCACTGGGGGCTATGGGCCTTACGTCTAGGTCAGGCATTATAGCTCAGCTACAATCAATGGGCGCAGAGAGATTTGTGTCAATGTCAATCCGTGACGTAGCATTCTTTAAAGAAGGTATGTTGCGAAATAGGGCAGGAGAAGGAAGGGTGATTACGTTCCCCCCCCTCAATCCCCATTAATCATATTTCCTTACATTTGCATGTTTCTATGGTTGTGAGAATGGGGACAAGATATTGTTGCTTGTTTTTTTCTTTTTATTGTATACTCATTAGAATATTGTATACTCATAGGATATTGTATACTCTGATGTGGGACAATGTGTGTTTTGTTTTGATTTGGTTTATGTGAATTTTAGTCTGATTTTCTAATGATCCCTCGGCATAGAGATTGCAACCATTGAAAATCATTGCATTTTTTTTTTATGTGTCTCTGATGTGGTCCTCTTTTTCATTTGTGAGTTGAGTCTAAAAGGCTGTCGGGTTGGGGAGTGGCTGAGCGACCATGGACGCGATGGGGAACGGTCAGCTGTCATCCGCTTCATTAGGGACGCTGTGGTCATGCTGAGAACCGTACCGAGGCCCTTCTCCGCCGGTGGTGGGGTGGAAATGATACCCGGACGATGTCACGAGCTGTCGCTCGGTCGCCTGAAAATGTAGGGCTGGTGCCGGATTGAGGGGGAGGGGCCAGCAACAGGACTTCGGCCTGAATTCAGTATGATGCAGTGTCCTCTGGGGGAGGTGATGGCTGACTGACGAGGAGCGCTCTCTGCCTGATGGCCTGCGGGGGATTGGTGTTGAGACTGTGGGATTCACAGTCTCAAAGGGGGATTGTGTGGACTGTGTGGACTCCACACAACAACTGAATAGTGGACTCAACAACTGAATAAATTACTGAATTTAAATAATTAATTGAAATAAGAATATTAGAATAATAGATGAGAAAGTATAAATTGATTGAAATTATGCAAAATGTGACTGAACTAAAACTGGACTGTCTTAAAATATGATTGAAATTATGCAAAATGTGACTGAACTAAAACTGGACTGTCTTAAAATATGATTGAAATTATGCAAAATGTGACTGAACTAAAACTGGACTGTCTTAAAATATGATTGATATTGTGCAAAATAAGACTGAACTGTCTGAACTGTCTTCAAGAGTGTCATGCATCATTTCCATATTTTACAGATCCTGGTTAATGTTAAATCGACGTCAGTTTATTGGTAGATTATTTTTTTTGTTTTTATTCCTCTATAAAGTTACGGCAATGAATTTTTGTTGACTGTTCGAATTGGTAGTGTACCCTCAAATATGTTTCCTGGCTTGTATTGTATAGCTGTCATTAGCATTTTACGGGTTTTTAGTCAGCCTGGAGGAGCAGGGCCCAGTAGTGCATTGTGGCAAACACAAGATTACAACCGGGCATAATGGATAAATGGGAAATCGATTGAACGGGTCATCGAGGTCCTGGGTGGGCCTATGTCAGGGGTAGGACTGGGTAACATGAAGGGCCAAGGTAAAGTTGATGATGTGTATTAGAAGATGAACGATTGAAGTGGAAAAAAGAAAGACGGTTCACTCCACTCTCTTCCCCTCTGGTCCGTTCCATCATCTGCCCACCTATGACCCCTCCTGTCTAAAGACACTAGACTCTACTGGCGAGATGGAGGCAGTCGTCTCGGGGGACATCGCCTCCCTCGTCTCCCTCTACCCACTGACTGTGCAGGGATCAAGGACTCTGAGATCTCCAACACCCGAGGGGGTTTTGCTAGGACTCTGTTTCGTTCTGCGGGACTCCCACACCTGCACTGTATTGATGATAGTATTGGTGGTCATCCATACTTGGTGCATGTTTTGATGGTTGTGTCATATTGTTGTGTACAGATCCATCAATGAATTGTTGTGTTGACGTTTTGATTTAACGTCAAAAGGGGGATTGATAGGTTTTTAGTTCATTGATGGGTATATCAGTTCATAATGTCTGGTAATATCTTATATCTAAAGGCCCCAATGTATAATATTCCTGATGGGGCCTGGAGCAGTGGCTCTGTGTCTATGCTCTCATCCTCCCTGAATATGACCTGATGACCCCGTTCTGCATCCATCCTGAGGCTCCCTCCTCACAGACACAGACCCTCACACACAGGACCCCTCTCCCCACACACACCCACACATGCACACACAACCAGATCTCTTGCGGGCTGCTTGCGTCTGACGACTGGCCGGCGCACAAGCACGCGCACACATGCAAAATCTCTCTCTCTGGCACGTCAGAACACTCACAGATAATTGATAGGTTTTTCAGTTATGCAAATACAAAGACACAGTTATTTCCCCAAGAACGTTGGAGCATATAGCTTTAACTACGCACACACACCAATTATATGATGTACCGTGGAGAGGGGCGATAAGGCGAACGGTGGTAGGGAGGCAGGGGACTGCTTTTCCATATTGAAGGCAGCCCCTCCTTCTACTCCGCTTCCCATCTAAGATCCTTTGTCCTCAAACTATGACATGACAGCTATCAATCATTAAGCCAGGAGGAAGGGTGGAGACGAGAAATGTATAAATGATGTGACGATGTATTGACGACACCACCACTTGGCACTGGCTCGCTCTGTGTGCGGAGGTGCGTGGTCCGGATTGTGGTCTACTTGTGCTGTGACGGTTCAGTAAAACTCTGCAGACTGCCATCTGACTCTGTCTCATCTCTCTGTTCACCTCGCCGACATTCAATAAAAGAACTTAGGTTACATGAGGGTATTTCCTTTCAGAGCCCAGCCCAAAACAGCTTGAAATCAGTGGAAAAATGCTGCTTTTAGTGGGGCAGATTAGTGAAATAACCGTTCACTTCCGGATACAAGCGCCAAAATTGGTACACATACTCCTTGGGTAGTACTGTTTTGATAAAACCCATTAGCCACCTGAAAATTCAAGATGGCCACCATTTTTCAAGATGGCCGCCATTGAATATGTAAGGGATAATGTATTTGGTCATTGGACGAGGTCATTGTCGCAAAATAATTGACCGACAAAGTTTAAAATACCGAGCCGCCTCGGCGAGTGAAGGTCAATTATTTTGCGACAATGATCGAGTATAGCTATACATTATCCCGCTTATTACATGGCTAACTTACTAACAATATACCTAATTCATTTTACATCGACTCGCAACAGTAACACTGGTTCTGGCTCCGCTGAGTGCTCGTCGCTCCGCCCCCCAGCAGCTTCCCCGGCAGCCGGCAGTTTGCACTGATGTCAGTGGGCTTGATTGCGAACAGCTGCGCACAGCGGTCATTATTGTGGGCTTGATTGCGAACAGCTGCGCACAGCGGTCATTATTGTCCCACAGCGGTCATTATTGTCTGATAACTGACCTCTGACGCGCGCTATTGACCAATCACAAGCAAGCATTTCGGCGAATGTGAAAACGCCATGTAATAAACAGTAATATTACATTTCCCAACAAAATCACATAGATACAAGCGCCAAAATTGGCAAACATACTCCTTGGGTATTGCTCTTTTGATAAAAACATGTTAGCCACCCAAAGATTTTAAGATGGTGGCCATTTTTCAAGATGGCCACCATTGAATATACAGTAATTCGCAGTAATTTCACAATAAAATGTCATAGATATGTGTCACCTGACCCCCACGGGAAGCATCCAGGTCTAAGGCTAAGGTGTGCACATGCACGGATACTCTTCCCACAGAGGCCAGCCGACCTACCACCATGAATTTCCCCAGGACCACAAACAGACACGGGAGAATGCGCCGAGAAACAGTAAGAAAGCTTTTATTGCATAAAAATAGATAGTTTAATACAAGGTTATATGTTGATATAAATAACTGGTCAGTTAGCCTATTTAAAAGACCCACGCCTCTTAAGCCTAGGGTAGTCTAAAAAGAGGAAGTGCTCCATGCCCCGTAAACCCACCCCCAGACTGTTACTCCCACCCACGTCACCTATCCCCACCCCTGAGACACTACACACGTGAAGGCAAAAAGAGTCTACCCTGCACACGGGTCTATGACTTATCAAACGTCAACTTAGAATCACACTATACCACACGGTTCACTGCAAAACATCCTGAAATAAGCATCGATATCACACTATCCCTCAGGGAGCCACGGCAAATGCTTTAGGGAGAATATAGGTAGATAAATACACACTAAGTGTTCACACGGTAAATTAAGGGGGTTTGGATAGGATAGTGGGTGTTGTTCACCGCTAGGGGTTATGACCAGGCCTAGAATATTCCTCCCATATCCTAACCTAGGTCTGGGGCAGTGGAAGCGCTGAGTTACAAACAATACAAAAAGAAAGGTTATTAATAACCGGGGCCCGAAGCTGAGGGCCGGAAGGACGTCACCTCCTTCCGCTCCCGTAGCCCCTCTCGGCTTCGGGCTAAAAACTGTTCGGTCTGTACTGGGGTGTTTTAGGCCCTCCAAGCACCAGGCGTGCAATAATGTCCTTCCGCCTGTAATGAAAGGCACAGTCAGTAAGAGCAAGGTTCCCCCCCCGTTCACGGGTTCGTCACAATGCACAATTGATTAGATATCCTCCATATGATTTAGAAAAGAGAGAGAAAAAGGTAGTTCACAGAGGATGGAGAATCCACAATACTAGGTTCCAGTCTTCGACAGTATTACTGGCTTTACTGTATGCCGTTCCGATAATCTTCAGCTTCACGCCACTAATAATATTCCTAATTCAAATGCAGTCACCGTTCGTCTATGTCTTCATTTACCACTCGGGAAAATAGTTTGTTTGTTTAGGCACGTATCAGCGTTTCCGTTAGCCGGTAATTACCGGTATTTGACCGGCAAAATCTGGTGAAGTCCGACATATCTAATCTCTCCGGTCATAATGTCCGGTGAAAATAATTCCCTCTAAACACAATTCGATTATTTGAATTGTATTAAAATAGGCTAAAATTAAATAGCCTATGCGATGAACGAAACAATCATTACATTTGTCGTTGCTTCACCAAGCAGCCGGTCAATGACATCCTGTGTCAGCGAGCTGGCAGCTGATATATTTACGTGAAGCATGGCTTGGCAGGGTGCAGTACTCCAATTCAGCCATTGGCAATTCAGCTGTTGGGTGGGGGCGCTGCTGACACCGCTGCTCTGCTCTGTCTGCTCCTGCTCCATGCTTCACGTAAATATATCAGCTGCCAGCTCGCTGACACAGGATGTCATTGACCGGCTGCTTGGTGAAGCAACGACAAATGTAATGATTGTTTCGTTCATCGCATAGGCTATTTAATTTTAGCCTATTTTAATACAATTCAAATAATCAAATTGTGCTTAGAGGGAATTATTTTCACCGGACATTATGAGCAGCAGCACCAAGTCGTTGGGAGGTGGAGATATACATCACGGCGCAAACCCACGATAATGTTGCCGTCTCTCTGCCAAATTTCTCAGTTCTTCGCTTGATATAATTAATACAAATGTCCAATATAACGGAATTCGTTAGCTCATAAAAATGTGATTATAACGGACTGCTGTTTATTAAGGTCGGGCAGACTGCCCACCGACACCTCAAGTCGGCAGCAGCACGCAGTCTCGAGGGACTTATTTTATTTGGAATATATTAATGACTGTATATACGCAAAAGTAGTCTAGTTTTAAGTAAAAATATTATAAATGCCTTGATGATGTCATTCTTTATATAGGCCTATCAATTGTTTTTAAGCTCAATAAACTCTGACCGGAATTTATCCCATTTGTCTACCGGACACTCAGACCTGCAAAAAAAAATTCTAACGGAAACCCTGGCACGTATTCCACTGTCTTGTGTTCTTTACTCACGGCGCCCGGTGTGGCGATAATGTCCCTCCGGTCTGAAGCTCCACTCGTTTCCACTCTGGAGGAAACACCGCAGTCGCCGCTATGAACTGGTTCCACTGGAGGAAAGGTAAAACACAAAAAGAGCCGTGTATCCTCGCAGCCCTGCGTCCTCTGCTAGCGTCCTCTCGACTCCCGTTTTCGTTCTGCCATTGTTCGTCATTGATTCTCCTTTCAGTAGCGCCAGCACTTCCGGGCACCGCCCCCGTCACGCCAGCCAGCCAATCACCTCGCGCTCCCTCCAACGACGCTCCCCAGCTGCGTAAGAAGAAGAGGGCACACATGTGTAGCCTGTATAACGTTTACATACGCTACCCCCCCCTGGTGGTCCTGCACTCGCCTGCTGTAGCTGTCGTCTGCACAAAATCACCATCCTCCCAGGATGGCTCTCTCCGCTCCCGTCAAGACCTCCTGGACTCCACTCCGTCTAAACAAACAACAGGGACAGCATGGTGCAGTACAGCGACGGTACTTCACATATCATTATCAGCTGATATTTACTTGCCTTTTCCATCAGCCAGGTATGCCTTTAGGTCCTCTTCCAGACCATCCCGGGACACGTCCTCCTCTTTGGCTCCCGCAGGTATAGACACCCCCCATACAGATACCCCTAGACCCCCACCCGCGACATTTCCCCCCCCCTATTTCGATGGCTGTCCCGGCCATCACAGCTGGACCAGGCGGATGGGGGGTTTGCCCAAGTTGCTGCGCCGGGATCGTCGAGGCGGTCTGGCCTCCAGGGGGACCACTGCAGGCCCGGCTTCGGCCCTTCCATTCCCTCGGCTGATCCCTCCTTCCTCAGGATTGACAGGTACCTCCACCTCTCCAGGACCTCCTTCCTCAGGGCCGACAGGTCCCCCACTTGACTCCAGGCGCCGGGATCGTCGAGGTGGTATCACCTCCAGGGGGACTACTGCAGCCTCGGCTGCCTCCAGCTGCACAGGTAACGGGGGTTCCTCCGCAGGTCTCGGTACAGCGGGGCCAAAGTGAAGCTCTGGGACCGGGAGGATGTAACCGCCCTGGCCGGTCGCTGGGAGCGGCAGGAAGGGGAAGTGGAGACCCTGGGTTTCAAGGGGGGCCCTACCTTCTGCCGGTCCCTCCAGCACTTCATCAGGGTATGAGGGCACCCCCGCTGGACAGGGCCGGAGATTGTTGCGATGCAGGGTGCGACCAGGCCCTTCCTGACCCTCCGGCCGAACCAGATACACGGGTTGGTCGGGTCGGGGCTGTCCGATAATCACATGGGGTCTGGGTACCCACCGGGGTGCCAACTTCCCCTGGGCCCGCCGACGAAAGTTCCTGATCAAGACCCGTTCTCCCGGCAGCAAGGGTACTGCTCGCGCCCCTCGGTCATAACGAGCCTGGTCCCACCGCTGCCTTTTGGTCACATTCGCCTGTACCCGCTCGTAGGCCTCCGTCAGTGTCTGGTGATGGCCCTGAACCCATCCCTCCAGGGTGGCTCTCCGTTGCGGGGGTGAGACATCGTGTATCAAGTCCACTGGCAACCTGGCATGGCGCCCAAACACTACAAAATGAGGAGTTGTACCGGTACTTGCGTGTATGGCATTATTGTAGGCTTGGACGAGGTATGGAAGCTGATGGTGCCAGTTTGGTTGGATGTCGGGGTCGAGGGAGCCCAGTAGAGAGAGCAGCGTTTGGTTAAAGCGCTCACAGGCCCCATTGCCCTGAGGGTGGTACGGAGTCGTGCGGCTCTTCACGCACCCATACATGTCACACAACTGCTGCATCAGCCGGGACTCAAACGCAGCCCCCTGATCCGTCAAAAACCGTTCCGGACACCCAAAGGGTTGGATCAGCGTTGTCCATAGCGCCTTGACTGTGCTGGACGCCGTCTGATCTTTGGTGGGAACGGCAAAGGCGTAGCGAGAGAACAGGTCAGTCATCACCAGGATGTAGGGATAGACATCGGCCGGCCGGCCCAAGGATAAATAGTCCAAACCCACCACCTCAAACGGGTAGCTACTCCGGATAGAGCTCAGAGGCGCCCGTTGTTCTGGTCCGGCCTTGCTGACTGCACACGTGGGGCACTCCTTGGTCCAGAGCTGCACTGTCTTGCTCATGCCTGTCCAGAAGAACCGTCGCCGCAGCAAGGAGAGTACCTTCTCTGCACTAGAATGGCCAGCGGCCTGATGATAGTCGTTCCAGAGACCCTTGGCCCGACTGAGAGGTACAACCAGCTGGTCAGTGGTCAGATGGGTATCAGGCTCCACCCCTCTCCTCACAATCAGCCCTCTGTGGAGGTTCAGGCACTCCCACTCGGCCAGCAGACCTCGTAGGCCCGGACACAAGGGATGGCGGCGGTCTGGAGGTGGCGGTGCCCCCTGGGTCAGCCACTGATGGACTTGTCGCAGGTCCGGGTCCCCCTGCTGGCTCTGTTTCCAGTCCCGTGCCTCCGTGGCTGCCGCCTCCGTGTCCGCAGCTTCCTCCGCCTCCTTCTCCAGCGGGTCCCGTCCTTCCACTGCCTGGACCGCCGTGTTCCCCGTCTCTGGCAACCGAGACAATAGATCGGCATTCTGATTGACAGCCCCTGGCCGGTACTTGATTACGTAGGAGTAGTTCGCGAGCTGGGCCGCCCAGCGCTGCTCGTGTGCCCCCAGCCGGGCCGTTTCCAGATGCACCAGCGGATTGTTGTCCGTGAAGATAGTAAACTGGGCCCCCCAGAGGTAATCTTTGAATTTTTCGGTCACTGCCCACTTCAACGCCAGCAGTTCCAATTTGAAGGAGCTGTAATTTTGGTCGTTGCGCTCGGTCTGGGACAGGCCACGGCTGGCATAGGCGATGACCCGCTCCTGGCCCCCCTGCACCTGGGACAGGACTGCTCCCAGCCCCTCCAAGCTGGCATCCGTATAGAGCCTGAACGGCTGGCCGTAATCAGCGAAGGCCAAGATGGGGGCCTCCAACAGGTTCCTCTTCAGCTCCTCAAACCTCAAATGCCCGAATGACTTCACCTGTTTGGCCGTGGTGGGCACAGGCCAGGTGCGGACGGCCTGGGTCTTCTCTGGGTCAGTTGCCACCCCCTGGCCGCTGACGATATGTCCCAGGTACCTCACCTCCCGGTGGAACAACCTGCACTTCCCTGGCTAGAGCTTGAGACCATGCTCCTGCAGGCGATGGAACACCATCTCGAGATGATCCAGGTGGCTCTGAAAGTCGGGGGAATAGACGATCACGTCATCCAGGTATATGAGGAGATGATCATTCACCTGACCACCCAGGCAACGCTGCATCAATCGTTGAAAGGTGGCGGGGGCATTGCACAGACCAAAGGGCATCCGCTCGAACTGGTACAACCCCAGTGGTGTGGCGAAGGCTGTCTTCTCCTGGTCCTCCGGCGCCACTTCCACTTGCCAATACCCACTGGCCAGATCCAGGGTGCTGTACCAGGTCGCCTGGGTCAGATTGGTCAACGATTCCTCTATCCGGGGCAGCGGGTATGCATCCTTGTGGGTCACAGCGTTCAGCTTCCGGTAGTCTACGCAGAAGCGCCAGGATCCATCCTTCTTGCGGACCAACACCACTGGGGCCGCCCATGGACTGGAGCTCTCGCATACCACCTTGCTGTCGACCATCCCCTGCAGCAGCGTCCTCAGCTCTGCGTATAGCTTGGGTGGAATCGGACGGTACCTCTCCCGAATCGGTGGTGCGGTTCCAGTGGGGATATTATGTTGAATCACCTTGGTACGTCCGAAGTCCTCCTCATGTGCAGCGAATACATGGGTCCATCGGTGCAGCAGGGCCGCGAGCTTAGCCTCTTGGTCTCCGGTCAGTCCCTCTCCTCTCAGATCTAGGGCCGGATGGTCGGCAAGGGGGGATTCAGCCACTCGACGCACGTCCACTTCTACCACCCCAGGGCCGGTGTCCCTCAGAATCAGCTGGTTGGTCCCATGGATATCCTGCAGGGGGACCAAGGACACTGTGGCCAGGGAGCACCGCTGGGGGATCAGCACAGAGGAGAGGTGGGGGTTACAAATACGCAATGGCACCTTACCCCCCCGTACCCAGCTGATGGATCAAGCCACTCGCCAGCCACGCTCTCCTACCACCAGGTCAGTGTGGTCTTCCACTAACACCGGGCAGTCCAGGCGACTCATCCGTGGACTAACCTCTGCCCATACCACGATCTCCGACTCGGGAGGCACCAGGACAGGGGCCTGCCGCCGCAGTCTAGCTGTGCCGCTGGCCACATCAGCTGGGGGGGTGCTCTGTACCTGCTGACAGAGGTTAAACGCCTTCTCCCACACCCTCCGGGCCGTTGGAGGAACAGTGGAGGTGAAAGCTTCCCGCCCCGGGTGTCCCCCCTGAAATATGCCCTCCCAACATTCTGAGATAACGTTCATGCCCAACAACCCATATTCCGTACTAATACAATCATCGTTTACAATCACCACTCCCCGACCCAGTACCTCAATACCGCCGATGGTAAAGTCCAGAACCACGTAGCCCACAAATGGAATTTGTAGCCCATTAGCCGCTCACAGGGTCAGCCAGGGTAGTCCTCCAGGCCCTTGGAACCCTTCGCCCCCGAAATGGCGCTGAAAGAATGATTTGCCAAACATAGTCACCTGTGAACCCGTGTCCAGCACACAGGGTATCTTCTTACCCCTAATCAGGACCTCTACCTCGGGACAGCGACCCACCATGGTTGGTCTCTGTAGGGCCTCCGTCGTACCTTCTGAACCGGTCACTTGCCCTGTAGTGACCGGGACTGTTGAAAATCCGGGGGAAGTGTGGTCCTACGCGCGCAGTAAGATAAGATAAGATATTACTTTATTAATCCCCTTGGGGAAATTCCAATGACATACACATACAGCTGAACGTCTCATTAATAATAACACATCACGATCATTACATTTTTACAGTAACAACGGCACAGCATAAATTCAACAGACATGTACATTTGTTGACACATATTTATTTTATTTATCCTTTATTTATCCAGGAATGTCCCATTGAGATACAAGATCTCTTCTTCCAGGGAGTCCTGACCAACACAGCACACAACAAGTTTCAACATAAAACAGGGCATTAAACAAAAAACATACAATTCAAATATAAATACAGAGGGTCATTTGTGCAGTGGCAAGGAGCATAATCACATCAAAAATAGCATCAGATAAAACAGTTACATGTTTCATAAAGGGCTAATCGTAGCATACCTTTAAAAGCATTCACAGTAGGAAGTGCCTGTAGACAAAGTTTCACTTGCAGCGTATTCCATAAAAAGGGAGCATAGTGGGAGAATGCAGCTTTACCAAGCTCTGACTGCATCAAAGGAACATTTAACAGCATCCCATTTGCTGCTCGTCTGGTATTAAAAAAGCAAGTATAAAAGGACAGAAGTCTGGAGATATATAAGGGCAGCTTACCTAGCAATGACTTAAGGATAAAAATCAACATGTGTGATTGTCTTCTTTGGTACAGAGAGGACCATCCTAATGACTGATACAAAGTGCAGATATCATCTACAGAAGGCCTGAGACGCTGTATGCGCTAGTCGGCAGCAACAACACTAAGTAGTAACACAAGGCATCATCGCGCCGTGGCGGGAGGGAGGGAGGGATGGAGGGAGTGAGGGGAGGGAGGCTGGAATTGGGTTATGAAACAGTCTTAGGGCCCCCCCTTCAACGCGCGTAGGAGGCAGCCATCCTAGATAAGGCATCAGCACGCCAGGCATACTCGCAGGAGGGAGGTGGGGGGGGGGGGAGGGGGGCCTCATCAATCTTATCGCTTCCATACAGTACAGCTCGTCTCCTTCTTCCCAGAATCACCTCACCGGAGTCGCTCCTCCGCGTTGACCCTGGACTTGGTCTGGTTCCACAGCAGAAAGGGATAAGGGTGGGGGGGGGGGGGTAATACATGCAGCTCGAGGCAGATATGCCGCATATGGTCAGAATTTGGTCAATTTAGTTTAATCATCGTCACCATCATCGTAACCTCTATTAGCACGGTGCGGTGGCATCTTAATTTTCACGTCCCTAATTTCCGACGTGATGTCCAGAATGGCCTGAGACCGCGACAGTTCCTCTGCATGGTTAGAAGCAAGTCTCTCAAGAATAGTCTTCAAGCACGATTGTTCGTCTACATGGTAGATTTCTCCCCGTTCCAACATGGTCTTGGAGCTCAGTTGTTCATCACCGCGCAGGGTACTGAGGTCAGCGATCTTTTTAAACAGTTCCATTTGGTTGTCCTTGATCCCGGCCATATCCCTGGCCAGGGGAATCAACTTCTTCCGAATTAGATTCAGACAGTACCAGATCCAACAGCTGACGGAGCCCAAGCCGAGCAGCATGACAATTAGAAGATATACGTCCTCAACATCGTTTATCTCCAGCGGGAAAAAGCATATCGCGAGCCAGGTCCCGTATGAATTTATGGTGTATCCCGCCTGATAGCTCCCAAGAGGGCATAATGGGTCATCCGCATTCTGCCTCCTTGTCGAGAATATGCGATCAATCGCTGTAAAAGCCCAGCTTATTAGATCCATATTACGGTCAAAAGTCGAGTCGAGTTGAGGATTCTGTTGTAAAAAGAAAAAGAAGAAAAAGGTCAAAAACGTCCGAGCGTCTCTAGCGAGGGCAGATCCAGGCTCTGGGGAAAGGAGCTGTAAGGGCTGGTACGGACGTCTCCAAGCGGATAAGAGAGAGGCCTTGAGGTGTTTCTCTGGGGGTGGGAGAGGAGATAAAAATGCAACTGCTTCTGGGAAGGGTGTCCCGCCTCCCCGCAGTTCTTGCAGATCGGCCGACCCTGTTCATCCCACTGGTAGTTTCGCGGCTCCCGGTTGTCAGGGCGTCGGCGCGGCCGTGCAGAGGGTCTAGCTGAAGGGCCTGGCTGTTCCCACCTCTGGGCTGACTCGGGTCCAGGTCCAGAACCCCACATCTGGCTCCGTATTTCCTCGGCAAGGGTGCTCCCCAGCAGTGTCACCTGGTCACGTAGTTCCCTCTGTAGCTCCACCCGTAGCGAGTCTTTCAGCTGTTGTAGGCCGCTCTGGGATACTGCTTCGACGCCGGGAGGTGGGATAGCTGGGGGCAGCTCGGGTCTGGCAAGCCGCCGCCACCTCAGTGGATGCTCATTCCTCCCGCTCAATGGAGCTCGCTTCCTGCCGAACCTCCTCAAAAGTTGCCTCTGGGTTCCGTCTCAGGTGGCGCAGGAGTTCGCGCTTGATAGGGCCTTCCAGGAGGCCTTTAGTGAACTGCGCCCTCAGCCTCTTATTTTCCTCCCCTGCCCCATCTGGGTCACTAACCCTCCATAGGTACAGGCACTCTCTAAGGCGCAGGGTGAACTCCTCTATCCCTTCCTTCTCCGCCTGCCTACAACAAACAAAAACCTTCTTGAAGGGTATCAGAAGACCTATGGTCTCCGTACTTTAGGGTTAACGCCCTGATTACTTCCTTAGGGGAAGCTTTAATAGTGGCTGAGAGGAGCATGGCTTCTCTATGTGCAGGGCCATCAAGGGAGCTAAACAGGAAATCTATTCCCTGTGGGGAGGGCAATGTCTGTGCTCGCAAAAAGGCCTCGACCTGGGTTAGCCATTGACTATATTTAGTGGTCCCCGGTTCTCCACTAAACTTAGGGACCCAATGCGACCCCAAGTACCAGGGCATCATGACTGCTCGCATCCCCGCTTCTCTAACATTCTCATCGACCATGTTTGCTGTGGACTATGGGGAAATCCTACCGACTACGCCAAAATATGTCACCTGACCCCCACGGGAAGCATCCAGGTCTAAGGCTAAGGTGTGCACATGCACGGATACTCTTCCCACAGAGGCCAGCCGACCTACCACCATGAATTTCCCCAGGACCACAAACAGACACGGGAGAATGCGCCGAGAAACAGTAAGAAAGCTTTTATTGCATAAAAATAGATAGTTTAATACAAGGTTATATGTTGATATAAATAACTGGTCGGTTAGCCTATTTAAAAGACCCACGCCTCTTAAGCCTAGGGTAGTCTAAAAAGAGGAAGTGCTCCATGCCCCGTAAACCCACCCCCAGACTGTTACTCCCACCCACGTCACCTATCACCACCGGTATGACTGTGTATGAAAAGAATAATGGACTCTGTGAAGCGCTCTGAGTCAGAGCAACAGTCAGTCAGAGAAGAGCGCTATATAAATCCAATCCATTATTATTATTATTATCCCCACCCCTGAGACACTACACACGTGAAGGCAAAAAGAGTCTACCCTGCACATGGGTCTATGACTTATCAAACGTCAACTTAGAATCACACTATACCACACGGTTCACTGCAAAACATCCTGAAATAAGCATCGATATCACACTATCCCTCGGGGAGCCACGGCAAATGCTTTAGGGAGAATATAGGTAGATAAATACACACTAAGTGTTCACACGGTAAATTAAGGGGGTTTGGATAGGATAGTGGGTGTTGTTCACCGCTAGGGGTTATGACCAGGCCTAGAATATTCCTCCCATATCCTAACCTAGGTCTGGGGCAGTGGAAGCGCTGAGTTACAAACAATACAAAAAGAAAGGTTATTAATAACCGGGGCCCGAAGCTGAGGGCCGGAAGGACGTCACCTCCTTCCGCTCCCGTAGCCCCTCTCGGCTTCGGGCTAAAAACTGTTCGGTCTGTACTGGGGTGTTTTAGGCCCTCCAAGCACCAGGCGTGCAATAATGTCCTTCCGCCTGTAATGAAAGGCACAGTCAGTAAGAGCAAGGTTCCCCCCCCGTTCACGGGTTCGTCACAATGCACAATTGATTAGATATCCTCCATATGATTTAGAAAAGAGAGAGAAAAAGGTAGTTCACAGAGGATGGAGAATCCACAATACTAGGTTCCAGTCTTCGACAGTATTACTGGCTTTACTGTATGCCGTTCCGATAATCTTCAGCTTCACACCACTAATAATATTCCTAATTCAAATGCAGTCACCGTTCGTCTATGTCTTCATTTACCACTCGGGAAAATAGTTTGTTTGTTTAGGCACGTATTCCACTGTCTTGTGTTCTTTACTCACGGCTCCCGGTGTGGCGATAATGTCCCTCCGGTCTGAAGCTCCACTCGTTTCCACTCTGGAAGAAACACTGCAGTCGCCGCTATGAACTGGTTCCACTGGAGGAAAGGTAAAACACAAAAAGAGCCGTGTATCCTCGCAGCCCTGCGTCCTCTGCTAGCGTCCTCTCGACTCCCGTTTTCGTTCTGCCATTGTTCGTCATTGATTCTCCTTTCCAGCACTTCCGGGCACCGCCCCCGTCACGCCAGCCAGCCAATCACCTCGCGCTCCCTCCAACGACACTCCCCAGCTGCGTAAGAAGAAGAGGGCACACATGTGTAGCCTGTATAACGTTTACATACGCTACCCCCCCCTGGTGGTCCTGCACTCGCCTGCTGTAGCTGTCGTCTGCACAAAATCACCATCCTCCCAGGATGGCTCTCTCCGCTCCCGTCAGGACCTCCTGGACTCCACTCCGTCTAAACAAACAACAGGGACAGCATGGTGCAGTACAGCGACGGTACTTCACATATCATTATCAGCTGATATTTACTTGCCTTTTCCATCAGCCAGGTATGCCTTTAGGTCCTCTTCCAGACCATCCCGGGACACGTCCTCCTCTTTGGCTCCCGCAGGTATAGACACCCCCCATACAGATACCCCTAGACCCCCACCCGCGACATATGCACCAAAATTGGCACACACACTCTTTGGGTATTGCTCTTTTGATGAAACCTGTTACCCATGTAAAAATTCAAGATCCACGCTCTTCACCTTTGTCTCCTTTGCCTGGGTGCTGGAAAACAGAGACACTGGTTCCATGGAAAGAAGAAGTTGCTGTAGTTGCAGTGGGATTGTGGTCTATGTTGTCCATGGCTGAGGTGGTGAACAGCCCTTTTCGCAGAACTGGTGGACAGACCACCCCATCCTCCTGTATTTGCTGACTGTTGCATCTCCCAGCTGTGCTGATATCTCTAGCACCCTGTCATATGAAATGCAGATGCCATGCTCGCTAAGCATTTCCACCAACTTCCTCTTTCTGGTCTTTGCGTAGATGGACATCCCCATGTAAACAGGGGATGGGGTCTCTCTGTCTTTGGAGTGTCTCTGAGTTGCAGCTCCTTCTTTGTATTTCGCATAGCAGTTGTACTGAAGCAGCTGAGCAATTGCTTGATCAGTCTTTGATGCTCTAAACCTCAGTTGAGATTTGATGTCTGCTCCGTGTTCCAGCATGGCCACAAACTGAAGAAGAGTGGGTGGAATGGCCTCCTCGATACACCCCTCATGCTTCCGGCTCTCGACATGAACGGTCGCAGAATATCCAGCTCTTGCTGTTCCCATGGAAACCAACAACAAAAATCAGCAAAAAGAAGATATACAGGAATATTTATGCATTTCTTGCTCGCCATATTTTGGATTACAGACGTGTGCCTGAATTCAGCACAGAATCGTCAGGAAACGGCGGTGGAAGGCAACAAACGCGCAAATCTACAGTCCCATTGTGACTTTTACCTGTTGAATGGCTCAGAGAGTAAACATCCGGCTATTGGAGCGGCAACTATTCACAGACTGTTGACGGCGAATCCCGAAAGAAAGAGACTACCCCCGACAGGCAAGTTTGATAGAAAATCGATGTTTTTATTGTATTTGCTCCTGTCTGGAGACATTCATCAGAACCCAGGACCTGTTTTAACGCGCCAACAGGCGAAGAATCAACGGCTCATCCTCACACCGTCAATAGCATGCATCTCCACACCGTCGCCGGCCCAGGACACAACGGCCAGCGGATGCACCAACCGACCAGCAGGCGGCGACATCCCCTCACCAAAGCCCAAGCAGAGGAGCCGAGATGCAAGAGGGAGAGAGCTTGCAATCAGGGGACTCATATCAGCGCGGGACGTGAGCACCAGGGACCCGCCGGTTGACTCGGCTAGCCCCGCCAGGACAGCTAGACTAACCGACCCACCCCCCCCTCCCCCACAACGGAGGGCCTCCAGACACATCTGAGGACAGCAACCAGCCCCCCCCCCCCCACGTCGCGGGCTTTCACACCGACCAAATACACCAGCAGAGGACAAAGGATCATCCCCACCCCCCCTCCTAACATCAATGAACACAGGACCCCATCCCCCCCTCCCCACCTACCGCCACAAGATCAACCACACACCACAGTGGAAAAACAATTTGAACTAGACGACATTAATGAAATAACAAACTCAAATGGACTTCACATATTTCACTTAAACATAAACAGCTTGAAACCGAAATTGGCTGAAATCAGACATTTGTTTCTAAACGGTAAGGCTAATATATTATGTTTCACAGAAACAAAACTTGACTCATCTGTTCAGGATCCAGAGATAGAAATCGAGGACTATTCAATCATCAGGAGGGATAGGAACCAGTATGGAGGTGGTGTCTGTGTGTATATACACAAAGATACCAAATTCAGCAACCGTACTGACCTTAACCATGACGAGATTGAAACTGTATGGATTGAAATCTTATTTGAAAGGGCAAAATCAGTACTAATAGGCACAATCTATAGACCACCAGAACAGAGTGGCTTTTATGACACACTTGATGGGTGCTTAACTGGGGTGGAGGGCGTAGAAAAAATCCTTATTGGGGACTGGAACACGGATATGCTACGTAAAGCTCAAGGCCTTCAGTAGATTTTCTGATCTGCACGGTTTCAGCCAGCTAATCACCCAACCCACAAGGGTGTGTGAATCAACCCAGACTACCATTGACCTCATCCTGACCTCCGACAAGTCCATGATCTCCAATAAAGGGGTGATAGCATGCGGGTTAAGTGATCATTATATGATATTCTGTTCCCGCAAAAAGCCAAAGCAAAAGGCTGGCTGCCACAAAACAGTCACATCTAGAGACCTCAAAACGTACTCTAGCGAGGCCTTTAACCTTGAACTGAAGAGCCTGGACTAGTCAGATGAACTCAATGGTACACTGGTTGAAGAAACCTGGCTTGGCTTCAAAACCAAATTCTCAACAATACTAAACAACATGGCCCCCCTAAGAACCACCAGGGTAAAAAATCGCGCTGAGCCGTGGATGCACACTGAAATACTGACCGCTATGAAAGCCAGAGACAAAAAATGCTCTGAATTTCATAAAAGTCAGTCAAAGCTTACCAAAAGCACGAGCAGTGAACTCCAAACCCACGTGACTGAACTCAAACTAGAAAGAAACAGACTAAGAAATGACGTAAACTCCATGATAAAAACTGCAAAAAAAAAATTCATCAATGACAAAACTGAGGAAAACAAAAATAAACCACGTGAACTTTGGAAATTACTCAATAATCAACTAGGCTGCAGAAAAAAACTTAAAACCAGGTTCTCAAACATAAACATAAAGACGGACAACACGCTCATCACAGACAAACTGGATGTAGCCAATTACTTAAACACTTTCTTCACAAACATAGCCACAACACTGGTAAACAAACTACCCTCCCACTCAGGGCAGTATGGGGTAGAACACATAGTAGCATACTACAAGAACCTAGGCGTCCACAAAGACGTTTTCAAACTGGAAATGGTAACTACAGATGAGGTACTCAATAAACTGAGCGCCCTCCAACCGAACAAGGCCACTGGCCATGAAAACATCCCCTCCAAATTCCTCAGAGACTCAGCAGCCGCCATCACCCCAGTCATCACACACATAATAAACCTCTCCATAAAACAGGGACACGTCCCCAAGGACTTCAAAATAGCGAGAGTAACACCCCTGCACAAAAAGGGCAGCAAATTAGACCCAGGCAACTACCGCCCTGTTTCTATCCTTACATCCATCTCGAAAGTCATGGAAAAAATAGTATACGAACAGGTCGAAAAGTACCTTACGGATAAAAATCTAATCTACGAATTCCAATCTGGCTTCAGAACATCCCACTCCACTGACAAATGCCTTCTCTATTTGAACGACCACATCAAGCAAGAGGTGGACGCGGGCAAATACTGCGGCATGGTCATGCTAGACCTACAAAAGGCCTTCGACACTGTCAATCACACCATTCTGATTGACAAGCTAAAAGCAATTGGTTTTGATAGTTTATCAGTGAGCTGGATACAATCCTACCTGGAGGGGAGAGAACAGATGGTGGAGGTAAACGGTACCCTATCCCCCCCCCTCACAGTGAACTGTGGTGTTCCACAAGGAAGCATACTAGGACCACTACTGTTCCTAATTTATGCAAATGACATGTCGTCAGCTTGTGACTGCAACTTGTTCCTGTTTGCGGACGACTCAGCCCTGCTGGTCTCTGACAAGAACAAATTACAGGTTGAAAAAACCCTCAGCTCGGAACTAGGCAAAATCTGCATATGGCTCGCCGACAACAAACTATCATTACACATGGGCAAAACGGAGTCCATTCTCTTCGGTTCAAATAACAAACTCAGCAAAACAGACGGCTTCTCAGTTACAGTGGGTGACAATATTGTCACAAGGAAAGATGAAATTACCTACCTGGGTTCCATCCTAGAGGCTAATCTTTCCTGTGACAAAATGGCATCCAATGTAATAAAAAAAGTCAATCAACGAACTCGATTCTTGTACCGGATCTCCTCCCTGGTAAACAAGAATACCCTGAAGACTCTGGCAGGAGCACTCATTCAAGGGTACTACGACTATGCTTGCACCTCATGGTACCAAAGCACCTCAAAGGCACTAAAAACCAAATTACAAACATCTCAAAACAAACTAGTCAGACTACTGCTTGACCTGACTCCTAGAACCCACCTCACCCCTGCACACTTTGCCAACCTAGGATGGCTTAGAGTAGACGACAGAGTACAGCAACTTGCAATGGGCCTGGTCTACAAGATACACTACACGACCAAGGTACCCATGTACATGTCAAAATACTTCCCAAAGGTCAGTGAATACCACGATCACAACACCAGAGGGAGCTCCACAAATCATGTAAAACCCAGATTCGGCACAAACAAGGGACTAAACACGTTTCGCAATTATGCCACAACAATGTGGAACGCCCTACCCAAAGCTGTAAAGGAATGTAAATCACTACCCACCTTCAAAAACACTCTCAAAGAACACCTACGGGAGACTGCAATTCAAAACTGGCCCCTACAAATGTCCTAACCCAGTTGTACAATAAAGACCAAGCATGGCTTTGTCAGTATTCCAATGTACAGCCCCACCCAACCCAACACCTACCCAACCTCCTCCAATGTACAGTTTCCATGTCAAATGTATGTCAGTATTCCAATGTACAGTGTGTCCCCCCCCTACCCAACCCCCCCCCCCCCCCCCCCCACCTCCAATGTACAGCCCCACCCCACCTACCCAACCTCCCCCAATGCACAGTTTCTATGTCAAATGTATATACTCTTCTTCTGGATTTTTTTAGTATCACAAACAGTACTGTATTTGAAAATCTGGTATGTCATAAATGTATAGATGTAGCAGTACTGTCTATCTGTATGTCATGTGTGTCATATGATGAATTGAAAATGGGGGACCCTGATGGAAACAAGACGAAAGTCTTTCTCAGGTCTGCATCCTCTTAACAATTGTATGTATTGAGCTGTACTGTACTGTACCCATTCTGCAATCTGTTAATAAACTTTTCAATCAATCAATCAATCAATGGAAGGTTCCATCAAATGTGGACTTGTGGTCCAGCATACTGTATGTTTTCGCAAGATGTTAGCTGCTTTGCCAAGGATAATAGCTTCCCTATAATAGTCAGAGGCTTCTGACAAGACAACACCCACATCTTTCTGAAAAGCCAGAAGAACATCCCTTCCCTGCTTGTGAGCTTCCAGCTCAGGTATTTTTTACAGCAGTTTTTCCTTCAGTCTTGTGGAGTTGACAGCAGGTGCATCAACACCCAGCTGTTCCACGCGCTCGCCATACAGGCAAACTATATGTCTGCAAGACGGAAGACTGCAGGACCCTCACCAGATCTGGTGGTCTCCACTAGATATTAGGGGTGTAACGGTACGCGGATACGTACTGTACAGGGGCGGGGCTAGGGGGTGGCTACTTGGGCTCAAGCCCCGAATGTTTTCTGAAAAGCCCCGAATCTATTTAAAAAAATAAAATAAAATAAAAAATTATAATTTTAATTTTTTTGACAATTCATCATTGTTACATGAAAATATGTTTGCACCAGATTTAGCAGAAGCTAATTTCCATCTGTGGTCTATCCAGCTGCTAACTGTATTTGAGTGAGTTAAGTCTTGGTGTTATGGTAGACTCAGACCTAAGCTTTAAATCACAATCAACAAGTTGACAAAAACTTAATTCTTCCACCTTAGAAACATAGCTAAAGTACGGCCATTTATAAATCAAAAGGACGCTGAAAACCAGATCCATGCCTTTATCTCAAGCCAACTCGACTACTGTAATGCACTCCTTACCGGCCTCCCGAAAAAATACGATGATAACTATTTTATTGCAATGCACTATTGCATTATTTTATTCTATTTTACTAACTATTTTATTGCACTGCACTATTTTACTTTGTATCAGTGAATCATAGACGCCTGGCCATAAGAGCATTCGGAGCATCTCTGCTCTCCCACTATTGAACTTGGGGGAGCAAAGGTATGCTCTTGCTCCACCACTTTTTGATCATACGAAAAATATGATATATCCCCCCCCCAATATATAAATCTAACCATAACTACGTTATGGTTAACTGAGTTTTATAGTGAAAAGAGCAGCTTTATTGGTCAAGATAGAAGGCTCTATATTGCAGGAAATTGCACGTACAGGTTCATTAAATTCAAAAAAAAATCTGCCGTGGAGGGGGTTGTGCCTGACCCCCTCCAAACCACCCCTTGCCTGCCAAAAAAAATAAATAATAATTCAAAAGAAAAAAAAACACGGGCACCTATCTGGGCTAAGCCCCGGATCTCCTACAATCCTAAATCCGCCCCTGGTACTGTACCACCTCAATGTGGTCCTCCGGTACAGTACGGGCTGTGCACCGAGCGATTGCAACGGTATGGAACCTTTTTTTGTAGTGTAGGCTAGCTATTTTTAGACCCAAGTAGTTACTCGCTACTGCCCGGAGAATCTGGACTGCTAAATAAAGATTAAAGATCTAGCGTTGTTGATGCTATTCAATATTAGCTAAATAGCTAACAAACGAAATACAATGTATAGCATAGCTGCCTACAACACACAATAACGTTAATACAATTACATGCATCATTGTTTACAATGAACGGGTGGGGCTAGTCAAAGGACTGGACACGGGGACAAGTTAAACATGAATAAATTTATTATAACAGGTCGTTTCGAGTCGTGCCTAAGTACGCACACAGGGCTATTCTATACGGCTTTGACGCTTCCTCCTCATCGTTGATTGCCTGTAGTAGCTGCATCTAACGTTAGTAGCTAACGTTAAAACTAACCTAAAGTTAGTTGTTCACCAACAATCAACATTTGTTTTATCATTAGCTCAAAAACACAGAACCGGACGAGACTCAATACGTAGGCAGCTAGGATAATAACAACAATACTTCCGCTCCGGCTTCAAAATAAAAGTCTAAAACACCGGAAAAGGTCCGGTCGGTGGGCTTCAAAATAAAAGTCTAAAACACCGGAAAAGACGTTTATTTTGTACAGCGTTTTCCTCCACGAGTACTCGAGTACATCATGTTATCAATCGATCTGGATTATTTTTGCCCATCCCTAGTTTATCCTGTGCTGAAGTCTCCATTCCAATAGTATATATTTTGGTGTTTATTTGGAACACTGCCTTTTTATTTATTACGTTTCCACAGTTTTTTCCTCATACTAACATTTTGTACATGGTACCGCAAGCTACATTAATAATACATGTACATGTTAAAAGGATGACACAAAAAGCCAGACAGAGGGCTTGTTTCCAGTTTCAGTTTGTTTTATAATAAACAATCAAACTGAGCATTTTTTTTATTTAGGATATTTAAAATGTCTTCCAATGTTAAATAAAGGTTTATTGCACTTTGAAACGGTTTCCTTGCATTATTATGCTATTATTATATTAGTAAAAAAAAATAAAAGGGTTAATTGAAAACTTTTGGGAAATACACTGTACCGAAAAAATACCGAACCGTGACTTCAAAACCGAGGTACGTACCGAACCGTGGATTTTGTGTACCGTTACACCCCTACTAGATATGTAACTAGCTCTGAGAATGCCTGTGGGTGGGCATCCTCTTCGGGGGCACATTGCTGTTCCAGTCTTTTGGTGGCCTGGAGGTACGACATCGCTCTATTGTACAGGTCTGCCAAGCATGCAACATGGTATTGGACCTCCTGTGCAATAGCATCTCCACCGCTGAGTCTTGCAAGAAGTTTTCCGTCATTCAAAGTTTTGGCATACTCAGAAACTCTCTTATTGAGATTCATCATCATGACTTGTCGGAGTTCAGAGGGGGCTTCTTCATCACATATGAAACATGTTTGGCTTTTAAGGCTGGTTCTATGCAGTTTGGTCTGGCATTGCGCTTGCTGAGCACTCTTTGCTCTTCTTTTTGTGGCTCTCTCCAGTTTTGTGTTGTTGAACTTAAGGCGACAACTTTGATGATACTGTGCCTTGTTCCTCCTCAGAGTTCCTTCAATACCACCACCATCATCAAGTCTGGCTGGATCCAGAACAATAGGCATCTCATGAATTGCGTGAAAGAGGGGAATATTTCTTGCAATCATAGTGTAGCCATCGTCTTGTTGTGCACGTGGTGACTTAAGCTCTTCACTATTCTTCTTCTGGCAAAGACAACACTTGCTCCAGTCAGCGGTGGCCTAAAGGTTAGAGAAGCGGGTTTTTGAACGGAAGGTCGCCGGTTTGATCCCCGGGACCGGCAGGAACACCAACCGCTGAAGTGCCCTTGAGCAAGGCACTTAACCCCCAACTGCTCCAGTGGAGTTGCTCAGTGGCCAATGGTGTCGACTGTGGTTGTACTGGGCAGTTCCCAGGTGTGAATGGAACTGTGTGAATGTGAAGCAGGGCGTTCCTGAAAAAGAGCATCTGCTCAGCGAACCTACCCTGGGTAAATAAAGGTTAAACAAACAAACAAACAAAGTATGGAATTTAGACGGTCCTGGATCTGTATTTGCCATCTTGGTGAATCGTAATCAATGTATAACAGCATAAAAAATTATCTGTATTGAGTTAATCAAGGCCGAGGGGTTATCCTTTTACCACCTTGTGCAATGCACTATCGTACACAATAAGGTATGGGATATGACTAGGTTCGGAAATAAAACTATATGACCTACACCTAGCCCGATCGTTCATCCAGTATCATTTAAGTCCCATGTGATCTGTACACCATCCCGGTAAGTCCATGAACAAGTCATGTATGGCCCCCTTACCCTTGGTTCGGCTCTCCCGCTTTGGCACACCCTGTCGATTCAGGCGCGACTGTCTAACTAAACATCTATATTAAACTACATGTAATACAATAGCTAACTGATGTGGGGCTTATTAGACAGCATTTGGGACACTAAAGTAATTTTGATATAACAAACGAATTATTTAGCCACCAGTGTGTCCTGGCTGTGCGTTGACATCAGCTCTATTGAGCTACTACCTCTCTACCTTCCAATGAAAGTCTCTCAACCGCCCCTCCACCCCCTCCCCATGCGCACACACACACCGCATAGTGGTGTCATGTCAACTTTGGAAGTCTTGTACAGGAAGATGCTAAACATAATAGACTTATAACATAGCATGATCCCCTAATGTTGCAGAAGATTAGGATTCCGGGGCTGATATATGGTACAAGGAAGCCAGGGAGTCAGTCCATGGGTCCAGATTCAGATTCTGCATAGTGAAGAATTTATGAGTTGACACCAAGATTACTCAAATAGGACATATTTTGGTGATTTTATTCAGAAATGCATTATTAGTGTATATTCAATGGTGGCCATCTTGAAAAATGGCCGCCATCTTGAATTTTTAAGTGGCTAACGGATTTTATCAAAAGAGCACTACCTAAGGAGTATGTGTGCCAATTTTGGTGCTTGTATCCAGAAGTGAACAATTCGCCTGTAATTCGCAGTTAACACTATGATCGCCGGGGACGAGTTAAGACGTCATTCCTAGCCATGCTCATTCTGCCGAAGACGCCGTAACTCGTCTTTGATGTCAATATTTCAAAAATCTGTGATCGAAATCATATTTCCCCTCCGGAGCCCTGAGATGTACTGGTGAGCTCCACTCAACTGTCTAACGGTTCGAGAGCGCCATCTGGTGGCCGATCGGCAGATCGGCCAAGAGGGAGGGGCGCGCCAAACAGGAAGTGCTCATCCATATGTGCTCCGGGCACTCGCGAGCGGTAGCCGGACTCCATCTCAACACACTGGATGATCAATCGCTCGCCCTAACTCAATAAACAACGTTATTTGGACGTATATAGTATTATACAACCTGGAAATGGTTCATCAGGATCAACATCCCATAATCGAAAACGGTCTACTCCACGCTGATCGTCCAACGGCGCGAGGAACATACGGTAAGATTCAGCGTTATTTTCTAACGTATTCCATATGCTATGATGAACATATGACCCACTCTGGATGAATCATCTAACGCTGCCCACGGAATTATAAACGATCCCCCGCCCATCCGGTCATCATCAGATCATACGTAGATCATTCTAGAAGTACGTCCAGTTGAAATTTTTCATCTTGCGCCGATTGCTATCAAACTGTATTTCATCATCAATATAATGCATTTGGAGCTATAAATCAAGTTCTGGATAAAGCTGCAGAAAACGATAAAAACATACTTATACTTTAGACCATATTTTAGTATGAATATGTGAATGAAAAAGTTTAACGTTGCTACACCCTGAACAATACATATAGGACATTGAATGGGCCATAATAATGGCAATTTAGCAATAGAATTTAAAAAGTTATAGCCCTGCAAAGAAGGGGAACTTCTCCATAGACAAATAGAGCTGGCAAGGGATGGTAAATTATGAATTTAACCCATGGCGATCAAAGTGTTAATCTGCCTCACTATTTAGAGTACTTGATTAGAAATACAAAACAATGAATTTTTTTGAAAAAAACATTACAGATGTGTTCCATAGACTCACAGGAATTGTGTAACATTGCCCAAATAGTGAAAGGAATAGCAAGACACAGGACCTTTAACACTAGGATAGAGAGGAATAGGTGGAGCGAGTTGGAGTTGTGGAGTAAAGAGCGAAGTACGGAGTGGTATTGTTGAGAAAGAGAGATTGTTTATTCAGAGGTGCGACGGCAAGAGGTAGTGGAAGGAGAGGAGAAAGCAGTAGGTGTTCTTTGTGTACTGGACCCTGGACTGGCTGAGATTCCCCCTTGTGTACTGACCCTGGACTGGACGATGACCCTGAGTATTGAACAATCCCCTTTTCTGTCGGCAAGCCTCCTTTGTGTTATTGACCACCGGACTGTCTGACCATTCTATTGCTTTTCGTGGGCTTGTGGAGTGGGACATTGGGAGGCGCAGTCTGCTGGATTTTGATATTGTTTAGCTGTAATTTAAATAAAGTGTCGAAAATAGTCCGGGTGTGTGGAAATTGCAATCTCTTGTGGGTTTTCCTATCAGGTTCGTTACAGTATGTACTATGTAGACATGTGCAGGTATATATGTGTATAGTGTATAGTAATGCATGTATGTAAATGTAAAACATTTATAAAACGTTAAGTATTTAGGGGTAGGGCCCCGACAAGCCTAGTGCTTCTCCCTAGCCCTTTTCGGACAATTGGACAATGCTGCAATAGCAGCTGGTAAAACGTTGGCGATTTATGGAATGACCATTGTTATATGTCCAATATCCTAAATGAAAATTAACTGAACTGAATACCTCCATGGACTCAATAGGCCGCAGAACACACTCCTATGCAGAGCTGCCTCTATGCCTGTACATCACAGCCTGCTAAACGTCTGCCCAAGAGAGCAAAATTCTTTTCTAAATCCAGACATGAGCAACCTAATTAGTTTGAAAGGAATGTGGCTATAAATTTGGGTGTATACAGAGTATCACAAATAACCAAAAATATGATTTATGCAGTGATGTTAACTTTATGGCTGCATTCATCATAATTCCCATGGACACAGTGAATAAACCTTTACGAGATGTTTGACAGTGGAACACCTTAGGCACAGGAGAAGTTATATTCCCTTTGTCCCCACCCCCCCAGCTCTTACAGTATACTTTACTATGGAGAGTATGATATTTCATAATAAAAAAATAACATTGCATCAGCTTGAAACTTTCTGCCTAAAAATATGAAGTAAAACAAACAAAAAGATTTTACTTGTGTATTTCCCAGAGACACAGGCAACAGCTGTTCCTTGGCACAATAAAAGGGTTAACTTTTTCATTACTGGGTTAAGTATTTCTATTCTATTCACATAATATGCTTACTTCATATATCTACTCTATTCACACATATGCTTATGTGATGCCCATTAGAAGTGGTATCACGTTAATATCATTAGATTATGTGTCAAAATGGTGTGAACATACTGGTACAGGATTACCTCCTTCAGAAACAAGGTAGAACAGTCATGTTATATTTAATGGGAGACATTAACATAATTTGGTCAATAGGTGGCAGTATAGGACTTGTTTTTAGTGGCTTTGCCTTCTAAGGAACCGTACTTTGCTGCTTACGGGCACACAAGGCGAGCTGAGCCTCACAACCGGGGAGGACTCAGAACCAGTAACACCATGTCTGCGCCTTCCTTCCTTCCTTCCTTCCTTCCTTCCTTCCTTCCTTCCTTCCTTCCTTCCTTCCTTCCTTCCTTCCTTCCTTCCTTTTTTTTTTTTTTTTTTTTTTTAACAAATGTTTTTTGTTTACCCTTTTTTAACATAAAACTAGAGACACAATACATTAACAGTAGAAATGCACAATAAATCACAGGACTATGACCGACATAATAATAACAATAATGACAGTCCAGTACTTAAATCAAAATAAATGTAGATTAAAAGATATACACATAATAAATACAATACAATACATATGCTCTAGCTTGCTCTTCCCCCCCTCAGGACCCCCTTTTGTACAATCCATCCATTATTCCGTTTAACACCAGGAATTACAAATTCATATGCTATCCTTTATCCTCTCCACCACATCTAACCAGGTTGCTATGCTGGCTTCATTAACACCTAAAATTTGTGCGGTAGATATCTCTAGATAAATCACATCGAGATAGGTAAGAACCCGTACCTTCCGGCACATTTTATCCGGTTGAATCCAGCGTGATGCTATCAGCTTTTTAGCAGCCGTAAGACCGGACAAAATTAGTCTCTTTACCTGTATAGAGGCTGCTAACTGAGAAACATCATTCAACAACAATACAGAAGGCAGTACAGGTATGGTCAGAAATAAAAATTCTGATAATTGCGTGGTTACTGCTTCCCAGAATATTTTAACAGGAGGGCATTCCCAATACATATGCATAAATGTACCAATATCACCGTTTAAACATAAATGTACCAATATCACCGTTTAAACATAAGGAGCATCGAGGGTCTTGTTTGAGCCCCATTAGGTGCAAACGTCTAGGAGTTAAGTAAGTCCTATGAATAAAATTAAGATTAATCTGTTGATGATCCGGGTTGCGTGATGACAGCCGTACGTTTGCCCAAACTTCATCCCAATCAAAATCTACTTCCAAGTTTGGTATATCCTTCCTCCAGATTAAGTCTAGAGGAAGGACATCATATAAGGACGTAAGTAAGTGACGATAAAAGTCAGAGACGAAGCCTCTCGATGTCTCCTTTTCATAAAATAATTTGTGATATCTGTGGTGCTCAAGTGGCACCTTTAACACTTTGCCGCCCAAGCACGAGTTAACTCGTGTTTCGATTCCACCCATTGAGGACCAAGTTGTTATTGTTTTATTCCATATTAATAAACGGATCAAGGTCCCCGATCGGCTCTGCAGATTTACCCGCCAGATTTAAATCGGCGACATGCAATACCGGCCAGATCCTCTTAGGGGCGCCATCGCTCCACTGCAATATCATTTAGGCCGAATGGGAAAATAATTTTTTTTACTGTCTGGGGCGTTTCATATGAGCCTCGATCCCAGCCGAACATACTCCATCTTTGATCACGTTACCGAACGCAGATTTCAGCCTGGAATAATGGGATTTATGATCAGCCAATGGACATATCGATCTACCAGATTCCGATGACTAATGACGAAATGCTGCCGGCGATCACATGGGCTGACGGTAGGATACTATTCCCCCAAATTACAGCTGGATTGGACATTGTTGTAACACGCAAGTGATCGATCAGTGAAAATGGCTACTTGAACGCACACTGTATTGCTAATCAATAATACTGATCGGCGTCCTCCGCCACCCCCATTTCATCCATAGATGCTCTGTAATAGTCCGGATGCTACGCAGTTTGTTTTATTTCATTCGTATATATACAACAGAAATGGCGTTTGATATAACGTGACTAGCCTTTAGCCTCATATCTAGCTCCCCAGAAAAAAGACGAGGCAAAAACTGCGATAAACCTTATATTCACGGCGCTATAAAATGACAACCAACTGATGGATTTTTATTTTCTTTAAGCCATTATGAAGGCACGGTTTATGCACTCAAGTGACAATGAGAATGGACAGATAGCAATACTATAAAGTATATATATATAGGCCTATAGCTGTTAGAAAGTACATCGGTTTGTTGACAAAGCTCGGTCCTCTGGACTATAAATCGCCGCGGGACTCTGGTCGCCAAAGTGTTAATGGGACACCATGAGCCCTTAAAGCTGCTCTTAATTGTAGATAGAAATAATAAGTGGAGTTGGTGAGGTTAAATTTGTTAGATATATCTTTATAGCTGCAAAGACATCCCCCAATGTATGTATGCCCTTCTTTTCCCATTTGGTAAATCTGATAGGTTGTTGTGCAATAAGGAGTGAATTGTTATTAACCCTTTATCTGCCAGGGATTATTCTGATCTTAATCCACTGTCTGCCAGTACTGTAAGTCTATGGTGATGTTCCCCTTTCTTGTAGGGCTATAACCTTTTAAATTGTATTGCTAAATTGACATTACTATGGCCCATTCAACGTCAAGTATCTATCGTTTAGGATGTAGCAACGTTCTACTTTTTCATTCATACTAAAATACTGTCTAAAGTATAAATATGTTTTTATCGTTTTCTGCAGCATTCTGCAGAACGTGATTTATAGCCACAAATACATATATTAGATCATCAAATGTAGTTTGATACCGATTGACGTCAGATAAAAAATTTCAATATAACAAGGTCCTAAGCGTCATGCCTCATCATCTGCTGGTGACCGGAGGGGGGGTTTATAAGTCCGTGGCCGACGTTAAATCATTCATGTAGTATGGGCGATACATAGATCACAGCAGTTTATAAACTTTATATGGATCATAATATTCAAACACGCTGAAACTTACCGGAGCTTCCTCTGACCGTTGGGTGGTCAGCGTGGAGCAGAAAATTTGCGATTATGGGATGTTGATATATGCGATCCATGTCCAGGTTGTATAATGCTATATGCGTCCAAATCATGTTGTTTATCGAGTTATTGGCAACGGATCGCTGTCCAGTGTGTCGAGCTGGAGTCCCGCTAACGATAGCGAGTGCCCGGACCGAATATGGATGAGCACCACTTCCGGCGCATCACTTCCTGTTTGGGCAATCCGCCGATCGGCCACCAGATGGCGCTCTTGAACCGTTGGAGAGTTGAGAGGAGATCAACAGGGGATCTCAAGTCTCCGTGGGTGAAATATGATTGCCATCACAGATTTTTGAAATATTGATCTCAAAGACGCCTTACGGCGTCATTGGCAGATTACGCATGGCGAGCAATGACGTGGTAACACGTTCTTGGCGAGAAAAGGGTTAAATAGGGAACAATGACTATGCCATTTATGTTAGTAAATTTGTTCTGTGTGTCACACCATATCCGGATCACATGTGTAATAAGAGGGCCAAATTTCAAGTTGCATTGCTTAATTGATAAGTTGGTGTATACTATATCCTGCAGTCTATGTGGTGCCACTATGTTCTCCTCTAATGGTCTCCAGGACACAGATGCTTGAGGATCAAACCAGGTGATCAGTGGTCTTAAAGAGAACGCTTTAAAATAGTAGCTGAAGTCTGGGAATGATAAACCCCCATCGGTTTTATTTCTCTGTGCAGTGGATCTTTTTATTCGTGGAGGTTTGTTGTTCCAAATAAATGTATATGCGGTGGAGTGTAATTTTTGCCAGTAACCAACAGGGGGGGGGGGGGGGGGGGGGGGGGTAACGGCAACATCGAGCTGAAAAAGTTTATTCTAGGTAAAACATCCACATCCATCTTAACTATTGATGCTCGGGCCTGCACTGAATTTTTTAATTTTGACCACCTGCCGAAGTCGTTTGTGATCCTATCTAGGAATCCGGTATAATTATACTTCACCGTTTGGCATATAGTGGGGAATATTTCAACTCCAAGACATCTAAAGTGTTCTACCATTGGTATATTTACTGGGAGTGAGGTAGCCTTCGCAGTCACATTAAGTGGAAGGAAGGCCGATTTTGGCCAGTTTATCTTAAATCCCAATAGATTGCCAAAATCATCTATTACCTTGAGAAGATGAGGTATTGAGGTGGTAGGGTTTTGCATGAACATTATTACATCGTCCGCATATAAACTGATATGATGCTGTGTGCCCTTAATTGAAATTAAATTAAATTTTAAATCGGCTCTATGGATTGGGATTGTCTTATATACTGTGCCAAAGGTTCTAGAGATAGAGCAAACAGTCCGGGACTAAGAGGACAACCCTGTCTGGACAAACGCGACACAGGGACGTTTGGGGAGGTGAATTTCCCTGTTATAATCATGGCCGACGGATCTGTGTATAGTACTTTGATCATATTAATGAATCCGTCTCCTAACCCCATCCTTCCAAGTACTGCCCATAAATAAGACCATTCCAGCCTATCAAAGGCCTTCATCGCATCCAAGGATAATACAGCTACAGGAGGTACAGCCTCCTTGCTGGCGTCTATCACATGCAGTAACCGTCTAATATTATCCGTGATCAGGCGGCCTCTTAGGAAGCCTGTCTGATCAGGATGAACTAAAGATGTCATATGCTTTTGAAGTCTGATGGCTAGTACCTTAGCGTACAGCTTAATATCGGTTCCGAGGAGGCTTAAGGGTCTATAACTACCACATTCGGTGGGGTCTTTTTTAAGGAGGACCGATATGAGTGCCATATTAACGTCCCTGGAGAAGTTCCCCTCTTTGATTGAGTATAAAATCATGTCAAGTAATAGGGGTCCAATTACATCCCAACATGAGAGGTACAGTTCTGGTGGGATACCATCCCATCCAGGGGCCTTACCACTTTGAAATTCAGATATAGCCTCCCTAAGTTCCTCTAGTATAATAGGTGCATCTAACTGTTTAGCGTCTTCCTCTGAAAGTTTAGGTAGGTTAATTTGATCAAGAAATGTATCCAGTTTATTATGATCGAATACCACTTCTGACTTGTACAGGTTAGAGTAAAACGCACTAAAAGTCTTGTTGATTTTCTTGGGGTCTGTAACAAGTCCCTGTTGGTCCTTAATAGCGGGTATATCAGCAAATTGTGCATTGGATTGTATCTTCATAGCTAGTAGGTGACTCGGTTTAGAGCCATGAAAGTAATAATGTTGTCTTGTACTGCGTATTTGAAATTCAGATTGTTGTCTTAAAATGGAGTTAATCTCTTTTTTTAACACTTTAATTTGAGACTCCAATCGACATGAGTAGCTGCGTTGTAAAGAGGAGAACAACGACGAGTGAAGCGTTTCCAGTTCTACCAATTTGGATTGGCGTTTCTTGCGGAGGTTGGAGGCAAAGACAGTAGTGTTTCCCTTAATAAAACCCTTTACCGATCTCCATAACATTCTGGGGTCTTGTACCGAACCCGCATTAATCAGCAGGAATTAATTTAGTTTAATAACACCCTGAAGAAGGCCATGTAGGCCGAAACATGTCGGTTTTTTAAAAAGATTTTTCTAAATAATGTAAGCCAATAAATAAAGGCTTTTTAAAAAATTGTAGAGCTGCCTTGGATCTCAACCTTTCTTTTATAAGCGAATCCTACCCCGGATTTAATCCAAAGAGCACCTACCTGAAACAAAATAAGAACGCTGAAGCCCTCTCCATATCCTCTGTTTTGTTCTAATTTAGTTTAATGTTGAATTGTAAATTGAATTCAGTGTTTTTCAACAGTGTCGAGTTAAAACGCCATCTTGGGGCTCGGGATGTCATTCTACTAAATGAGCCCTTTAGGAGTAAATAGCTGTGATCTGATAGTGCACTGGGTCCCAATTCCACGTCAAAGCTATCAAATAGTCTAGGGGAAGCAAAAACATAATCTATTCTAGAAAATGTCTTGTGTCTTGCTGAGAAAAAAAGAGTACTCTCGGGCCGTTGGGTTGAGTAATCGCCACAGATCATTTACACCTGTATCCTTGGCCCAAGCCTGTAATGCATTAGAGGCCTGTTTCTGATCATTGGAAGTGGTGAGATTAGATTTATCAATCAAGGGATCCCAGATGGCATTAAAATCCGCACCAGTTATAAATGAATACTCAGGGAGATCCAACATTGCTCTAGTGAGTGTAGCGTAGAAGTTAGCGTCGTAAAGATTAGGGGCATAAGCCGCTACCAAAGCGATTTCCCTGTTACTGTAGTCTATTTTAGCAATGGTTACTCGGCCGTCTGCATCAGACCATACGTCCAACAATTTAATATTCAACTTTCGTTTCACGACTATGGCTACACCACGAGATCTAGTTCCAAAAGATGAGTAGCTTATGTTTTGATATATTTTATCCGCCAGCTTTATATTGTCAGCCAATAAAAGGTGCGTTCACTTAAAAGAGCCACATCAACCTGTTTTCTTTTCATCAATGTAAGCACGCTTTTGCGTTTATGTTGCATGTTTAGACCCCCAGTATTCCAAATCAATATATTCAAACTAGCCATAATCTAAACATGTTGCAGTATTCCTGTGTGTAATTCGTCTGGAGTAACGATTCATAATAGATATATATCCAACTATTGAGGTCCTGTTGAGAGCCGCGCTTGAGCATGATAACAAACATATAGAAAACACATACATATAATCCCCTATTCCCCCTATTCCCATTTCCCTCCCTCCCTTTAAAGTACACGACCAGTCTGCCCAAAACGAGCAATTCATTCTTAACTTTCCTATGCAAATTGCCATAGGATCTAAAACTATCAATTCTACCATTAGTAGAATGTCAACAGTGGCTTGGCCACTCTCCCGTTAAATAAAAAGGAGATATGAAAATAAAATTAAAATTAAAATTAAAATATGCCTCAAATATCATAGTATATTCACTTTTACCTTATACGTACTTGTGTAAGTTAAAATACATATAGTAAAAGGGGTGGATGGTTCTACCTCTAAAAACCAGATCTATAATAATTCCCCTGCGTTGTGTCTTGTCCGTCTGTTAAACCCCTTTTACTTATAAAGACCACCACGGTCTTTTTAGAACGGCGGCGAGAGGAGGAGTGATTCTTAAATTTTTTATTTTAATTTTTTGCATTCATCTAAAAATGTTTGGACCTTATGGTGTTCTTGTTCTGTTCTTGACTTATTGTTATGCTTTCTTCTTGACTTATTTAAAGAAGACCTGTACGGCCCATGGGGACATTAACGTGTGTTGTCGGGCCTTATAAATAAATTTGATTTGATTTGATTTGATTTGATTTGAGGAGGCATCAATGAGGAAGCTGAGAATTGAGCTGATGTTAAAAATCCACTTTTATTTCAAAGTCCAAAAGTGAAATAACAAGGGATTTATTCAAATGGAAAAATAGATTTGTGCAATGATTCAAATATGCCCGGTACTATGCCACCGTCTATTCGTTTCAGACTAATCAGAATACAATAAAAAAAGAATGGTCTTGTGGTCCCCTCGGTGGTCGTCTCTTCTCCCTAAGGAACAAAGAGATCCTGTTCTCGTTCTCAGCTCCCAACGGTCTTCTCTGGTTCTCGTTTCGCCGTCCTCTGCGTGGGTCTGTGGGCTCAAAAAAGCGTGTATGTGTTCTGTCGTACAGGCCATTTTAACGCTTTGACTCCTCCCCCTAGAATACGCTGGAACTTACGTCAGAGGGGAGGAGTCTCTACTTCTGATTGGCTAAGACATCTTGCGACCATTTTGAGTCATCAAATATGGAGTTTAATTTGAATCCTATAGGCAGTTTTGGCTATTTTTTAAGTACAAACGTACTGTTCTGTTTTAATTGGCTGAGGGGGCTGAGAGGGACAAAGCAGCCCAGAATAAGATCGCAGGGGGCAAGGAGGGTCCCGCGGAGGGGGGCTCAGACAGGAAGTAGCAGCATTAGCTGCACTCCAATGGACAATGTAGGGGATGACGGGGTCCAGTAGAAGAAGAAGAAGAAGAAGAAGAAGAAGAAGAAGAAGAAGAAGAAGAAGAAGAAGAGCCCATAAAAAGAATTGCGGAGGGCAGTAATACGCCACGATGCGTCTACACTGCCGGAAATTCAAATAAGAAGAAGAAGAAGAACTTGTTTAAAGCATACTGCATTCCATTTTACCGACTAAAACCCAAGGATTACTCTTAACTTTAATTACCTAATCAATTTAGTTCTTTTGCCGAATTTAATAGACTTAGTATGCCTGAATTTGGCAAATTTTGGTCCTAAGATTAATAAAAGATAATCTATATATTCTATTTTATTGTCTTACAGTTATTACTTATCCTATAGTTAGTTACTACATATTTTTGAATAGTTTACCATTAATCTAAACCCCCTTTTTATCTAAGTCAGTTTCTAAATGGCCACAAACTTCCTACTTAATCTTAAACTGACAGGATTAAAAAGATCTATATTATTCTGTTATTGTACAGTATGAATGTCTAATATTACATTAACTACGTTTTTGTCCAAAAGTACTTTCCTCTCTGTTCCTGTGCACAGGAGGAATTTCACCAGCCTTTTTAGGGCCGGCTAGAGTCACATGAAACCGGTCTGTGAAGTAGATAACAGCTGGGTGATACACAGCTCACTGACTCATCCAGACCCACTATACGAATATTCAATCTGCAGGATTGGTAATCGAGTTCGCGTATCTTAGCCATTAGCTTATCGTTGTTTTCCTCTATCTTAGCCGTTAGCTTCTCGTTGAATCTCTGCTTGTGTTTGTCCAAGCAGGCTTCCACTGCTTCAGTACGTTCGATATGTTCACCCGCCGCTGCCCTTAACTCTTCGATTTTGGATTCGATAGATTCTTTGATAGCGTCAACCTTATCGGATAAGGCGTCAACCTTATCGGTTAAGGTCTTCTCCACCCCTTTTATTAGCTTAGCATCCCCTGCTCTGCTACGCACGAAACCCGGATCCAGATTCAGGTCGTCTGCAATTGATTTAGCAACCGGTCCTTTATTCTTTGGTGGCATCTTGATTCTTTCAGTCAATATAGTTAGTTGAAAATCTCAGTTGATATATACGTCAGGTTTAAACGCATTGGTGGTGTAAAAAGAGGCTTTTAAAAGCAAAATAAAAATAACGTGAGAGGAGCTGATTACCACAGCGACCTACTCCATTCTCGAGCTAAACCGGAAGTCGCGCCTTCCTTTGTTCAATGACTAACTACAACCTGTTTCATAGGTGGGTAATATATTGCAAAACACACATAAAGGTTAACAAGGATACATGCAATGTCGAGGGCCCAATGAGGTGACTGTTGTCGATGTTTGAGTCAAGTTTAAGAAGTTTAAGACGACAAGTAACGTGGTTTAGAAGTTGACCATCTATTGATGGCGCCGTGTCTCGTGGTACATTGAAATAGAGTGTTGAAATACAATTGCCCATTTAATCACTAACGTGTCGGAGTTAAGTATCTCCAAGGGGATTATAAAGGTTTATGTTATGAAATACATACTGTTTGGGTTGAATTGCTGTTTAGTAAATGTAGATATTGTGTACAAGTGTTAAAGACGGTTAGAGGGAAATTACTTTAGCTCAACACCGGAGCTGTCCCACATGCTCTCTCTCTCTCTCTCTCTCTCTCTCTCTCTCTCTCTCTATCTCTATCCCGCTCTCCGTTAAATGTATTACACCATGGTCACGGTTTAGCAAATTCCTAGTAAGGCTGAGATCGGCCAGATACATATATATATAAATGCACTTTTGTTGCACATTTGAGGTTCAACCGAACTTGAGCTGGAACACAAATATGAGTGACACCGAGGTGTTGAGGTATTCCTGTACACTAGAGAATAGTGGATATGACTGATGATAAACGAATGATGATAAAGGTAACAGCTATTGATGATGTAAGGAATTGTTTGACAGACAATTAGAATGACAGTGTTGTTAAAAGAAGACATATAATGTTCTCTTCCAATATGCCTAGACAGAGGTTAATAGGAGAATGTTTCCTTTTTCACGTGCTATTACTTAAGACGTCAAATATGTATAAAGACATAATTTTTTTTTTGTTTGATTTTTTTTTAAAATTATTATTCACATGAAACAAGACAACACATTAAACACAATCACAATACATAGAACTTCACAAGAAAATAACAAAAACAATAATAATACAGAATAACAATTTATACAGACAAAGAGAAAAGAAAACAGAGTTCAACCTTCTAAATTTTAAATCCAAGGGGTACTATCCAATAAATGGTCTTTCCCAGTGTTCAGCCCCGATTCCCGGCTGTGTGACCCTATATTAATAAAACGTACATCTCCAATTCACCACAAGGACCACTTTTTGAGAACACGACCTGAAAACAGAGCAATGAACCTTCATGACAAAACAAAAACCTGTAGAGGTGTTCCATAGACTCACAGAGACCGTGTAAAAGAGAATGGCGCTGCTCCGACCGGCTGCCTTTCTGTTCGCTCCGTCGAGACTGTGCTTACTTTTGTTAATATTTATAGTTTTAAGAGTTTTGTCTGTACCAACAGTAGGTGCATTTAATGTGTATGACCGTCAGTCACTTATAGACATCGGATTATGGGAAACTTACCGATTGGATTACTCACTGGATCAGCTTTCCGAACCGCAACAATGGCCTGTGGAGATTCTCAGGAAAATGGGACCAGATCCCGACCCCAGGAACAAAGGAACCAGACGGCGTGGGAAGAGAGCTGGGATCCGTAACAGGCTGAGATCCAGACGACACCGAACGCCATTACCCAGTATATTGCTAGCCAATGTACAATCAATTGACAATAAACTGGACGATATCCGAGCAAGGATTCAATACCAAAGAGACGTTAGGGACTGCAACGTTCTCTGCTTCACCGAGACGTGGCTAACGACGGACGTCCCAGACCACGCTATCCAACCGGCCGAACACTTCTTCATCCACCGCAAGGATAGATCAGCAGAGTCCGGCAAACAGCGTGGAGGAGGTATCGCCTTCATGTTTAACAACAATTGGAGCGATCCAACTAACGTGAAGGAATTATCCAACCACTGCTGCCCAGACCTGGAATATATAACCATCAAGTGTCGTCCTTTCTTCCTCCCGAGGGAGTTAACGGCGATCGTCCTGATCGGAGTGTATATTCCACCGCAAGCCAGTAACAACGTCGCGCTCTCCAGACTCCACGACGAGGTAAATAGAATACAAGCGGCGAACGTTAACGCCGCCATTTTAGTGCTGGGTGATTTCAATAGCGCCAATCTGAGAAAGGTATTACCTGACTTCTATCAGCATGTGACTTGCAACACCAGAGGCGGTAACATCCTAGATCACTGTTACACGCAATTTAAGGGTGGCTACAAGGCTCATTCTGATAGTGGCTTTGGTAAATCAGATCACGCGTCCATTTTCCTTTCACCAAAGTACAAACAGATAATCAAAAGCACTCCTGTAGTCTCGCGAGAGGTGCAGAAATGGGATTTGACGTCAGAGGAGACGCTCCAGGCTGCGTTTGACTGCACAGACTGGAACGTGTTCCGCGACACAGATAACATTAATGTCTACACGGAGACAGTGCTGGACTATGTTTGTACTTTGGTGGAAGAAACAATCCCCACTACCAAAATGAGAGTTTACCCAAATCAAAAACCCTGGGTAGACAAATCCGTCCGTGAAGCTCTGAGAGAGCGCACCAAAGCATACAACGACGGCCTAGTGGCAGGCAACATGAATGACCACAAGGTGGCGCGATACAACGTAAGGAGGACAGTGACAGAGGCCGAACGGCGCTACAGGGATAAAATTGAACTCCAGTTTGAACAAGCTGACTCTAGAGCTATGTGGGAGGGGCTCAAAACGATGACAGACTACAAAGGCGCCTCCCTCAAACTGAACAGTGACATCTCCTTAGCAAATGACCTCAATACCTTCTATGCGAGGTTTGATGCTGGTAATAACAACACAAGCCACGGCAATGGGGGGGGGGGGGGGGTCTGCTGCTGATGGAGACTCAGTGTTCAGGGTAACAGAGCATGAGGTGAGGCGGACCTTTAAAAAAGTGAATATCAGGAAGGCAGCAGGTCCGGACGGCATCCCCGGCCGCGTCCTAAAAGTCTGTGCCGACCAACTAGCCCCGGTATTCACTGACATATTTAACCTGTCCTTAGAACAGGCTGTCATCCCCACCTGCCTGAAGAAGTCCACTATTATCCCTGTACCCAAAAAATCCAAGCCTGCTTGCCTCAACGACGACCGCCCTGTAGCTCTCACCTCCATAGCCATGAAGTGCTTTGAGAAGCTAGTAAAGGGCTACATCTGCTCCTCCCTCCCCATCAACATGGACCCCCTGCAATTTGCATACCGCCCCAACAGGTCCACGGAGGACGCCATAGCCCATGTGCTGCACACAGCAGCATCACACCTGGACAAGAGGCAGGGGAACTATGTGAGAATGCTATTCATCGACTACAGCTCGGCATTCAATACCATAGTCCCCTCCATACTCATAGCCAAGCTCAGGGACCTGGGCTTGAACTATGACCTCTGCCAGTGGGTCTTGGACTTCCTGACTAGCAGACCCCAGGTGGTGAGAGCAGGCAACTGCACCTCCTCATCCATCACCCTCAACATAGGGGCCCCCCAGGGCTGTGTTCTGAGTCCCCTCCTCTACTCCCTGTACACACACGACTGTGTGGCTCAGCGGAGTAGCAATACAATCATCAAATTTGCTGACGACACAGTGGTGGTGGGCCTGATCTCTGCCAACGACGAGAGGGCCTACCTGGAAGAGGTCAAGGTCCTGGCGGGATGGTGCCAGGAAAACAGCCTCTCCCTGAACGTCAGCAAAACAAAGGAGATGATTGTGGACTTCAGGAGGTCAGGGGTCAAGGACTACAGCCCCCTCAGCATCGACGGGGCACCGGTTGAGAGAGTCAACAGCTTTAAGTACCTCGGAGCCTACATATCCGAGGACTTGACATGGACCACACACATTGACAGTGTTGTGAAGAAGGCACAACAACACCTCTACTTCCTCAGGCGCCTAAGGAAGTTCCAAGTCAGTCAGAAGATCCTTAAGAACTTCTACTCATGTACAATAGAGAGCATCTTGACTGGCAACATCACCTCCTGGTTTGGGAATAGCACTGCACAAGACCGAAGCAGACTACAAAGAGTGACACGTTCAGCCGAACGCACAATTGGAGGGGGGCTCCCCACCCTCCAGAACATTTACAACAAGCGTTGCAAGGGCAAAGCTAAGAGAATCATTAAAGACTCCAGTCACCCGAACAACTGCCTCTTTGAACTGCTGCGGTCAGGCAAGCGATACCGGAGTCTCAAGGCGAGCACAGAAAGACTCAGAAGAAGCTTCTATCCCCAGGCCATCAGACTGCTAAACGAACAATGAACACTACACAACAACAACCACCAAACGCACATAGCACACACATCCACACGCACACACTCACTTTAAACAGACACACTGTAGCACCCACTCCACACACTTTATAGCACACACCCACTTTAAACAAACACACTGTAGCACCCACTCCCCACACTTTATATTTATTGATGAAGGATTGCACTACAACTCGTACACCTTACTGTAAATTGTAACTAAATTGTACCTCATCCCATTTCTGCTTTGCACTATATAGTACTGTACATTAGTACACTGCATAGTATTGTATATTTTATGGTAACTCAGAACATTGAACATATGTCCTTACCGAACACTGTGACCTCATTTTCTTCTTCTAAATTACATGCTATACTATGTTATTTGATACTATCTTGTCTAGCACAGTCTCTGGAGCGTAACAGTAAGAAGCATTTTGTATGAAAGTATTCTGTACTTCTGTATGACAACTATTAAAGAAACTTGAAACTTGAAACTTGAAAAGTGACCAAACAGTGAAGAAATAGTTAAATAGCTGCCCCCCCATAAAATCCCCAGCTAAACTCAAGCGGACAAGACAAAAGACAAGACAGACAAAACATTTCCTCCTCCCCCTCCCAAGAGACCCCCGGACTCACCCGAACACGCAACTCAACCCCGCTCAGCCGCACACGGCGGTCCTGACCTTTTCGGCTGCTGCAAACCACAGGTCAATACCTGCCTGTCCCACCCCAATCACCCGCGCCTATGGAACACATTCAATGCGTTCCATAGGACCCTGGGGTCATCGACCGTGCCAACATTGATCTGCAAGAATTCAGCTAGTTTACTCCCGAACTCAGAGCAGAAATCATCGTTCTTTAATAAGGTTGAGTTAAAACGCCACCTGGGAGCTCTCGTGGAGAGCCTGCCAAAGGTTGCCACAAGGAAAATCCCCTTGTGGTCCGAGAGAGCCAGGGGAACCAATGAGACGTCGAAACTATCAAACAAATTAGGGGATGCGAATGCATAGTCTATTCGAGAGAAGGTTTTGTGTCTGGCAGACAGGTGAGAGTAATCCTTGAGGGTGGGATTGGATAAGCGCCATAGGTCTGCGAGCCCAGTGTCCTGGGCCCACATCCTGAGGGCCTTAGAGGACCGTTTTTGGTCGCTCGTTTCAGAGGACCCGGACCTATCCATCTCCGCATCCCAGCACGCATTAAAATCGCCACCCACAATGAGAGCGTATCCAGTAAGTTCCAACATATTCTTCGTGATTGTATTATAGAACGCTGAATCAAATGTGTTAGGGGCATACAATGCTATTATTGCCATCTTCCTATGAGAGAACTCAACTTTTGCTATAGTAATCCTTCCCTCCGTGTCCGACCACACATCCAGGACTTTGATATCAAGGTTACGTCTTGTAACTATGACGACTCCTTTCGTCTTATCATCGGCTGAGGATGAGGAGATAACGTGATATTGTCGATTTGCTAGCCTTGACACATCACCCACCAATAAATGCGTCTCACTAAGGAGAGCAATGTCAATATTTCTTCTCTTCAATAACCAAAAGACACTGGCACGCTTGTGTGGGGCGTTAAGACCTCCTGCGTTCCAAATTAAAATATTCAATTTAGCCATGGTCGAGTTTGTCTAAATGCGTAGAGAACATACCAGTGCAGCCAGGCTGAGTACAGAGGCGCTGATCCAGGCGGGCCCAGACGGTCAATCCCAGGAGTTCAGAGGAGGAACAATTACACACATATAAGACAACAGTACATAAAACACATAAAAATACCACCCCAGTTACAACCCCCCCTCCTTCTACTCTAAACCCTAACCCACCCGTCCTATTATAAGCCCTCCTATACCCACTCTCCAATCCCCTCCCTATGCCCCATCCACTAAGGATGGTCATCTTCCTATCATTTCCCACTGGAGTCATGGATCCAATAAGACGCTCCCCACTCCGACCCCCCTCTAGATAAACCCCTGATTAAACCCCCACTAGTCCAATAAACACAAATAATAATAAAAATAAAATTCAATAAAGATATCGGTCGAAAACCACCTGAGCCTTGGCCCTAACATGAGATAACCATAATGGAAAAAATAGCCATTATTATATAATAACTCAACATCACCCCTGCAACCATCTATTTCCGAGTCTGCGCATCAACGTCGCAATGTTATAGCACAAATGGATAAAGGAAAATTCAAAACAAAATTAAATTAAAGCATACCAGCAGATAGTCTAAGGCAGGATCGGATCACAGGTAAATTGTGCAAACAGATGTCATTTAAACAACGACAATAATAAGAAAGGGAAAAAAGGGGGATATGGTCAAAGTGCACACCTCTAACAGCCCCTCTGAACAGGCACAACGGTTGGAATGACATAACCTATGTAAGAATAGAATTAAACACATTCATTAACCCGGGAATGGTAATAAGCAATACCTGACACAACCTGTTATCATATATTGTTTCAATAAAGATATCGGTCGAAAACCACTGTGAGCCTTGGCCCTAACATGAGATAACTATAATGGAAAAAATAGCCATTATTATATAATAACTCAACATCAACCCTGCAACCATCTACTTCCAAGTCTGCACATCAACGTCGCAATGTTATAGCACAAATGGATAAAGGAAAATTCAAAACAAAATTAAATGAAAGTATACCAGCAGATAGTCTAAGGCAGGATCGGATCACAGGTAAATTGTGCAAACAGATGTCATTTAAACAACGACAATAATAAGAAAGGGAAAAAAGTGGGGTTATGGTCAAAGTGCACACCTGTAAGTGCCCCTCTGATCAGGAACAACGGCTGGAATGACATAACCTTTGTAAGAATAGAATTAAACACATTCATTAACCCGGGGATGGTAATAAGCAATACCTGACACAACCTGTTATCATATATTGTTTATATATATATTCAACCGATCTTCTCCTACCGGAGCCCAAAGCTCAAAACAGCCTGGATATAAAAATAAAAGAATACAAGAAGTTAGTTAAGGACCCGATCACCGTTGAATTGTGCGAACCGATGACACTTAAACAGCAACAACAACCAAAGTGCGTAAATATTAACGGGTCTCGAATGTCTCAGCGCAGACGTTAGACGCAGCCCGCTAGCTAGCCCGAGGCTAGCGCGTAAACTAGTGATGAATCCGGATAGCACGTTAGAGTCTGTTATGTACATTGTTCAGCTAGCTCGTTAGCTTCCAAAGAGGCGATACACAAGTACGACCATGAGGTCAGCATTAGCAAGTAACAGAAGTCATTGGGAAGCCCCGCTAGTTGGATGGGCAGTGGACAGTTAGCATGTCTAGGCATGACAGCATGAATAGCCGGCCCTATCAATGTATTCAGGCCCACATCGCCAAGTCACTCACCCGTCATAGATATCAAGCTACAGTCTCGGCTATCCCCTCGAGATATTCCTTTGCTTTAGCCAACGACCAAAATGAACGCCGACCATCGACCTTATCCAACACAGATAATTTCGCGGGAGCGAATAGCGTGGGCCTCAGGCCTAGTTTCCATAGCTTGGACAGGACCACTTTGTATTCGCCTCTCTGTGCTTGAACCTCCGGCGTAAAGTCTTCGAAAATGGCCACTTTGTGATCGCCCAGCCTTAGATTACCCCTTCTGGCACGAGCCGACCGCATGATGAGTTCTCTCTGCTGTAGCCTGTTCAGCTTGACAATGATGGGCCTCGGTTCCTTGTTCACTCCAGGAGTGGTCCTGCCCGCTCTGTAGGCCGATTCACATACGGGAGGGGAGGGGAGGACGTCATTCCCCAGTATTACTTGCAGCAATTCCGGCATGGTCTCAGAGAGACGGCCTTCCCCGCTGCCCTCCGGTACAATCCTGATGTTGTAGCGTCTCTCCCGGGACTGTATTTCCACAATTACCGACTGTAGTTTGGCAACTTCGGCCTGCCTAGCCAGCAGGGAGAGCTCCAGATCCGCCATCTTCTCGCCCTGTAATGAGGCCTCCGTCGTTAGCGCAGCTAGTTCGATAGCATTAGCCGAGGAGACAGCGTGCAGCGACTCCATCTTGTCTATCAACGGGACGACCGCCAACCTTATTTCCTCTGATATCTCTCGATGAAGGTTATCACAAAAATCCGCCAGCACTTTTCTTTGTGTTTCAGCGAAGCGTGTCTCAGATTCTGCATGGATCTTGGTCATGACCGAGAGCTGGCTGGAGCGCTCATGGATCTGGTTTCCACCACCGACATCGCAGAAAGTCGAAAAAAGTTGACGACAGTAGTTGAAACTCGACGACTTAACAAGCAGACAAAAAACAAATAAAAATAAAATAAAGACTAATGGGGAAAAACGTATATTCCTCACGGTAGAAGGGAGCTCACGTGAAACACGTCTACTCCATAATCGCCAAGCTCCGCCCCCCCCCGTATAAAGACATAATTAATTACAATGTACAGTATATAATGCTGGATAACTACATTTGAAAGGAAAATGATATTGAAGTGAACCAGGGTATCCTAAAAGGGTAGAATGTGTGTTGCAATGATGAATATGCTTTTGAAGTAATGACAAGAATGAAACTATAATTGTCGAATGTATTAAAAGTAATGTAAATGATTGAACTAAATGATGGTACAATGTTATGATGATGATTGATTGAATATTCTCATGAATAAATAAATGTTGTTGAAATACACAACCGGGGAGGACTACCTGTAACACTTACCACTTGTATCTATTGCTATGTCCGCCCACTACAATCACGCGAGCTGTCTAACGCCTGTCCCGTCTCCCTGTCTCCCTGTGAGTTGCTGTCCCGGAGTGTTGACCGGAGTGTCGGACGTCCCGCGATGAAGGCCGGGAGGATGCGACCCTCTCTGCGTGCCCTCCTGTCTCCCTGTCTCCGGCGGTCTCGTAGTGGTGACCGGAGTGCTGGACGTCTCGCGATGATGTCGGGGAGGTTGCAACCCTCTCTGCGCCGCCCCCCATCTCCCTGTCTCCGGCTGTCTCGGAGCGATGACCGGAGTGTTGAACGTCCCATGATTAAGACGGGGAGGACGCGACCCTCTTTGCGTCGCCCCTGTGCCTCAAATAGATTCGCTATCAGCTCTATCTTCAATCTTTCAAAATGTTCAGCTGCTATCGCTATCAGCTCTATCTTAAAATTTTCAAAATGTTCAGTTGCTATTGCATGCACTCATCTGTGTTTCACTACACACATGAGTGCATGCTTACCAACTGTTAGTCTGCAACACTACTATCACCGACATCTAAGAAGGGAGATCCCCCTTGAATGGCCCTTCTAAGGTTTCTCTCCTCCACACTGCCTGTGGAGCATTTTTTCCCTATTGTTAGGTTTTAGTGAGTTTTTCCTTACCTTCGCGTGGGGTATGTCTGGGAGTGCTTGCATTCATTCATTTATTTGCATTTATTTAAAATTTGTTGGACCTTATGGTGTTCTTGTTTTGTTCTTGACTTATTGTTATGTTTCTTCTTGACTTGTTTAAAGAAGACGTGTCCGGCCCATGGGGATATTAACGTGTGTTGTCGGGCCTTACAAATAAATTTGATTTGATTTTGATTTGTGAAATGGTGCAATTTATTTAAAGTAAATAATTATTTTCTTTAGCCAATATCTTGGCAGTCTTTTTGTGTGAAAAGCTACCACAGACAATCTCACAACCATCATGAGAGAAAACTTGACCCTTCTTTTTGCTTCCCGTTCTGCTGGACCATCATGGGACCTTATTTCGGGGAAAGAAATATGAACAGTAGTCAACGGCGAGAGACAAATACTTTTTTTGATCCTGTTTGAATTGTGCTAAGAATTACACATATAATGTTTGTCAGCTTGCTAACATTACATTATAGCATCAAAAGCTAGCGATAATGTTAGCTAACCTTATATAACTTGCTTGTCAATCAAGCTTCTTAACCTCTTCTACCCGTGCGGTCCATCGGCGGACCGCAAATGACATCACATCATAAATCAATCTTTCTAGCCTGTATGCCATTAGGTAGCGATTTTCTTTCAACTGTATCCAAAAGTAAACATCCTAACCATGTCACAACAGCAGTCGTAGTGTATATTTTCGGCAATACGTTTGTTTACCAATAGGTTAAAGTGTTATTAGTAGGGGTGTAACAGATTTTTTAAGCCAAATATCACTTCAATCCTATTAAGTTAGTTCAAGTTAGTTATTCATTTATATGTGCTATTTATGAGAGGGCTAACTTGTTGCAAAATAATAATGATAATAATAATAGCCTCATTAAAATACTATTGTTGCTTCGGTTGTTTTCAGCGTTTTATGTGCATAATCTGTTATTTAGTTTGAAATGTTCATTGAAATAGTTAATATAAAACCATATAGTCACATTTTAGAATACAATAGAATATAATTTTAGAATGCAACTAGAAACACTGTCCTGGCCTGCTTCTAAGTTCAGTGGCCTGACAATAAAAAAAAAAAGTTGGAAATCATCTCGCGGCCCTCCCGTGGCTGCTCGCGGCCCACCTTTGGGTCGCGACCCCCACTGCTCTAGTCTTCTTCAGTCTCGGCTTCAAGTGAAGTTAAATCCTCTATACAAGTGAAACTGAAACTAAGTTGTTGCATAAGTTGTTAAGGGGGCAGTAGGCAATTAATTTACTCAGTGGATGCCTGAACACTAGTGATGTTAAGATTCACCGATTCGCATCGGTGCACCGGCATAAACATTCAAGATGCGAGTGCACCGGTGGAAAAAGGGCACATCGGTGGAAAAAGGGCGCATCGGCTACAATTCAGGCTGAACTCGCGATGCATCTTGTTGTAGCGCCTTTGCATCGGTCAAAACCGATTCATTCATATAATTTCCTCTCATCCACTTCTGTCAGCAGTGCACTGCACAGCACACAGCAGACACTATCTTTGATTCGCTACTATGGAAGGCGATAGCCGCGTCACAGTTATCAACAAACAATGGAAGTCGAGAAAGAGATACATAGCGCGCCGAAAGGTACATACAAATCTAACGTTTGGCAATACTTTGGATTCTACAAAAAAGTCGGACAACTTGATAAATCGCAAGCTATTTGCAAGCGATGCCGTGTCCCAATAAAGTACACAAGTAGTACAACGAATCTGACGATGCACATAAAGAGGCGACATGGTGTGGATACTAGTACGTTTGTGGCTGCCTCGGATTCAGCTGAAGCTAACCCGGCTAGCGGCAGCAAGACCGGTGAGATATCAGCTTTTTTTCACGCTCCGCTGGCTAACCCGTTCAAAGGCAATAACAAATACTATCGCCTACTTTATCTGTAAAGATATACAGCCATACAGTGTCACCGAGAACGAGGGCTTCCAACACCTCCTCCACATTTTGGAGCCCAGTTACCATATTCCAAATAGGAGGTCCTTTACCAAGAAACAAATCCCTGCTCTATATGACAAAGTGAGAAGAGAGATACTTGACTCGCTGAGCAATGCCCAAAGAGTTGCAATTACAGTCGATGGCTGGACGTCTCGCGCCACTGACTCATATGTCACGGTCACGGCACACTATATTGATAGCGAGGGGGTATTGCAAAACCATGTTCTGCAGACCAGAGTATTCAACGAGGCCCACACAGGAAATAATCTAGCAGTTTTACTGCAAGACGTTTGTCGCGAGTGGAAAATTGAGGACAAGAATCCAGCGTTGGTCACGGATAACGCAAGAAACATGATACTGGCTGGAGTTGGTGCAGAGATGGAGCCACATGTGCGATGCATTGCGCACACACTAAACCTGGCCTCGCAAAAAGCCCTGAAGGTATGTATATTTCTCTCCCATCCTAATGTAGTCCCCTCCCCATCATATGTATATATTCCCTGTTAGGATATATGGGTAACAGTACTGTATTTGCATATCGAATATGTCACAAATGTAACAGTACTATATACCTGTATGTCAAGTTTCAAGTTCAAGTTTCTTTAATAGTTGTCATACAGAAGTACAGAATACTTTCATACAAAATGCTTCTTACTGTTACGCTCCAGAGACTGTGCTAGACAAGATAGTATCAAATAACATAGTAAAAGCAACTATGTATGTATGCCATAAATGTCATGATGTCATGTATGTCATAAATGTCACTATGAATTGAAAATGTGGGACCCTGATGTAAACAAGACAAACGTCTTTCTCTGGTCTGCATCCCCTTAACAATTGTGTGTATTCATTGAGCCTGCTAAATAAAGTTTTCTTCATTCATTCATTCATTCATTCATTCATTCATTCATTCATTCATTCATTCATTCATTCATTCATTCATTCATTCATTCAGGTGGACAGGGTTTCAGAGCTTCTGGTGAAAATGAGGAAGGTGGTAAAAAAAATCACAAAAGCAACTGAAGCTCTCCGTGAAATGCAGACCCAATTACACCTGCCTCACCACAAGCTAGTGCATGATGTTTCCACAAGGTGGAACAGTTCACTGGACATGTTGGCGCGTTTTTGGGAACAGCAGCCTGCTGTGTTGAACACCCTGCTGATAAGGAGGGGAGAAGGCATGGCCAGCCTGACAGAGGAAAACATGATACTGATCCCAGAGGTCATCAAATTGATGTCCCCCCTGAAAGTAGCAACCACACTCCTCAGTGAGGAGAAAAACCCCACCATCTCAATGATCTCCCCAATCCAGGCCAAACTGCACCAGCCATATGAGAGTGATCTACCGGTCATTTCAGAGATGAACGAGCGATTCAGACAGGACTTTGATGGCCGCTACACATATCTCCAAGACCTCCTCCACTACGCCTCAGCACTTGATCCCCGCTTCAAGGACCTGGCTTTCCTGGATGGCAACGACACTAAGGACATGATATTCATGGGGATTATAGCAGAGGTAGTGAAGATGGATGGACAGGTAAGAATATACTACTATATTACGTTTTAAAGAGTTATTTGGTAACGTGATGGTAATGATGTTCTCTGACATTCTAGGAAAAGTGTTAAATATATTAAATTCCATAAAGTGATGTTTACAACAATGTTCATATTATGATTCCTGACTAAATGACTATAAAGCTTAATTGATAATTGAAGGTTTTATGCAATTTTATTTTTTGATAAATTCATGTTCCCAAAAGTGCCCAAAATGAAATAAACGCCCATATATTGTAGCTAGTGTCTGTCTCACTCTCACTCTTATTTACCTGTGTCTTACTTAACTGATGCTTATTTGTTTAGTTTAAGTAAATCTAATAGCTAATTTGTGCTGATTATTGTCAGGCAGGGGACGGTGACACACTTGATGAGGACCAGGGAGCTGAAGGTGACAGGAGCCCCCGCAGAGAGGAAGACGAGAGTGACGAGAGTGAGACAGGTTTGTTTTGATAGGAACTGTGCCAAAAGTTATAAAAGTGTGTTGCTTTGAAAATGGGTGTGATATTATTGTATAGTATGTCATAATTTGTGTAGTATATTATTGACTGACATAATTTTTCAGCACAACTGATATTCCCTCTTCTCTTATTTCCCACTCCCTAGAGATGATGTCCCTCCCATGAATAAGACGGCCTTGGACCAGATGTTCGGTGATTTCCTCCCTGCACAATCACCAGTGAAGAGTACAAGGGAGCGAGCTAAGGAGGAAATCTTCAAGTACAGAGAGAGGGATGTTTTAGGTTTGAGTGGTGATGTGTTGCAGTGGTGGAAGAAACAAGTGGATCTTCCACTGCTCTCAACATCTGCAAAGAGCTACCTGTCCATCCCTGCAACAAGCCCTCTGAACGAGTGTTACAGCCGGTGACATAGTGACAGCAAAGTGCAGCTTGCTTCATCCTGATCATGTGGATCAACTAATATTCCTGAAGAAAAACCTGAATGTAAGATGTAGTATAATTTGGCGGTTATACATATGCTTAAAATATGTATTACCTCCCAAGTGGGAATTCAGGAAGTAATTTAGAGAAAATGTTCCCGTGACCTTACCAGCTGTCCCAGATCACGGGAGCCAGGAAGTCTCACAGAAACCAAATTTGTATACATAACACCTCGACGAGCTTCAAAGCCACCACAGAGGTGGTTCACCCCCGAAGACTAAAAACAAAGATTCGGCCAGAAACAGGTGATAACATTCATCAAATCACATGTATACATGATAAACATCTGTATCAACAGTGTTTGTGTGAGTAGCTAGACTGCTCTTTGAAAATTACTTATCAGGAAATAAAAGCTTCTGTTTGGATCAAGCCTTTTTAAAGAAGTGACTTAAAATAATACATCTCCAAAGTAGTATGTGGGATAAAGTATATATCTTTTAAGAATAACTAATTCTGTAACTAATGCAAAATTAGCAGAACATGCAGTAAGTGTAACTGGAAGGCACACAAGAGCATTTGCATAGAAACAGGCTCATCAGCTGTTTCTCACCAAGGTGTGAGAAACCAATTTCTGCTGGCACAGAGACCACAGGAGGAGATAATGCTTACATTAGAAATGTATTTTTCCATATTCAATTTAAACCAGACTAAAGTACAATTATTACTGAAATTATGTGTTTAACTTAGGAAACATTTGATAGTAAACATGGAGTGGTTTATAGCCAAAAGTACAGGAATAAGGGAGGTCAAGTTATTTTACTAAGGTACAAGACTATTGTGTAAACTAATTAAGTTTGAGTATTCATGATAACTGATTGAAGTAATATCATTTAAGGTGATTATTTAGAAAAGCATGGTTTAAGACGTTACTGAATCTAGGTAAACAAGTTGAATAAGTCAAATAATATGAAATACCATATAGATACTCTGAACTGAAAATAACTCCTGTGAATGTGAGCTTTGTGATTTACTCTGGGACAAAACAGTTAATGTGTTATGTTGAAATATGTGTCTTTGAGAGAAGTACCTTAATATTCATATATCATGTGTTATAAATGTAATAGTAACAATGTTTTAGTCTTAAAATGAGTTGTAAAGAATTACTGTCTTTAGCTCGGCAGTTAGTGATAAGCCACGCCTACATTTTCAAACTGATAACTAACTGCTTGTGGATTGGAGGAAAACCAGTTATGATGTCACTAGCTGTGATGTCATAAGCTGGACCCTGGCCTGCTACAAATACAGGGCCATCAAGACACTAGAGGAGAGTTGAAAGAGAAGAAGATGATGATGAAAAAGAAGAAAATTACGTCGGATGGTCTGCCCCAATGATGAAGGATAAGCTATATCTACGTTGCCAAGGACGAGATACGATCAGTGGACATTCTTGTTAGATTAGTTTGGAGAACGCCGATGCAAACCTTGAATTATTGTAACCATCCAGTGTTTTTGAGCGACAGCAAGTGTTTTTAACACATTGGCGACTGCTGGGGCCCGTCTAATATAATGGTTGAGGACCAGCATTTGTAAACAAACCGGTGTCTTTTTGTACAGCTAAATCTATACTTTATAGTATAGCTGCTAACGTTATATCAAACGGCATTTCCGTTTTACAGATGCTAAAGAAATAACTCAAACTGCATATCATCGGGAATGTCCCAAAGCATGTATGCATGAAAGGGGGGGGGGGCGGGGGACGTTGTTTATTATTATTGATTACCAATAGCAGTGTTCGTCTAACTAGCCACATACGCCGATCGGCTGGTTGCGTATCATAGCAAGCTCTGATCCGGCTGTAATTTACGTGAAAAAGATCTTACCATGAGCCGGTGGGATACCCCCGAGCAATTCCCCGTTATCGATCGGCATCTGGTAGATCGATATGTCCATTGGCTGATGATAAATCCCCTTATTCCATGGTGAAATCTGCGATTCGAAACGTAATGCACGGTACAGGATGCTGATTCAGAATCCGGGTACTAAAAATCTCCATTGAAAGGGGGAAAAAAAAGTTATCCATTCGCCCACAGGGCATACTGCAGTGGAACGATGGCGCCCCTAAGAGGATCTGGCCGGTATTGCACATCCTCGAATTCACAGACTAGGGAATATATGCAGTGCCGCTCCGCGACCTTGACCCGGTTATTAAAATGGAATAAAAGCAATAACAACTTGCCACGGCTTTATACGTGATTCTGTCCACAACGCATGGATTCGAAACCTGTATTAACTCGTGGTCAGGCGGCAAAGTGTTAAGAAGCAGTCATTGTGTGCTTTTTTATTAATTTTTTTACAAATGTTTTTTATTTTCCCTTTTTTTTCTGAAACAAGACAAACAATACAGTAACAGTAATAATCAACGATAAATCACAGGACAATAACAGAAATAATAATAACAATAATGACATAAAAATAATAAATACAATACATGGGCTCTTGCTCATAAACCGTCCCTTCAAAATGGCCGAAAGAAAAAAAATGCATCAATAGGTTGTCATTTTATAGCGCCGTGAATATAAGGATTATAGCGGATTTTGTCTCGTATATTTTCTGGAAGGCTAGTTATAGGGCTAATAGCTGCTAACGTTATATCAAACGGCATTTCCGTTTTACAGATGCTAAAGAAATAACTCAAACTGCATATCATCGGGAATGTCCCAAAGCATGTATGCATGAAAGGGGGGGGGGGGCGGGGGACGTCGTTTATTATTATTGATTACCAATAGCAGTGTTCGTCTAACTAGCCACATACGCCGATCGGCTGGTTGCGTATCATAGCAAGCTCTGATCCGGCTGTAATTTACGTGAAAAAGATCTTACCATGAGCCGGTGGGATACCCCCGAGCAATTCCCCGTTATCGATCGGCATCTGGTAGATCGATATGTCCATTGGCTGATGATAAATCCCCTTATTCCATGGTGAAATCTGCGATTCGAAACGTAATGCACGGTACAGGATGCTGATTCAGAATCCGGGTACTAAAAATCTCCATTGAAAGGGGGAAAAAAAAGTTATCCATTCGTCCACAGGGCATACTGCAGTGGAGCGATGGCGCCCCTAAGAGGATCTGGCCGGTATTGCACATCCTCGAATTCACAGACTAGGGAATATATGCAGTGCCGCTCCGCGACCTTGACCCGGTTATTAAAATGGAATAAAAGCAATAACAACTTGCCACGGCTTTATACGTGATTCTGTCCACAACGCATGGATTCGAAACCTGTATTAACTCGTGGTCAGGCGGCAAAGTGTTAAGAAGCAGTCATTGTGTGCTTTTTTATAAAAAAAATTACAAATGTTTTTTATTTTCCCTTTTTTTTCTGAAACAAGACAAACAATACAGTAACAGTAATAATCAACGATAAAACACAGGACAATAACAGAAATAATAATAACAATAATGACATAAAAATAATAAATACAATACATGGGCTCTTCCCCCCCCCCCCCCCCCACACACAGGACCCCCATGTGGGCTATACATCCACTACTTCATTCAACATCAGAAAATTCCAAATTTATATGCGTTCCTTTATCTTATCCACCACAGCTACCCAGACTGCTATGCTGGCTTCATTAACACCTAAAATTCGTGCAGTAGATATCTCTAGATAAATCACATCGAGATAGGTGAGAATCCATACCTTCCGGCACATTTTATCCGGTTGAATCCAGCGTGACACTATCAACTTTTTGGCAGCCGTAAGACCCGCCAAAATGAGTCTCTTTACATGTACAGAGGTCGATAACTGAGAAACATCATTCAACAACAGTACAGAAGGCAGTGTCCGTATGGTCAGAGATAAAAATTCTGATAATTGAGTGGTGACATTTTCCCAGAAAGTCTTAACAGGAGGGCATTCCCAATACATATGCATATATGTACCCATAGCATCGTTTGAACACAAGGAGCATTGAGAGTCTGGTCTGAGACCCATTAGGTACAATCGTCTAGGGGTCAGGTAAGTCCTATAAACAAAGTTAAGATTAATCTGTTGGTGATCTGGGTTGCGTGATGATAGCCGAACATTTTCCCAGACTGCATCCCAATCAAAATCTACTTCCAGGTTTGGGATATCTTTCCTCCAAACCGCGTCTAGGGGAAGGACCTTATATGAGGACGTAAGTAAGTGGCGATAAAAGTCAGAGACGAAGCCTCTCGACGTCTCCTTGTCATAAAAGAATTTGTGAAACCTGTGGTGCTCAAGTGGAACATCTAATGGGACGCTGTGAGCCTTCAAAGCTGCTCTTATTTGTAAATAGAAGAAAAAAGTGGAACTGGGGAGGTCAAATTTGTTGGATATATCTCGAAAACTGCGGAGATCATAGTCATCAAAGATATCCCCCAATGTGTGTATGCCTTTCTTTTCTCAATCAGGGTATCTGATAGGTTGTTGTTCAATAAGGAGTAAATTGTTATTAAATAGGGGAGAATGCCTGTGCCATTTATGGTGGTTAGTACACGTTTTATGTGTGTCACGCCATATCCGGATCACATGTGTAATAAGAGGGCCAAATCTTAAGTTGCATTGCTTAATTGATATGTTGGTGTACACCAGAGGTCGCCAATTAGGTTTTGCCGCGGGCCAGATTTTCCCCAAGCCGTTGCTTGGCGGGCCAGGATCAAAAACAATGGCTAATTTAATATACTGATATTGAAAAAAGACAAACGTTTTTCTCTGGTCTGCATCCCCCCAACAACCGTGTGCACTGCGCCGCACTGCACTGCACCCACTCTGCAATCCGCCAAACAAAGTTCTCACTCATCCATTCATTCATGAACAGCTCTCAGCTGTTGCAGATCAGCTTAACAATTGTGTGTATTGCGCCGTACTGTATTGTACCCATTCTGCAATCTGTTAAATAAAGTTTTCATTCATTCATTCATGAACAGCAGATCAGCTGTTGCAGATCACCGCGGCGGGTGATGAACAGATCAGAAGACAGAATGCATGAAAACACGACTCACCATACCTTGTTTGTTGTTCAGTCCTCCAAAATCCCTGCTAATGTTTGAAACATGTCACATATCCACTCGCCGCCCTCCAATTCCAGATTGGCGTTGAATGCAGCTACTTTATCTGCCAACTTGAACACAGTTGTAATAACAACCATTTCCTCGTTGTTGTTGTCGCCACATATTATGCAGAGAGGACGTCGGCTCGGCACGCAAGAATCACCGACCTGTTGCAATAAACCCGTATTTTAAGTATGGCTCCTGTTTATTAAAAGAAGCGTTATATTTCCCTGTTGCATTTCCCTATCCAAAGATGTTTGTTTTGTTTTTTAACACATTTTGTTACTCGCTCCATCTCGAACGCGGAAGTGAAAGTTCGTTAGGGACTATTCCATTGGTTCTCCCAGTCCACGTGACCATTTCTAGCATTTCAATTGGCTATAGTGCTATTGATGACTACCGGTAGATAGATACAGCTTCACAATAAAAGACACCCTGGCGTCCCGAGTGAATATTTCCTGCGCGTAAAATAAATATCATATTCTCAAAATAATCTGACGGGCCAGAAATTATTGCTGGCGGGCCAATGTCGGCCCGCGGGCCGCCTATTGCCGATCCCTGGTGTACACTATATCCTGCAGTCTATGTGGTGCCACTATGTTCTCCTCTAATGGTCTCCAGGATACCGCTGCTTGAGAATCAAACCAGGTGACCAGTGGTCTTAAAGAGAACGCTTTAAAGTAATATTTGAAGTCTGGAAAGGTTAAACCCCTGTCGGTTTTATTTCTTTGTGCAGTGCACTTTTTAATCGTGGGCGTTTGCTGTTCCAAATAAATGTATATGCAGCAGAGTGTAGTTTTTGCCAGTAACCAGCAGGTGGGGGTAACGGCAACATGGAGCTGATGAAGTTAATTCTGGGCAAAACATTCATCTTAACTATTGACGCTCGGGCCTGTAATGAGTTTTTTTATTTTGACCACCTGCTGAAGTCATCTGTGATCCTGTCTCGCAATCCAGAATAATTATACTTCACCGTTTGGCTTATAGTGGGGAATATTTCAACTCCAAGACATTTAAAGTGTTCTACCATGGGTATATTTGCTGGGAGGATGGTAGCCTTCGCAGTCACATTGAGTGGAAGGAAGGCCGATTTTGGCCAATTGATCTTAAATCCTGATAGATTGCCAAAATCATCTATTACTTTGAGAAGCTGAGGTAGGGAGGTGGCGGGGTTCTGCATGAACAAGATTACATCATCTGCATATAAGCTGATGTGATGCTGTGTGCCCTTAATTGAGATCGGTGCTATGGTCTGGGATTGTCTTATGTACTGTGCTAAAGGTTCAAGGGATAGAGCAAATAGTCCGGGACTAAGAGGACAACCCTGTCTGGACGAGCACGACACAGGGAAGAGTGGAGAGCAGAGTTTACCTGTTAAAATCATGGCCGATGGACCTGTATATAGTACTTTGATCATATGAATGAACCCTTCACCTAACCCCATCCTTCTAAGTACTGCCCATAAATAAGACCATTCCAACCTGTCAAAGGCCTTCATCGCGTCTAAGGATAAGACAGCCGTAGGGGGCGCGGCATCTTTGCTGGCATCTATCACATGCAGTAACCGTCTAATATTATCCGTGATCAGGCGGCCTCTTATGAAGCCTGTCTAATCAGGGTGAACTAGAGATGTCATATGCTTTTGAAGTCGGATGGCTAGTACCTTAGCGTACAGCTTGAGATCGGTTCCAAGGAGGCTTAAGGGTCTATAACTGCCGCATTCGGTGGGGTCCTTATCTTTCTTAAGTAGGACAGATATGAGTGCCATATTGACATCCCTGGAAAAGTTTCCCTCTTTGACTGAGTGTAAAATCATATCAAGTAATATGGGTCCAATTACATCCCAGCATGAGAGGTACAGTTTGTGCTGAATACCGTCCCAGCCAGGGGCCTTACCACTTTGCAAGTCAGAGATCGCCTCCCTAAGTTCCTCTAGTGTAATAGGTGCATCTAACCGTTTAGCGTCTTCCTCTGAGAGTTGTGGTAAGTTAATTTGATCAAAGAATTCCTCCAGCTTATTATGATCGAAGATCACTTCTGACTCGTACAGGTTAGAATAAAACATACGAAAAGTCTTGTTGATTTTTTTGGGGTCGGTGGTAACCATACCCTGTTGATCCTTGATGGCAGGGATATCCGCAAATTGTTCACTGGCCCGTATCTTTATAGCTAGTAGGTGACTAGGTTTAGAGCCATGAAAGTAATAATGTTGTCTTGTTCTGTGTATTTGAAATTCAGATTGTTGGATGGAGTTAATCTCCTTTTTCAATATTTGTATTTGAAACTCCAGTCGGCCAGAGTAGTTGCGTTGTAAAGAGGAGAACAACGAAGAGTGAAGCCCTTCCAGTTCTACCAATTTGGAGAGACGTTCCTTGCGGAGGTTGGAGGTAAAGAGAGTAGTGTTACTCCTGATAAAACCTTTAACCGAGTTCCATAAAATTCTGGGGTCTTGTACCGATCCAGTGTAGCAGGTATATAAAATATACTAATGTTGTATTCCACAAAGATCCCTCCCTAACGTTTTATTTTAATTGTTTATTATTATTTTTACTCTCATAGTCTTTTATTTTGAAGCCGTCGTCACTTCCTGCCGAAGTGACGTTTTTCCCCTTGCACCTCCCCTCTCGCGCCAGACTATCTGGAATGCTGACAGGGGTAAGACGTGCTTTCAGTGTCTGTAAATATATCAGGTCTAAAAGAACGCACTATTGTAAATAAGTTGCCGGGCAATGAACCGGAGTTGTATATAGTGGTAACTGTGTTAATGTGGACAATTTTGCACTTTTTGTAATGTGGTTTAGCTGTGGTGGCGAACTATTGTACGACACATGCTGACTGAGTTTGTGGTTATGGTCTGAGCAATGTGTGTTAGGCCTCGTTTCTCACAGCGTGACATTTCTCCCCCACTGTAGCTTATGCAAGTCATTGACGCCATCTGCTGGCCAAGTGTTGACATGTACCTGTGGGATGTTTCAACAGGTAATTGGAGATGTCTTATTATTTAATTTGTATTATTTCATTGTGTATTTTATTATTATTGTGATATTTCAATGTATCATTCAAAGAGACTATCTGGAATGCTGACAGGGCTTATGCAAGTTATTGACGCCATCTGCTGGCCAAGTGTTGACATGTACCTGTGGGATGTTTCAACAGGGGAAATAAAACACTGAATGGCAACAACTGTCTCATCACTTCCACTACACGACGACGACACAGAGGGTGGCCTTTAGACCAGTTACACCAGCATTAAACTGCAGGTATTTTTTTCTTTAAATTGCAGGTTGAATTCATTGTTCTTCAGCAGTGTCGAGTTAAAGCGCCATCTTGGGGCTTGGGATGTCATTCTACTGAGTGAACCCTTTAGAAGTAAATACTTGTGGTCTGACAATGCAATGGGCCCCAATTCAACGTCAAAGCTATCAAATAGTCTAGGGGATGCAAAAACATAATCTATTCTAGAAAAGGTTTTGTGTCTTGCTGAGAAAAAGGAAAAATCTTGCGCCGTTGGATTGAGCGATCGCCACAAATCAATTACTCCTGTGTCCTTGGACCAGGCCTGTAGTTCCGTAGAGGCCTGTCGCTGGTCATAGGTTGTGGTGTGACTAGATTTATCAATCAAGGGGTCCCAGATGGCATTAAAATCCGCACCAATTATAAACGAATAATCTAGCATCGCTCTAGTGAGTAAAGCATAGAAGTTAGCGTCATAAACATTAGGGGCGTAAGCCGCTACCAAAGCAATTTTCCTGTTAAAGTAATCTATCTTGGCAATAGTAACTTGACCATCTGCATCAGACCATATGTCTAATAATTTAATATTCAACTTCCGTTTAGCTACTATAGCTACACCACGGGCCTTGGTGCCAAAGGAGGAGGAGCTTATGTTTTGATAGACTTTATCCGTCAGCTTTGCATTGTCAGCCATTAAAAGATGCGTTTCACTTAAAAGAGCCACATCAACCTGTTGTCTTTTCATCCATGTTAACACTTTCAGTGCCACGAGGTGGCGCCAGAGTTAGCGCTTGAATGCCACCATCGGCGCCAATGTTAACCTTAATATCGCCTAATCTATGTTTTAAATTATGGCTATGTGTCTAATCTGCCCGTCGCTTATCAAAGAATCCTTTTCCAGTCAGTGCTGTCAAGGCAGATTGGTTTTTTATCGCTTCATTTCCGTTTGAGAGCATTTTGAAAAGCACCCGTTTTGAGGTAAAAAACAGTCCATTCTGGGCCATTCTATGATAATCGTCTTTTACTGGAATATTCCAGAACGTTGATATTTGTCGGCCTATTTATGAATCGTTTTCAAATAAACGCTAGATGATCAATATTATACGTACACGCACGCCCATTCGAGCCACGCACGGATAATCGCCATGTTCATTTCCTCTTGGATTTTTACAGTGAAACCGATAGAGGACATTTCACAAAACAGCTTATATCTTCATCAAAATGAGTCTGATTATCCTAACACTGATAACATAGATTCCCTACCTGACATCAGATGGTATCCAACTGGTATATTCCAATTCCTGATCACCATTCGAAAGAATCGATAAGTGTATAGATCCAACGTGGTACAGTAGAACACATGATTCCGCGGGGCTCAGAGGCTCCAGAATGAACTCTGATAACCCCGGCTACATCAGTAAACTGGAAAATGTGGAGTACAGGATTTTTTTCCCCATCCATTTTCATTGAGTCCATTCCAAAATCCCTTATGTCATCTGGGAGACGATAGGGGGCGCTTTTTTCCACATCTGATCGCCGGCGACGCTCGGGTAGACTAGGGTAGGCTCGCGTGATGCAATATGATTTCAGATCGCTAAAAAAAAAAAAATCCAAGAAATCTCGTGAGTGGCTTTCAACGAGATATTAATAATTCCGAGAAAACTTGTGAGTGGCATAGAAAGTGTTAATACGCTTGTGCGTTTATGATGAATATTAAGACCCCCTCTATTCCAAATCAAGATATTTAAATTAGCCATAGTCTAAACAGGTTGCAGTATGCGAGTGTAATTCGTCTGGAGTAGCACTTCATAAGAGATATATAGCCAACTGTTAAGGTCCTGTTGAGATCTGAGCGTGAGCATAAAAACAAACATAAAAAACTAAAAAACACACAATCCCACATTCCCACCCCCCTCCCCCCCTTTAAAATACTTATCCAGTATCCCCATATCGAGCATATCAACCATAACAACCCTATGCATATTACCATAGGGTCTAAAACTCTCAAACCTACCATAAGTAGATTATTCTCTCAGTGGCTGCTTGCCACATTCCCTTAAAAAAAAAGAGAGATAAAATGCCTCAAAAAGTAGAGTAAATTCACTTAAAACTTATAAGAACATGGCTAAGTTTAAACAAGAAGAAAAAAAGCCTAGAATTGGAGTTATTGCAAAAGAAGGGGGGCGGGGGGTTTATAATACGTGTGCAGTGCGTCCACCAGTCCGGAGGAGGGCGATGCTCCGCTGTGAAGTCTGTTGTTTCCTATGATTCACATAGAGTAGAGGTTACAGCAGGGGTAGGCAACCATAGGCACGTGTGCCCGCATAGGCACGCGGGGGCATTTTCATTGGCACAGGGGGCAGCATTAAAATAAATAAATAAATAAAAGAATTATACATTATTATATATTTTTTTACTTCGCTTTGAAATATTATAGTGAAATATTTTGCACTGTTGTCGCATTTATCTTGTTGAAATCCTCCCACAGGTTCTTTTTTGTAAGTCGACTGTTTTGCACACCCCTATGACAGCTATACAGCTGTTCCCATGGTGCTCAGCTGTCAGCAGTCAGCTGGCCTCCCGCGCCCGCGCGCAGTTCCCAGGTAATCACACAGTGCTGCGGTTGCATTCTGTATGTGCCGTCTTTCATGATGGCAACCCCCTCTAAGAAAGTTAAAGCAAAGGAAATTCGGACATTCCAGCCCTCGTGGACAGACGACTACGGGTTTGTGTGTCAGAAGGACCGTGCTGTGTGTACTTTGTTTAGAAAATGTAGTTTGCAGAACGTCAGGTGTGAAACCCCATTTTGAGACGAAGCATCAAAAAAGTTAAGGCAGAATCGATTAAACGTGCCGTGGCCAGGTATGGAAAGCAAGCCAGCACCCTCAAAGTGTTCACGACTGCTAAAAACCACACAACTGAAGCAAGCTATCGCATTGCTCATTGCATTGCGAAATGTGGAAAGCCATTCACTGATGGCGAGTATATCAAGGAGGCTTTTCTCTGTAGCTCAGATGTTTTGTTTGACTTGCCAAACAAAGAGACAATCAAATCAAGGATAAAAGATATCCCCATGTCAGCTTGAAGTGTCGAGCGACGCATCAACGAAATGTCAGAAAATATCAGAGAACAACAAACAGCTGGATTAAAGGATGTTCCGGTGTGCAGCTTAAAGTGGCCAACTACAGCCCCCAGATAACGGAGCTCAGTAAAGCAAAACTGTTTGTCTGCATTGCACCCCCGCCCCAACTCAGATTTAGGGTTGATACAACCATCATAATAATATTGTTAATAATAACAATAATGATGTAATAATGTAAAAATTATCATTAAAAATACCTGTTTATGAGAAAAAAATATTACGATGCATGGAATATTGTTGATATAGCACAGGCACACTAGTTACAACTATATTTCAAACTGGCACTTCATGTCAAAAAGGTTGCTGACCCCTGGGTTACAGAATATTCCAGCATTGTCATAGTGTAATTAGACCGCCGTGTCAGAAGAGGCGCTGTGCAACAGTTCGTCTTATTTTTTTTATCAACCTAGTATAGGTCAACAGCATATGAACCGCAGATGATGACGTATGCCGTGTGTGTGGTTAGTAGAACATATCTGAAACATTAATGGATCCTTGAGGTCCAATAAAAATATGTACACACACACAGAATAAATTTAAAAAAAACGCTACACGGACCCACGGAGGTATTAAGCCAAGTCATGGCGAGGCGTAAGTGACATGCATAAAAGTCATAGATCATTTAAACAAAGCAATCGCTTATCTCCCCAGCATATAGTGGACGTATAAAAAACATCATGCAATGGTTATACAAAATAAAACCGACCAAACCCCCCTTATATCAGATGTAGCGAAACATTTAAATAAAGTATCTAGGCGATACCCAACGTCACATAGTTAACCTATTCATAAAAAACAGAGTTATAGAAATTATATGACTTCCGGTTTTAGCACAATATGTAGTGCACGCATTTTGCAATTGCTCCGCTCCCACCAACGCTAATTTCGTTTAAAAACATTATTTGGACAGTAAAGAAAGAGAATAGACCACATCGTATGTATTGATAAGACCCTCTACTAACCATATCAAAAGACAAAATGGTTAAAGGTAGAAGGACGGTAGGGAAACAAACTACGGTAACTTCAGCGGCGCAGGACGTAATAAAACTAAGAAGACGCGTCCTAACCAACGCTGGTTCTGAGCCGACGGCGACAAGCTCCGAAGAGGAGAATGAAGAGGAAAATGTACCGGGACCATCGATTACGGTCCCCGAAAGAGAGTTAATAGATACCAACATAACAGAAGGGACAGAATCAAGCTCCGTGAAAGAGAGAGCAGCCAAATATCTGGATAAAAGAATACCAATAGCAAAAGATTCCACCGTCACCGTCACTGCATCTATGCCGCCAATTGAAGCAAGCAGTACCACCACTCCACCCGATTTCAACACACTGACTAACCTGATGGTAGAACAGTCTAACCTGATGAAAGAACAGATGGTAGAACAGTCTAACCTGATGAAAGAACAGATTACACACATCAAGGCGCTCGAGGCAAACGTCGATGCTAAATTCGATCGCATCGAACTGGCACTTCATGTCACCTCATACTGACCTCTGACAAGTCCAAGATCTCCAGTAAAGGGGTTATAGCATGCGGGTTAAGTGATCATTACATGATATTCTGTACCCGCAAAAAGCTAAAACTAAAGGCTGGCTGTCACAAAACAGTCACATCTAGAGACCTCAAAACCTACTCTAGCGAGGCCTTTAACCTTGAACTGGAGAGTCTGGACTGGTCAGATGAACTCAATGGTACACTGGTTGAAGAAACTTGGCTTGGCTTCAAAACCAAATTTTCATCAATACTAAACAAAATGGCCCCCCTAAGAACCACCAGGGTAAAAAATCGCGCTGAGCCATGGATGCACACTGAAATACTGACCGCTATGAAAGCCAGAGACAAAAAATGCTCTGAGTTTCGTAAAAGTCAGTCAAAGCTTACCAAAAGCACGAGCAGTGAACTCCAAGACCACGTGACTGAACTCAAACTAGAAAGAAACAGACTAAGAAATGACGTAAACTCCATGATCAAAACTGCAAAAAAAAATTTCATCAATGACAAAACCGAGGAAAACAAAAATAAACCACGTGAACTTTGGAAATTACTCAACAATCAACTAGGCTGCAGTAAAAAACTCAAAACCAGGTTCTCAAACATAAACATAAAGACGGACAACACGCTCATCACAGACAAGCTGGATGTAGCCAATTACTTAAACACTTTCTTCACAAACATAGCCACAACACTGGTAAACAAACTACCCTCCCACTCAGGGCAGTATGGGGTAGAACACATAGTAGCATACTACATGAACCTAGGCGTCCACAAAGACGACTTCAAACTGGAAATAGTAACTACAGATGAGGTACTCAAAAAACTGAGCGCCCTCCAACCAAACAAGGCCACTGGCCATGACAACATCCCCTCCAAATTCCTCAGAGACTCAGCAGCAGCCATCACCCCAGTCATCACACACATAATAAACCTCTCCATAAAACAGGGACACGTCCCCAAGGACTTCAAAATTGCGAGAGTAACACCCCTGCACAAAAAGGGCAGCAAATTAGACCCGGGTAACTACCGCCCTGTTTCTATCCTTACATCCATCTCGAAAGTCATGGAAAAAATAGTATACGAACAGATCGAAAAGTACCTCGCGGAAAAAAATCTAATCTACGAATTCCAATCTGGCTTCAGAACATCCCACTCCACTGACACATGCCTTCTCTACTTGAACGACCACATCAAACAAGAGGTGGACGCGGGCAAATACTGCGGCATGGTCATGCTGGACCTACAAAAGGCCTTCGACACTGTCAATCACACCATTCTGATTGACAAGCTAAAAGCAATTGGTTTTGATAGTTTATCAGTGAGCTGGATACAATCCTACCTGGAGGGGAGGGAACAGATGGTGGAAGTAAACGGTACCCTATCCCCCCCCTCACAGTGAGCTGTGGTGTTCCACAAGGAAGCATACTAGGACCGCTACTATTCCTAATTTATGCAAATGACATGTCGTCAGCTTGTGACTGCAACTTGTTCCTGTTTGCGGACGACTCAGCCCTGCTGGTCTCTGACAAGAACAAGTTACAGGTTGAAAAAGCCCTCAGCTCGGAACTAGGCAAAATCTGCATATGGCTCGCCGACAACAAACTATCATTACACATGGGCAAAACAGAGTCCATTCTCTTCGGTTCAAATAACAAACTCAGCAAGACCGACGGCTTCTCGGTTACAGTGGGTGACAATATTATCACAAGGAAAGATGAAATTACCTACCTGGGTTCCATCCTAGAGGCTAATCTTTCCTGTGACAAAATGGCATCCAATGTAATAAAAAAAGTCAACCAACGAACGCGATTCTTGTACCGGATCTCCTCTCTGGTAAACAAGAATACCCTGAAGACTCTAGCAGGAGCACTCATTCAGGGGTACTACGACTATGCTTGCACCTCATGGTACCAAAGCACCTCAAAGGCACTAAAAAACAAATTACAAACATCTCAAAACAAGCTAGTCAGACTACTACTTGACCTGACTCCTAGAACCCACCTCACCCCTGCCCACTTTGACAACCTAGGATGGCTTAGAGTAGACGACAGAGTACAGCAACTTGCAATGGGCCTGGTCTACAAGATACACTACACGACCAAGGTACCCATGTACATGTCAAAATACTTCCCAAAGGTCAGTGAATACCACGATCACAACACCAGAGGGAGCTCCACAAATCATGTAAAACCCAGATTCGGCTCAAACAAGGGACTAAACACGTTTCGCAATTATGCCACATCAATGTGGAACGCCCTGCCTAAAGCTGTAAAGGAATGTGAATCACTACCCACCTTCAAAAACACTCTCAAAAAACACCTACGTGAGACTGCAATTCGAAACTGGCCCCTACAAATGTCCTAACCTAGTTGTACAGTAAATGACCAAGTAAGGCTTTGTCAACATTCCAATGTACAGTGTAAAATGTGTGTATGTCCCCTACCCAACCCCCCCCCCCCCCCCACCTCCAATGTACAGCCCTCACCCAACCCACCCAACCCCACCCCACCAACCTCCTCCAATGTACAGTTTCTACGCCAAATGTATATACACTCCTTTTCTGGACACTTTTGTATCACAAACAGTACTGTATTTGCAAATCTGATATGTCATAAATGTATAGATGTAGCAGTACTGTCTATCTGTATGTCATGTATGTCATATATGTTATGATGAATTGAAAATGGGGGACCCTGGTGGAAACAAGACGAAAGTCTTTCTCTGGTCTGCATCCCCTTAACAATTGTATGTATTGAGATGTACTGTACTGTACCCATTCTGCAATCTGTTAATAAACTTTTCAATCAATCAATCAATCAATCGAGGCTAAATTCGATCGCATCGATGAGAAATTAGAAGAAGTCAAGAAAGCGATCGATGCACAGTCAAAGCGAATCACGTCAGTGGAGAATACGGTGACAGAAATTACACGGGCAGTCAAGGCGAACGAAGGTGGCATGACAGAGATGGAAAAAGATATAGAAAGTGTGAAAGAAGAATACCGGAGAGAAATACAAGTGCTTAAAAACGAAGCGACGGAGAGGCTACTAGAATCCCAACGCTACCACAGGCGGAATAACATCCGCATTGTGGGGCTTGATGAAACAGTAAACTGCGAAGATGCCAACTTTCCAACAGTGCTATCAATGATTTTGGATAACAACGATCCAAACAAAGTGCCAGAAGTGGACCATGTTTACAGAATCGGTTCTCGGGGGAATAGAAGCATCGGGCCAAGAGTCATCATTGTCACTCTGCGGAAGACTACAACAAGAGATGACATCATCAAATTTGCTCGCATCCAACGTGGGAATCTGAATTATGGTGATAAACCAATATTTATCTACGAAGATTTGAGCAAAGAAGCCATCATTCGACGTCTACCATACAAGGAGGTGATGCAAAAGCTGTTCAAATCTGGTCACAAGCCAAGGTTATCATACCCGGCGCTGTTATCATTCGTGGGCAGTGACGGCCTCAGGTCTGGTATATACACACCTAAAGAAGCTGAGGATTTTCTGAAGCGAAATGGAGCTAATAACCCAAGGCAGGACGACAATACCGGAAACAGATAAGCCTCTTTCTCAATGTATACCAGTGTTAGAATGACTTTATTGTGTTCATCAAGGTAGAAGACGATATGCAAGCCGTCTATAACAATGTGTACTGTGTATAATATGATTCGTAATACATTATAATTTCAGACTCTGGTCTCTGGGGAGACAAATACATATCATTGCAAAAAGATCTATCTGGAATATTCTGGGTTTATCGCTCAAATGCCCTGGGTCTCTTAGATCATTCTGGAACATAAAAATAGTCTATTGCACTAGTATACTCTACAACCTTCTAGAATATAAGGCACCATGACAACGAAGGCCTACAACTCTAACAATAAACATCCGATGTGTATACACATAGAGATAATCAATTGAATGAAGTTCAATCTGTCCTTAATAATACTTTAAAAATTAACCACACCTAAACGTATGAACACTACAAGGTTATTCTAACAATTTAAGTAATCACTCCATTGATGGTGACTGGCACATTGAAGCTCTAAAAGGCTCTGCTTATCTATCTTATCTAATCTGTTAATTCGGTTCTAGTGGCTTCTCCACGTTGATAATTATTCTATCTCTCATTCCTTATCTATATCTTTCCTTAAATTTTTATTTTATTTAATTTTTTTTTCTTCTCATTACTCTATTTTTTATATATATTTTACCTTACATTGTTCTTTTCCACTGTTCTTCACATTAAGGTGTCAATATTGCTCTACAATCTTTTCCTTTTTTCCTTTTTTCCCACACGTTAGTGGAGGGTTCAAATGAATATGTCGATGAAAGTTTGTTCTCTTTTTTTATTTTTTATTTTTTTTTGTCATTTATCACAATACTTCATTACAGTAAGGGAAGGTGCAAGACCAAAAGCGACATTCTATTGCAATAGAATGGAAATGTTAGATCCTATGGCAATTAGCATAGGAAGATTAAGATTACAATGCTCATTTTGGGCAATCCGGCGGACTATGGGAGAAAGTCAATCGCGGAGGATGTGTTTTTGGAACACAGGCCTGTACGACTTTCTGGGTGAGGGGAAAATAGGGGATTTTTATTTGTATATATATATGTTTTTAAGCTCAGCTCTCAACGGGACCTCACTAATTGGATGTACATCTATTGTAGCTTCGCACTCCAGAAGCATTACCAAAAACTACACAAAAACATGCATAGATTATGGCTAGTTTGAATATAATGGTATGGAACACCGGTGGGATAAACAAACAACACAAACGCAAAAGCGTGCTCACACTGATGAAAAAAGAACATGTGGACGTGGCTCTATTAAGCGAAACGCACATTTTAGAGGAAGACATAAATACGTTAGCAGATAACATATACCATAATATTAGTCACTCATCTTTTGTTACGAGAACTAGAGGGGTAGCCATAGTCGTCAGACGCAAATTAAATATCGAATTGAAAGGGGTATGGTCGGATGCTGAGGGGCGCATAACTATAGCTAGGATTATACACAATAACAGGAAAATTGCGTTGGCAGCGGTATATGCCCCAAATTTGTACGAAGTGGGTTTTTTTACTTCACTAACCGGAGAAATGTTAAACCATCCCGAGTACTCATATATAATAGGTGCGGATTTTAATGCCATTTGGAACCCAAGGATGGACAAGACTTACCTTACCTTTTCCAGCGAACAAAAAAATTCATCTAAAGCATTAAAAGATTGGTCAAAATCAACAGGGGTAATTGATTTATGGCGTTCACTTAATCCCATGACCCGCAAGTACTCCTGTCGTTCGGCGAGACACAACACACTATCCAGAATTGATTACGTCTTTGCATCCCCGAGAATATTTGATAAATATGAAGTGGAAATGACACCCAATGCGTTATCAGATCACTGCTACTTAATCCTGAAAGCAACATTTGGTACACTATCTTCCCGGGCCCCAAGATGGCGTTTTAATTCTATGCTGCTTAACAACAAGGAATTCATTACACAAATTAAAGAAGCTCTCACAATATTCCTACGGGATAATGCAAACTCGGTGCAAGATCCCAGAATATTATGGATGTCGGTAAAGAGTATGATCAAGGATTTCACGGATAGATTTTCCTCCATATTGCGCAAAAATCAATGCACAAAACTGTCTGAAATGGAAACGCTTTACTCAACTCTTTTTAATTCTTTAAAATACAACAACTCTACTAGACTAGAAAACCAAGTTAACATTCTAAAGACAGAGATCAAAGCAATATACAGACAAAAATCGGAACTGCAAATACGCAGCACAAGACAACAGCAGTACTTCCAAGGATCTAAACCTAGTCACCTATTAGCCATGCGACTAAGAGTTAATGCAAAATTTGCAGATATAGCTGCCATTAGGAAACAACAAGCTCTAGTAACAGAACCCGAAATAATAAACGATACATTCAAAGAATTCTATTCCGATTTGTATAATTCAGAGACGACCTTTGATCAAGACAAATTAGACACATATCTTAATCAAATTACTCTCCCTAAACTATCGGAGGACGACGCTAAACAGTTAGAAGCACCGATCACATTAGAAGAACTCAAGAAGGCCATATCCGGAATGAAAAACGGCAAGGCTCCCGGAATTGACGGTATCCCATCAGAAATGTACATTTCTTGCTGGGACATATTTGGACCCTTATTACTAAATATGATCTTATACTCAGTCAAAGAGGGAAGCTTCCATAAACACCAAAATATCGCACTCATTTCAGTTCTTCACAAAAAAGACAAAGACCCCACTGAGTGCGGTAGTTACCGACCTTTAAGCCTCCTCGGAACCGATGTCAAACTGTACTCTAAGATATTAGCCATCAGATTGCAAAAGCATATGACGTCTTTAGTTCACCCGGACCAAACAGGCTTCATAAAAGGTCGCCTGATCAATGATAACATAAGGCGAATACTGCACGTACTAGACGTAGACAAAGAAGACACCACACCTAAGGCGATGCTATCCCTGGATGCTATGAAAGCATTTGACAGGTTGGAATGGTCGTTTCTATGGGCAGTATTAGAAAGGATGGGGTTAGGAAAAGGATTCATTGATATGATTAAAGTACTATACAAGGACCCATCGGCCAGGATTACAACAGGCACATTCATCTCCGATATCTTTCCGGTATCACGCTCAGCCAGACAGGGTTGCCCTCTTAGTCCCGGACTATTCGATCTATCATTAGAACCTTTAGCACAATTTATAAGACAATCCCAACACATAGAACCAATAGTAATCAAGGGCACACAACATAAAATTAGTTTATATGCGGACGACGTAATATTATTCATGCAAAACCCCAACAACACATTGCCGCATATATTCAAGTTGATAGAGAACTTTGGTGATTTATCGGGATTTAAAATAAATTGGCCTAAGTCGGCTTTTCTTCCTCTTAACATCAGTGCAAAAAAAGACAACCCTCCCAGGTGCGATACCCATGGTCAAACATTTTAGATGCTTGGGAGTGGAAATATTTCCCACCATAAGACAAACGGTGAAGCACAATTACACAAAAATACAGAACAAAATCAAAGACGACCTGGACAGGTGGGCAAAACTTAAAAACTCAGTACAGGCAAGGGTATCAATAGTTAAGATGGATGTATTACCAAGAATCAATTTCTTCAGCTCAATGCTTCCGTTACCTCCTCCAGAGGGCTACTGGAAAAGATTACAAACCTCCACATACAAATTTATTTGGAATAACAAACCACCTCGCATAAAAAGATCCACCGCACAGAGAAATAAAGCAGACGGTGGCATGGCAGTTCCAGATTTTTTACAATATTTTAAGGCCTTCACATTAAGACCACTGAAGATATGGTTTGACCCCCAGGCTTTGGTATCTTGGAGAGATTTAGAAGAAAACATAGTAGCCCCACAGAGACTAAAAGACATAGCACACACTAAACTTTCAATCAAGCATTGTGAGCGAAAATTTTGCCCAATAATTACCCATGCAATCAGAACATGGCGGGAAACACAAAAGAAATATCCTAACCCTCAAGAATGGCATAATCACACTCCCATATTCAATAACAATGCACTCTTAATGCGAAAACGCCCTATAAGATTCCCTATATGGGAAGAGCAAGGCATACACTCATTAGGGGATATTTTTAATAACAAGGGCCTCTGTAGTTATGTCGAAATATGCACAAAGTTTTACCTCACCGAGTCCACATGGCTTTTTTACATACAGTTACGACTTTGTCTGAGGTCTCACGGTGTTCCATTACTCATACCAATTGAACACCACAGATACCACAAATTTTTCTATGAAAGAGAAACATTGGGAGGTTTTGTATCAGGTTTTTATTATCAATTACTAACGTCCTCGTATGAAACCCTTCAACTAGACACTGTCTGGAGGAGGGATATACCAGACCTGGAAAATGACTTTGATTGGCAAGGAGCCTGGGCAAATGTCCGACTTACATCAAGGAACCCGGATCATCAACAAATCAATCTGAACTATATTCACAGGACATACTTGACTCCTATAAGGCTGTGCAAAATGGGGCTTAAACAAGACTCCAAATGCTCCCAATGTACAAATGGGGACGAAGGAACATTTATGCACATGTATTGGGACTGCCCACCAGTTAAGGCATTCTGGAAAGATGTGTCCCAACAATTATCAATACTCGTATCTTGGAATATACCTGTACACCCCTCGGTATTACTATTGAATGATGTTTTTGAGTTTGCAGTGAATCCACAACTAAAGAGATTGGTTTTATCGGGTATCACAGTAGCTAAAAAACTGATCGCATCACGTTGGTTTCAACCGGAAAAAATGTGCCGAAAAGTGTGGTTTCTTACATATCTCGATGTGATATATCAAGAAATATCTACAGCAAGAATTCTGGGTCTCAATGAATCCAAAATGTCAATGTGGTTAGAAGTGGTGGAGAGAATAAAAGCTAGCTTATAATGGTAGTGTCTGGTTAGGAGTGAGGGATAATGGAGGTACTATCCAAGAGGGGGTCCGGGAGGGGGGGGTTCGAGCTGGAGCATATGTGTGTAGGGTTTTAGAAAATAGGTATTAGGGGTATATTATATACTAACATTTATATAATTGTAATTTCACTGGATATACACTGTATACGGTTAAAATGTTATTATAGACTAATTTTGTTTTATCTTGTTTCTGTACTTGCATATATTTTAACCACCTTTACTGAAAGTTTCATTATGCATTGTGTGTTGAGTACTGACTTTTAAAAATTTTTGTTTTGCAATAATAAAAAAAATATATAAAAAAAAAAAAAAATTATATGACGCCGCTCTGCGTTTAAGCCATAACGAAGTGCTAACCGCTCACAAACAGGCTAATGTCGCCTAGTACGTGGCCTCATCCTCCTGGATCTTCAAGAAGGTTGCGGCTTCCTTAGGCGAGGAAATCGGTATTCTCACGCCGTCTTTGGTAATGAACAGCCTCGCTGGGTATTGGAGGGACGGCTTGAGACCTAGATTGTAGAGTGGGCCCATGCCGGCTCTGTAGCGGGAACGCTGCTCCACGACTTCAGGACAGTAGTCTTCAAAGATTTGGACTGGTTTCCCTTTGTATTCCAGCTTTCCCCTTCTCTTCCGTGCCTCTCGAATAATTTTTTCTTTTATTCCATAATGATGTAAGCTAGCAATAACTGCTCTAGGCCTGGAGCTATTTGTTGCTTTGGCACCGGCTCTGTAATACCGGTCCAATTCGGGTGTCGTAGAGAGGATCACATCCCACAGAATATCAACCACTACCTTTGCAAACAAGACATTGGGTTGGTCGCTATTCACGGACTCCTCCAGCCCTATTATGCGAATATTGGATCGACGGATACAGGATTCGACGTCGATTAGCTTAGCCTTTAGCTTATCATTGCTTTCTTCTAGAGCCGAACATCTAGCCCCTATCACGTCCACTGTGTCAGTCCAAGTATTCAAGCCGGCTTCCACAGAGGTCAGACGCCCGGCATGTTCACCAACCGCAGCCCAGAGGCTGTCGAGTTTGGTTTCGATAGTGGTAGCTGACGCTCTGAATTCTTTGGTTAAGTCGTTTGCCTGGTTGGTTAAGGATTGTACACCGTCCGTTAAGGATTGCCTGAGCTCTTCAATTAGCCTAGCAATGGCGATCATATCAGTGGGAGCGTCGTCTTTCTTTGATTCACTTCTCATTGTTTTCTTCGTTGCCATTGTGGTTCTTTCAGTCAAAATAGTTGGTAGGAAACCTAAGGTGATGTATACATAAAGGTTTAACCGAGTTGAGAGTATAAAAAGAGTCTTTTAAAGTTAAATATAAAAAAAGGGAGTAGCAGCGTAGCAAAGTGCGACTTCTACATCCTCAACCCGGAACCGGAACTGTTCCAATTGTGTGCTTTTGTTAATAAACTTGCAAGAAAGTCAGGAGCGCATGTCTGGACATCCCATTCTTCACAAGAGTATTGTTGTGAAGGGCCAGATTAAACTGAATAATGTATCGTTTGATATACTTTGTATATTATTTATATATATACACGGAATATCCCTTTACCTGCGTTCAGACCAGAGTAATATTCGCTCTCCTATTGAACAGCGCCCCCAGGCGCCAACGCGCAAGCCCCCAACGGCAAGTTCAAAGACAACTGCAGGCATGTCAGAACATGCCCAGAGTCAGCGTAGTAATACGAGACAAGGACTGACGTTGGGACTAGATATTCACTTAAGTATATATATTGGCGCAGCCGCAGGTATAAACAGCAGTAGTTCAGTACCTTACCCACCTTCACCACGAGTCAACGTGCAGTGAAGTGAGCAACCTTGCGTCTAAATAGAGCATTGAGAACCGCGTGCGAATAGAGTGTTAAAGTGTCAGAGTTTAATGAAGTAACGTTGAGTTCGACTTAATCTAATGTGAAGTCAATAGTCGATCATTTATTGTATATCGTGCGGCCACAGTTCTTCCGTGTGTAGCATTACCCATCGGTTCGTCGTGTCTTTAGCTAGTGCACTTATCCAGGCTGTGTGGCCTAAATACGTCGCCCACACCCGAGGAGTCCTAGGCGGGGAACCGTTGGACATGTACACAGGAGAATCGGCGTCGGCGATTGCAGAACCATTCCTGGTTGGATTATATTGATTTGGGACGTGACTACCGGAGAAGAGCATCGTTGATTTCCACTATCGTTTGGGATTTAACCTCGTGAGGATTACCACTCGGGCCTGCCTCGTGGACGGGGCTGGCTAGCTGTCATCAATGCTGTCGAGCATTTTGGATTACAACTATTGCTTTTGGCTGCTGATCAAGGGAGTTTACAAGCACCGACTCCTGTACCTGGAGTCTCTTTATTCCCCATTGCATCAGACGGAGTACCCGAACATTCCTCTACCCTCCAGGCCTTACACCCAGGAGGGAACCCATTGTCTCCAGTTGGTACCAGTGTTGCCCTATATAATTGCTACTATACAACAGGTGGCGTCAGCTTAGACCCATCGTAGGATTCCTGCTATTCTTAGTGACTTATGCTCTTGACTGACTTTACGTATATTCTTCGCCATACAAGCGCGACCCTAATTCTCATTCTGTAACCTAACGTTGCCTAATAATAATAAATTACCCTCCAATAGTATTTCTGTGTCAATGCCGTGTTCTTGTGAGTGTTCACCATCTATATTTGATGTACTGTCTGGCCAGTAATTAAAGTACATAACTAGCAGTGGTTTAATCTATCACAATCTTTAATACAGTCAGGGTTTTGTAACCCCTCAGTTACAATTGGTCCTTCGAGCCGGAGGGTATCAGTGTAATATTTAATATAATATTAATATTAACCATGGCCAGCGGTGAACACTCCCCAAGCGGCTCCCCGAAGCTAGAACGCCCGCAGCGCAAACGTCAGCCACCTCCATATCTGGAGGAATTCGCTTTCGTTCTACCCCCTAGCTTATCTAAACAGACGTTAAAAACGGATAAAGCGGATAGTCTAAGCATGTCCAATCCTATCGACTTGGCGACCCTGCCAGTAGAGACCCCAGTGGGCTCAAACAAAACTGACTCAGCTCACGGGGGGGACCAGGTGGGACATGACATGACTATACCTCCAGACAGCGTCACCGGGATAGACCCCGGAGCGCTCCAGGATAAAGAAAGCGCTCCAGGGATAGAACCCGACACACAACCAAGAGAAGAGAACCGCGCCCAGGAGATAGACCTCGGGCGCGCCAGGAGAACAGATCTCCAACAAGCCCTGTCAGCACCCGATCACCTCCGTCAGTGTCATCCCCCAGCGAGGCGGACCAGATACTGGCGCAAGCCTTGATCGCCACACTGACAGCCTCCACCGAACGCGACCGGCTTCAAGCAAAGCCGCTTAGTGAGCGCGAACACTCCGCCACGGAAAGAGAGCGCCTCCACGCGCAACTCCAAGCGCAAGCCCTTAGTGAGCGCGAACACTCTGCCGTGGAACGAGAGCGCCTCCGGGCGCAACAATTAAGTGAGCGCGAACACTCTGCCATGGAACGAGAGCGCCTCCAGGCTCAACAGACGAGCGAGCGCGAACAACGAGAGCGCCTCCAGGCGCAACAAGTAAGCGAGCGCGAACACTCTGCAGCGGAACGAGAGCGCCTCCAGGCGCAACAATTAAGCGAGCGCGAACACTGCAGCAGAACGAGAGCGCCTTCACGCGCAACTCCAAGCGCAAGCCCTTAGTGAGCGCGAACACTCTGCAACTGAACGAGAGCGCCTCCAGGCGCAGCAAAGGAGTGAGGACGACCGCATAAGACTGGAGGAGAGGCGCCTTCAGACGGAAGAGAACATTGAACGAGAACGCGCCAATGCCCAGCACGAAGCAGAGCGCGACCGGCTGCAGGCGCAGATGATAGAACAATTGATTGCCAGGGCGACACCCCCTCTCTCCGCACGGAGCTCCCGGAGATCATCACGACAAGGGTCTAGGGCACCTTCCCCTACCCGACAAAGCGACCCGGGACCCGGCCAACAGGAGGAACCTGTCTACGTCTTCAAGCCCCTTCCCCGACCGGTCCATACGAGACCCAGCCAACGGGAAGAGCCGGCCTACGTCGCCGAGAGACTGACTAGAAGACTCCAGGACCTGGAAGAGGAAGAGGAGGAATGTCAAGCCCACCAGCAGCAACGTACTCTGGACCAGGAGGCCCAGTACAGCCCCGACTTCAGCCCCGAGTCACTGCACTACAAACCCCCGACCCAACTCACGGGTGAGTTTGACGTACAGTCAGCACCGAGGAACAGCACCTGGGGACCCGGCCTCTGGTACCCACCAAGTACTAACCCACAACCACACGTACGGGGAGACTCGCCCAGGAGGCCTCTTCCCCTACGCTCACCGATGTGCCAGCCATCCATGGCATCGTACCTTGGCACACCGACGTTCCCAGACTTTACGCGCGAGGACAGAGCACAGTACACGGAATTACGCATGTGTTTGGAGACTATGATGTCCGACGTCCCCGACGAGTCGTACAAATATGCCATCCTCCTCAAGCATCTCAAGGTGCCCAGAGCGCATAACATAGCGCTGGCATATTCCAACTCAAGCACCCCATACTCCGCGGCTCTAGTGGCCCTCGACCAGCGTTATGGACGCATATGGGATTACGTGATCCAAGAAATACGGGATATCGACCGCCTCCCCCCAGCAAAGGACAATAGAGCACTGGATGACCTCTCTATCAAGGTACAATCCCTAGTAGGGATGCTGGGGTCCCAAAAGGAGAAAGGGAGATATGAACTGTATGCAAATTCTAATGTGGAGCGAATACTGGAGAAGCTCCCTCCAGCCCGCCAAGAGCGTTTTGGCGGCAGAGAGACCACCGTGATCCCGACGGCCCCGAGCCATCCCTCCTAGACTTGGCCGCTTTCCTCGCAAGGGAAGTTAGTAGCCTACGACTGGACACATTCGTGTGGAGTAGATCTAGCCCAAGAGATGGTCCTCGGAGGTCCAACGATAACCACCGGTCAGTGACCGTTATGCACCAGGCCGAGTCAGTGCCGCAGCACAAGAACCAAAGCACCCCCCAGACCAAGGGGAAGTGGAAGATTGTATGCCAGTACTGTGAAAAGGAACATTGGCTGTCTCAATGTGACACTTTCAAGAAGCTGACCGCTGACGAGGTGAGTCAGTGGATCAAAGCCAACCGCAGCTGCTTCCGCTGCGCGCGCAGCCATATGGCAGCTGAGTGCCGTTTAAAGAAGAAATGCAGCAAGTGCGACGGCGCCCACTTGGAGGTCCTACACGACAGCAACAAGAAGAAACCCGTACCCCCAAGCAGCTCGAGAGTGAACGTCATGTACATAGACCCTGCGAAGAGCGGGAGCTCCCGAGTGCTCTTGAAGGTGGTCCGAGTGATATTAAGCTACGAGGACAAGGTCATGGACACTTACGCCGTCCTAGACGATGGGTCAGAAAAGACTCTCCTCCTCGCATCCGCCGCAGCCCGGCTGGGTCTGCGGGGGAGCGAAGAAACAATGACAATCCGTACCATTAGAAGAGACCTGAAGACCATAAAGGGTGAAAATGTCTCCTTCACGATAGCAGCGGTCGGGCAGCCCGAGAAGCAGTATAGCATCACTAACGCCTTCACCAGCCACGACATAGGCCTGTCACAGTACACCTACCCCATCCCAAAGCTGATGGAAAAATACGTGCACCTACGTCAACTACCTATACCGCTCATCGACGACGCCACCCCGACCCTGCTCATAGGATCCGACCACGCACACCTCATCGTCCCAACGGACCGGGTCCACATCGGGCCCAGAGGCTGTCCAGCAGCGGTCGAGACCCGCCTGGGTTGGACACTACAAGGCCCCCTCTCCGGGTCTTCCAACCGACCGACAGCCACTCGCTGCCTCCACTCAAGGATAAACGAAGAAGACACCACCCTCTTACAGCACGTCGAGAGGCTATGGACATTAGACGCGATGCCCTTTAAGAATGAAAAGAAACTCGTTCGCTCAAAGGAAGACACTTATGCCATAACCCTCCTCGAACAGAGGACAAAGAGAGTCGAGGTCAATGGAGTGATGAGATACGCAACTCCACTCTTGAGGCGAGAGGGTATGCCCACCCTCCACGCCTCAAAAGAAGCGACAGAGCGATATCTACTGAACACCGAGCGGCGTCTAGCCAAAGACCCCACTCAAGCCACTGTGTACCGCGCTGAGATCGACAAGCTGATCACAGCGGGACACATAAAGAAAATTGACATTCAAGAGGCCGACCAGACGATCGAATCTTGGTACGTGCCCCACCACAAGGTCCACCACAACGGCAAGGATCGCATTGTATTCAACTGCAGCTACCAGATCGGACTACAGAATCTGAATAAAGAACTCTTGCCCGGCCCAACACTCGGCCCCTCTCTCCTCGGCGTACTACTACGTTTCCGCCAAGACAAGGTGGCCATCAGCGGTGACATCAAAGGGATGTTCCTGCAGGTGAGACTAGTGGAGGAGGACAAGCCCTTGCTGCGGTTCCTATGGAGAGAGAGGATCAAAGATGAGCAACCATCCATCTACCAATGGGAGGTCCTCCCCTTCGGAACCACATGCAGCCCATGCTGTGCTACGTTCGCACTGCAAAAACATGTGACAGAAGACCCTGAAGCTGACGAGGAGGTCAGACAAAGTGTAGAGAGGAGTTTCTACATGGACAACTGTCTGCAAAGCGTCTCGACGCCAGAAGAGGCCGAAGCCCTCCTACTCAAGCTCCGCGCCTCACTGATCAAAGGCGGCTTTGATCTCCGGCAGTGGGCCAGCAGTGACCCTCAAGTACTTCGCAGCCTCTCCCCAGAGACAAAGGCAGCAAGCAGCGAGACCTGGATGGCGACCATCCCAGGTGAAGCACAAGAAATGACATTGGGCCTAGTCTGGCGCTTCAAAACAGACTCGCTCCATTACAAATACACACCCCTGACCAAGGAGCAGGGAAGGTCGACCCCTCTACCGACCACCAGACGGAGCGTATACAGAACGCTCGCAAGGCAATACGACCCGCTGGGGTGTATCCTACCTTACACCACCCGGGCGAAAATGATTGTACGAGAGCTGTGGGACAAGGAACAGGGCTGGGACGACCCCATACCCGAGCACCTAGCTTCCACCTGGAGAGAGTGGGAGAGAGAACTCAACTCGCTCCAAAATGTGAACATACGCCGAAGCTACTTCCCACCCACAGTGCAGCTGGAGACGTGCCAGATGGACCTGCACGTCTTCAGCGACGCCTCAGAAGTGACCTACGGTTCGGTGGCTTACTTGCGGGCCCGAGAGGAGGGAGGAGAAATACACACAGCCTTCATCCTGGCTCGCTCAAGGATAGCCCCCCGCAAGCAACAATCGATCCCGCGTCTAGAGCTCTGCGCAGCTCTGGTAGGCGCGCAACTCGCCACGTTAATCCAACGTGAACTCACCATCCCGGTGCAAAGAACAATCTTGTGGTCAGACTCCATGACCGTACTCACATGGATCCAGTCCGATTCTTGTAGATACAAGGTCTTCGTGGGAGTCAGAATCACAGAGATCCAAGACCTAGTAGGATCAGCGTGCTGTGCACCACGCTGGGGCAGAGAGAGTCTTCGCTGAGATCCGACGTCGCTATTGGATACTGAACGGAAGAGAAGCAGTACGTCGCTTCCAGCGGACTCGACCAGACCACCAGTGGCGAGCACAGCCCAGTATACCCAGGATGGCCGACCTGCCTCACCGTCACACCCGACCCGTGGCGAGGCTGATAGAGTTGCCAAGGCTCCCTGACTCCCTTGATGACGATCATGACCCACTGACTTTGTAGATTGCCCTACTCCCCACAACAGACATTGAGCAGTTGACTGGACTATTAATCTGTCTTCCTTTTAACTAATTAGGTGCGGACTAATTAGGAGGCGGCTGTTGTGAAGGGCCAGATTAAACTGAATATATATATGTATCGTTTGATATACTTTGTATATTATTTATATATATACACGGAATATCCCTTTACCTGCGTTCAGACCAGAGTAATATTCGCTCTCCTATTGGACAGCGCCCCCAGGCGCCAACGCGCAAGCCCCCAACGGCAAGTTCAAAGACAACTGCAGGCATGTCAGAACATGCCCAGAGTCAGCGTAGTAATACGAGACAAGGACTGAGGTTGGGACTAGATATTCACTTAAGTATATATATTGGCGGGAGCTCCAGTAGCTCACCACGTACCTCGAGCGCTATTTCGGCGCCGGGGACAACCGTGCTCGTCACGGATCTGGGGTTTAGCGAGTTCGAATCCCGGACTGCAGCCGTGCCTTTCCCAGAGTGTCTTCCCCCCCATCTGTACCCATTCAGCCTGTTTCTGTCGGTCATTCTTGACCAGAGTAAATGCGATAAACGCAAAAAAGAGCCAGCGGAATGGCCAAAGTTTAAAAAAAAAAGTATATATATTGGCGCAGGTATAAACAGCAGTAGTTCATTCAGTACCTTACCCACCTTCACCACGAGTCAACGTGCAGTGAAGTGAGCAACCTTGCGTCTAAATAGAGCATTGAGAACCGCGTGCGAATAGAGTGTTAAAGTGTCAGAGTTTAATGAAGTAACGTTGAGTTTGACTTAATCTAATGTGAAGTCAATAGTCGATCATTTATTGTATATCGTGCGGCCACAGTTCTTCCGTGTGTAGCATTACCCATCGGTTCGTCGTGTCTTTAGCTAGTGCACTTATCCAGGCTGTGTGGCCTAAATACGTCGCCCACACCCGAGGAGTCCTAGGCGGGGAACCGTTGGACATGTACACAGGAGAATCGGCGTCGGCGATTGCAGAACCATTCCTGGTTGGATTATATTGATTTGGGACGTGACTACCGGAGAAGAGCATCGTTGATTTCCACTATCGTTTGGGATTTAACCTCGTGAGGATTACCACTCGGGCCTGCCTCGTGGACGGGGCTGGCTAGCTGTCATCAATGCTGTCGAGCATTTTGGATTACAACTATTGCTTTTGGCTGCTGATCAAGGGAGTTTACAAGCACCGACTCCTGTACCTGGAGTCTCTTTATTCCCCATTGCATCAGACGGAGTACCCGAACATTCCTCTACCCTCCAGGCCTTACACCCAGGAGGGAACCCATTGTCTCCAGTTGGTACCAGTGTTGCCCTATATAATTGCTACTATACAACAGGTGGCGTCAGCTTAGACCCATTTTAGGATTCCTGCTATTCTTAGTGACTTATGCTCTTGACTGACTTTACGTATATTCTTCGCCATTCAAGCGCGACCCTAATTCTCATTCTGTAACCTAACGTTGCCTAATAATAATAAATTACCCTCCAATAGTATTTCTGTGTCAATGCCGTGTTCTTGTGAGTGTTCACCATCTATATTTGATGTACTGTCTGGCCAGTAATTAAAGTACATAACTAGCAGTGGTTTAATCTATCACAATCTTTAATACAGTCAGGGTTTTGTAACCCCTCAGTTACAAGTATAGTGCTGATCCGACAACAACGCTAGTACATAGTACAGTATTGTATCATTAAGTGATACAACAAAGACATATGAGTTAAATCCCTTAGTGAGGTGTTATGTCAAGTGCAATGCCCATACTACTGTCTACCAGGCTGATGTGCTTAACACTCTTTCAGCAGGTAGACTAACTCAGCAGTGAGCAGAGGTGTGATTTCTATATGAACAATAAAGAATAAAAAATAACCTTTCACAAACAGGTCTTTCATAACTGCTTATAATTGTAAGGACAAATGTAAACTAGTATTGGCAGTCACAGGGGACAGGCTGCTGTAAACACCACCCTCACTGAGTGATTTAAACTCATATGTCTTACTTAAAGTATTTCTTAACATAGTGCAATGCCCAATGTTAAGAAATACTTTAAGTAAGACATGAGTTTAAATCACTCAGTGAGAGTGGTGTTTACAGCAGTGACTGCCAATAATAGTTTACATTTTCCTTACAATTGTAAGCAGTTAAAGGATAACTCCACTATTTTGGGAAATTAGCTTATTTAACATCTTCCCTGGAGTTAGACAAGAAGATGCATACCTTTTTAGTCTCTGTGCGTGCATTTTAGCTTTGGGAATAGACGCTCCGTTAGCATAGCTTAGCTTCATCACTGGAAGTGAGGCAGGACAGTAGCCTTACAGTGCCTTACAGTGTATTGCAAGGTCTGACATTGACCAAACTTGATATGCATGACCTTGGTGGGCTCTAGGTCAACTCCTGAAAAGGGGGTCAATGTCAGACCTTGCAATCAAAAGTTAGGGGCGCACTGAAATTATGGCAAGGGTTATTAGCCCCCTAACTTTTGATTGCAAAGTCTGACATTGACCCCCTTTTCAGGAGTTGACCTAGAGCCCACCAATATGCATATCAAGTTTGGTCAATGTCAGACCTTGCAATACACTGTAAGGCACTGTAAGGCTACTGTCCTGCCTCACTTCCAGTGATGAAGCTAAGCTATGCTAACGGAGCGTCTATTCCCAAAGCTAAAATGCACGCACAGAGACAAAAAAGGTATGCATCTTCTTGTCTAACTCCAGGGAAGATGTTAAATAAGCTAATTTCCCAAAATAGTGGAGTTATCCTTTAACCTGTTTGTGAAAGGTTATTTGTTATTCTTCAAATATGTAAAGCACTTTGTTGTACAATTGTAAGCAGTTAACCTGTTTGTGAAAGGTTATTTGTTATTCTTCGAATATGTAAAGCACTTTTTTGTTAATTTATTATTTGCTGCATATAAGGAATAAAACCAAATCCTGTCATACCATAGAATTGTATCATTATTTTGCATCGTGTTGAATCGCATCGTATCGCCCCAAATCGCATTATATTGAATCAAATCTTATCGAATCGTATCGTATCTCAACAGGGGTGAATCGTATCGCATCTGTTATGGTTTGACACCGACCCCAAACGCAACGACACGAGAGAGTAGGATTCAGAGTTGCCAAAAACAAGGGCTTGTTTATTAAGACTAAATAAACAGCACAGACTTGGAAGAGTTCAAACAAAGACTGGAATACAAGCAAGGATGAATGTTGCTGCTCTGCAGCTTCTCCCGGGATGGTAGTCAGGGGAAGCAGACGCTGACGTCAGAGCCGCTCTGCAGACTTCTCTCGGCAGAATCTCCGAGGTGGTTGCGGGACCGAGAGAGAGAGAGGGAGCGAGTTAACTCAGAGTGCAGGTGGAACAGAGCAGGTGAACAGGAGAGGTGACTTGTACCCGAAAACAGAGTTATCCAAGTGACTGTATCTTCGGTGTAAATACACACTGTGAGTAACGTTCCAAACACAATCCCAAGTGATAGATATCTTCGGTGCAAAATAAACACTGTGAGCGAAGTCCCAAAATACAAATCCAATGTGATAATATCTTCGGTGTGTAAACACACAGTGGGAGATGTTGAGCCAAAATATTATCCCAATGAAACAATCCAAAAAAGGCTAAACGCTGGGTGAGTGACTGTCTGATAAAAAGCTGGAAATCTTCAGTGTTATATAAACACACGAAAAACGGAATTGGATCAAAGACAGTCATAAAAAACTCACCCAGGCGTTGTGCGTAAAGAGCGTTGGAACAGAATGGAGCGAGCGCGTCGCCTCGGGGAAAGGGTGTCCAAGAGGAATGCTTCTTGAATATCCTGGAGGCAAAGCACAGGGAAACAACAGCAGGCAGCAGGAACGGCGAATGCAACTGAAATATCAAAACGATCCCACAAAACTTGAATGGGGAAACGGGGTATAAATAATACGGGAATGCTTAATTGACAAGCAGTGACAGCTGAGGGATGTGATTGATAAGCGTGTGGACGGGGGAGAACCAATCAACGAGGTCTCTGGGAAGAAGCGTGTGAATAGGGGAATGCAATGATTAATAGAAAACAATTGGAAACAGAGCGAGTAGGCTTAAAGGAACAGAGCGAGTGGGTGAGCAGCGGACCAATCATCACAGTACTTCAAGAAGCCCGTGGTGGGGAAAGAGCCAAACCTTACAGCATCGCCCGGTGCTTCAAATGTATCGTTAATGTATCGTATCGTTGGCACCGTATATCGAGATGCGCATCGCACCGGCCTCAGTGATGGAGATGCACATCCCTACTGAACACAAAATGACACCAGTATCACTGACTACCACGGCAAGCCTATAGAATATTATTCATTAATCATTATTATAAATTAGTGGTGGGACTCGATTAAAATTTTTAATCTAATAATTTCGAGACTTTATAGTTAATTAATCGAAATGAATCACATTTTAATCGCATATCAACATTTGATGGGAAAAGCAACATTTTTCAAATCAAATTAATTTTGGTATACGAGTGAATCAATGAATATACATTATACATACGTTTAAGCAGCAAAATCCTGTATTAGCTACTACACAGACCAATAGATCAATGCAATTTTTAACAAAGTGCAGACATTTTAGGAATAATATATAATATAGCGCAAAAGACCTTTTGTAAACTCAAGCACTTTCGAGGTAAAAGTAAAACGCAGTACTTTCCAGTACATTCCAGAACAGTTGACCATTGGGGAAAAAAACTCTTGATTAATCTCAATTTCTCTTGTAATTTTTTTTTATGAACAAACCAGACTAAGAAAAACGGATTTTGCGATTTATTATATTTATACTTATAGCACATGCATGAGTCTAGTCTCCTTTGAAAGGTAACATTCTTGTTATGGTTTGTAACCGACCCCAATCGCACAACACAAGACAGGTATGAGAGTAAGCCAAGACAGGGCATTTATTGAATACAAACTAAAAAGCGGCACTGTCCCTTTAAGGGAGAACACAAAAATACTGGAACAAGGCCAGCCATTTAGAGACCTGCCCACATTAGCCTCAATAGAAGCGTCAAAAAAAATATTGCATTACCAACAACCATACAACAACATGTATAGATTATGGCTAGTTTGAACATAATGATATGGAACACTGGTGGAATAAATAAACAACACAAACGAAAAAGCGTGCTCACACTGATGAAAAAAGAACAGGTGGACATAGCTCTGCTAAGCGAAACGCACATTTTAGAGAAAGACATAGATATGTTAGCGGACAACACATATCATAACATCAGTCACTCTTCCTTTGGAACGAGAACTCGGGGAGTAGCCATAGTCGTTAGATGGAAGTTGAATATTGAATTGAAGGGAGTATGGTCTGATGCAGATGGTCGGATAACTATAGCTAAGATTTTACATAAGAACAGAAAAATAGCGTTGGTAGCGGTATACGCCCCAAATTTATACGAAGTTAGTTTCTTCACTACACTTACCAGAGCAATGTTCCCGAATACTCATTTATAATCGGTGCGGATTTTAATGCCATTTGGAACCCAAGGATGGACAAATCAAGCCCCTCCTTTTCCAATGAACAAAAAAATGCATCTAATGCATTAAAGGATTGGTCGAAGATTACAGGTGTAAATGACTTATGGCGTTCACTCAACCCCATGACCCGGAAGTACTCTTGTCGATCTGCGAGACATAATACATTATCCAGAATAGATTACGTTTTCACAACCCCGAGACTATTTGATAACTATGATGTGGAAATGATACCCAATGCATTGTCTGATCACTGTTATTTACTCTTAAAAGGAACATTTGGTATACTATCATCCCGAGCCCCAAGATGGCGATTTAACACGATGCTGCTTAATAACAAGGAATTCATTACACAAATCAAAGAAGCTCTTACGGTATTCCTACGGATAAATGTGAATTCGGTGCAGGACCCCAGAATATTATGGATGTCGACAAAGGGAATGATCAAGGATTTCACTGATAGCTTTTCCTCCCAAATACGCAAGAATCGATGCTCAAAACTGGCTGAACTGGAAACACTTTACTCAACGTTATTTAATTCTTTGCAATACAACAACTCGGTTCAACTGGAAAATCAAGTCAATATACTAAAAAAAGAGATTAACGCCATATACAGACAACAATCTGAATTGCAAATACGTAGCACAAGACAACAGCAGTACTCCCAAGGTTCCAAACCAAGTCACCTATTAGCTATGCGACTAAGAGTCAATGCAAAATTTGCAGATATAACTACCATTAGAGCACAACAAGGACTTGTTACAGAACCCAAAGAAATAAACACGACATTCAAAGAATTCTACTCCAACTTATACAAATCAGAAACGACCTTCGATCAAAACAAGATGGACACATATCTTAATCAAATTAACCTCCCTAAACTTTCAGAGGATGACGCTAAACAGTTAGAAACACCGATCACACTAGATGAACTTAGGGAGGCCATATCTGAAATGCAAAGTGGAAGGGCCCCTGGAAGAGACGGTATCCCACCAGAAATGTACCTCTCTTGTTGGGACATAATTGGACCCTTATTACTAAATATGATTTTATACTCAGTCAAGGAGGGGAACTTCCATAAGAATGACAATATTGCACTCATAACAGTCCTCCTCAAAAAAGACAAAGACCCCACCGAGTGCGGTAGTTACAGACCTTTAAGCCTCCTCGGAACCGATATCAAACTGTACTCTAAGGTATTAGCCATCAGACTACAAAAGCATATGACGTCTTTAATTCATCCGGACCAAACAGGCTTCATAAGAGGCCGCCTGATCACTGATAACATAAGACGATTACTACACGTACTAGATGCTAACAAGGAAGACAACACACCTAAGGCGATGCTGTCCCTGGATGCAATGAAAGCTTTTGACAGGTTGGAATGGTCGTATCTATGGGCAGTGTTAGAAAGGATGGGGTTAGGAAAAGGATTCATTGATATGATTAAAGTATTATACAAAGACCCATCGGCCATGATTACAACAGGTACAATCACCTCCGAAATCTTTCCAGTATCACGGTCTTCCAGACAGGGTTGCCCCCTTAGTCCCGGACTATTCGATCTATCATTAGAGCCTTTAGCACAATATATAAGACAATCCCAATCCATAGAACCAATCGTAATCAAGGGCACACAACACAAAATTAGTTTATATGCGGACGACGTAATACTGTTCATGCAAAACCCCAACACCGCATTGCCTCATCTTCTCAAGTTGATTGAGGACTTTGGAGATTTATCGGGATTTAGGATAAATTGGCCGAAGTCGGCCTTCCTCCCACTTAACGCCCCTGCAAAAAGAAATATAACCCTCCCAGAAGAGATACCGATGGTAAAACACTTTAGATGTTTGGGAGTTGAAATATTCCCTACCATAAGCCAAACGGTGAAGCACAATTACATAAAAATCCAAAACAAAATCAAATACGACCTTGTCAGGTGGTCAAAACTTAAAAACTCAGTACAAGCACGGATATCAATAATTAAGATGGACGTCCTACCTAGAATCAACTTCTTCAGCTCAATGCTACCGTTACCCCCTCCAAAGGGTTACTGGAAAGAATTACACTCCTCCACATACAAATTTATTTGGAATAACAAACCACCACGTATAAAAAGATCCACCGCACAGAGAAACAAAGCAGACGGTGGTATGGCATTTCCAGATTTCCACCACTATTTTAAGGCATACACTTTAAGACCACTGACAACATGGTTTGATCCCCAAGCATCAGTATCCTGGAGAAATTTAGAAGAAAATATAGTAGCTCCACATAGGCTGAAGGACATAGTGTACACCAAATTATCAATTAAGCAATGCAAACGGAAATTTGGCCCCATAATCACTCATGCAATCCGGATATGGCGTGAAACACAAAAAAAAGACTCTATCCCACATAAATGGCATAATCATACTCCCTTGTTCAATAACAATGCACTCTTGATTGGAAAACGACCTATAAGATTCCCTAGATGGGAAAAGCAAGGCATACACACATTAGGAGACGTTTTCAACAAACAGGGTTTTTGTAGTTTTGATGAGATATGCAGAAAATTTAATCTCACCAAGTCCTCATATTATTTTTACGCACAGTTATTGGCATGTTTGAAGGCGCACAGTGTTCCATTAAGGATACCAATTGTACACCACAGATACCACAAATTCTTCTATGAAAGAGAGACATCGAGAGGTTTTGTTTCAGATTTTTATCATCAATTACTAACGGCCTCGTATGAAACCCTACATCTAGACTCAGTCTGGAGGAGGGATATACCAGACCTGGAGATAGACTTTGACTGGCAAGAAGCCTGGGCAAATGTACGCCTTGCATCAAGGAACCCGGACCATCAACAAATCAATCTTAACTATATTCACAGGACATACTTAACTCCTATAAGACTGAACAAAATGGGTCTTAAACAAGACTCCAAATGCTCCTTATGTACAAATGGGGACGAAGGGACATTTATGCACATGTACTGGGACTGCCCACCAGTTAAGATATTTTGGAAAGAAGTGACCCAGCAATTGTCAAATCTCTTAACTCTGGATATACCTGTACACCCCTCTGTATTACTGCTGAATGATGTCTTTGAGCATGCAGTACCTCCACAGCTAAAGAGATTGGTTTTATCCGGTATCACAGTGGCTAAAAAGCTGATAGCATCACGATGGTTTCAACCGGAAAAAATGTGCCGTAAGGTCTGGATTCTTACATATCTCGATGTGATTTATCAAGAAATATCAACAGCTAGAATTTTGGGTCTCAATGAATCCAAAATGGCAATGTGGTTAGAAGTGGTGGAGAGAATAAAAGCCAGCATATAATGGTAGTGTCTGGTTAGGAACAAATTATAATGGTTGGATTATCCAATGGGGGGTCCGGGAGAGGGGGGTACGAGCTGGAGCATATGTGTATTTGTATATCCTATTGTGTGTTGTCATGTTTGTTTATGTGTTTGTTTAAAAAATAATAAAAAAATAAAATACAAAAAAAAAATACTGGAACAAGGAAAAAAGGGCAATGTGCCTTTAAGAGGCGAGCAGGCTGAGGGGAAGGCTAAGGGAGAACACAAAATACTGGAAACAAGAATTAGGGAAAATTGGCACTGTGCCTTTAAGAGGCGAACAGGCTAAGGGGCTAAGGGACAGGGCCAGGGCAAAGGACAGGGCAGGAACAGGGGCACTGGAGAGGGGAACAGGGACAGAGGCCCGGGGAGGCGGGCTGGAGACAGGGACAGAGAAAACAGGGTTAAGGCCTTGGACAGGGCGAGAACAGGGGCACTGGAGAGGGGAACAGGGACAGAGGCCCGGGGAGGCGGGCTGGAGACAGGGACAGAGAAAACAGGGTTAAGGCCTTGGACAGGGCGAGGGCCAGAGCTGCTTACAGGGATGGAGTAGGAGCGCGCAGGCTAGACGTCTGGAGTGGAGCGCGTCGGCTTGAAGAGCGCGCCGGCTCAGAGAGCGCGCCGGCTCGGAGAGACGCATCCTCCCGTAGAGAATTAGAGAGCGATGCGCGTCTGGAGTAGTAGCGCGCCGGCTAGAAGTCTGGAGTGGTGCGCGTCGGCTTGAAGAGCGCGCCGGCTCGGAGAGCGCGCCGGCTCGGAGAGACGCATCCTCCCGTAGAGAATTAGAGAGCGATGCGCGTCAGGAGTAGTAGCGCGCCGGCTAGAAGTCTGGAGTGGTGCGCGTCGGCTTGAAGAGCGCGCCGGCTCGGAGAGCGCGCCGGCTCGGAGAGACGCATCCTCCCGTAGAGAATTAGAGAGCGATGCGCGTCTGGAGTAGTAGCGCGCCGGCTAGAAGTCTGGAGTGGTGCGCGTCGGCTTGAAGAGCGCGCCGGCTCGGAGAGCGCGCCGGCTCGGAGAGATGCATCCTCCCGTAGAGAATTAGAGAGCGATGCGCGTCTGGAGTAGTAGCGCGCCGGCTAGAGCGCGTCTGCGCGGGGTCTGGAGTGGAGCGCGTCTGCTGTAGGAGCGCGTCTGCTGTAGGAGCGCGTCTGCTGTAGGAGCGCGTCTGCGCGGGGTCTGGAGTGGAGCGCGTCTGCTGTAGGAGCGCGTCTGCTGTAGGAGCGCGTCTGCTGTAGGAGCGCGTCTGCGCGGGGTCTGGAGTGGAGCGCGTCTGCTGTAGGAGCGCGTCTGCTGTAGGAGCGCGTCTGCTGTGGGAGCGCATCTGCTGTAGGAGCGCGTCTGCACGGGGTCTGGAGTGGAGCGCGTCTGCTGTAGGAGCGCGTCTGCTGTAGGAGCGCGTCTGCGGTAGGAGCGCGTCTGCGCGGGGTCTGGAGTGGAGCGCGTCTGCTGTAGGAGCGCGTCTGCTGTAGGAGCGCGTCTGCTGTAGGAGCGCGTCTGCGCGGGGTCTGGAGTGGAACACTGGAATACCTCCCGTAGAGAATTAGAGAGCGCAGGCTGTGTCCCACTCCAGGCAAACGGCGACAGGTGGCGAAGGCTGGCACCTCGTCTCACGCCGGAGATGAAACAGCATACAGAATACAGAAACAGATAGCGATACGGAATAGAGAATCTCCCGTAGGAGCTTACAGATAGAGAACGACCCGACGAGGACTGGGGGGGGAGATCGAGGTATTTAAAGCCCACTGGGGCGCTAATTAGAACACACATCAGGTGCGAGATGGTAATTGATACTTGACTTAGAAGTGTGTGTTCGGCAAGGACCAATCAACACAGAATCCTCACAGTACCTTAAAGGAACGGAGCGAGGCAGGGAATGCAATACATAAACAACGACAACGCGAGGGTGGGGGCTGGTGAGGTGAGGAGACAGGGAATAAAAGGTCCAGGGAACAGGAATTAAAGGTCCAGGGAAGAGGCGAACCTCACAGTACCCTAAAGGAACGGAGCGAGGCAGGGAATACAATACATAAACAACGACAACGCGAGGGTGGGGGCTGGTGAGGTGAGGAGACAGGGAATAAAAGGTCCAGGGAACAGGAATTAAAGGTCCAGGGAAGAGGCGAACCTCACAATTCTTACACAATAAAGAAAAATCATCATGTGATTAAATGCATACATTTTCTTTTACTTTTAATTCTTTCTGTAGTTAATTAATCGAAATTAATGCGATAAAGTCCCAGCCCTATTATAAATATATAATAATTAAAAAAAAGATTATTATTATCTTTTTCCCCCTCCTTTTTTCCGATTTTTCTCCCATCCCACTGTTAGTCGTTATGCCAATTCCCAACCCCCTTCCTGGTTGTTGCGCACCCCCCCCCCTACTGTTGGTCCGGGAGGCCGGAGACGGTCACATGTTTTCCTCCGACACATGTGCAGCCAGCCAGCCTGGCAGCGCAGATTCTCACCGGGAGAGTGTAACGTGTGGAAGGTCACACTACCTTTCTCCAGATCCTACCCTTGCTGTGCAGGCACCCCGAGCTAACTGTAGGGGTCGCTGGCCACAACGCCCAGGACCCACCCACGGCTTCCCTCCCCCTAACTCAGCCAAACGAGTTAGTATAGAGATCAGCCCAAGCCAAGGCAATGCTGACTCTCCGGGAGTCGAGACCGCAGCCTCTTGCATTGGTGACGAGCACAATCTCCGCTACGCCACCTGACCGCCCCATATAATAATAATTATAAATATTTTTTTCCTGTTGTACCGAACTCGTACCGAACCGTGACCCCAATACAGAGGTACATACCGAACCGTGGCTTCTGTGTACCGTTACACCCCTAGTTATTAGTGAGATTTTTGTTTTTGAAATGTGTTAATAATTTCACGGAAAACCGCCATTTTGAATTAGCAGCCGTCGCCGAATGATGATGATTTGTAGTCATATGAGAATAGGGCATCCAGAGCTCTCAACGAGCATTGAAATTTCGAAAAACTACAGTACCCAGCGAATTCTAGCTTCCTGCAAGCAAATGACTTCTGTTTGAAATACAATTATTTCTCTTATTTCTCGGGATACTCTATCACAAAACTGAATGTAATTGGCATAGATTTGTGTCTACCTTCTGTGAACGTTTAGCAACCATCTGTGTTGAAATCCGATCCAAAATGGCGGAGCCATCGTTGTTCTCCTCTTTACAACGCAACTACTCATGTAAATTGGAGTCTCAAATTAAAGTGTTAAAAAAAGAGATTACCGTAACTCCATTTTAAGACAACAATCTGAATTTCAAATACGCAGTACAAGACAACATTATTACTTTCATGGCTCTAAACCGAGTCACCTACTAGCTATGAAGATACGATCCAATGCACAATTTGCTGATATACCCGCTATTAAGGACCAACAGGGACTTGTTACTTGATAAATCACATCGAGATATGTAAGAAACCAAACCTTCCGGCAAATTTTTTCCGGTTGAAACCAGCGTGATGCGATCAGCTTTTTAGCTACTGTGATACCCGATAAAACCAATCTCTTTAGCTGTGGATTTACTGCAAACTCAAAAACATCATTCAATAGTAATACAGAGGGGTGTACTGGTATATTCCAAGATACGAGTTTTGATAAATGTTGGGTCACATCTTTCCAGAATGCCTTAACTGGTGGGCAGTCCCAATACATGTGCATAAATGTCCCTTCGTCTCCATTTGTACATTGGGAGCATTTGGAGTCTTGTTTAAGACCCATTCTGTTCAGTCTTATAGGAGTCAAGTATGTCCTGTGAATATAGTTAAGATTGATTTGTTGATGGTCCGGGTTCCTTGATGTAAGTCGGACATTTGCCCATGCTCCTTGCCAATCAAAGTCACTTTCCAGGTCTGGTATATCCCTCCTCCAGACAGAGTCTAGTTGGAGGGTTTCATACGAGGACGTTAGTAATTGATAATAAAAACCTGAAACAAAACCTCTCGATGTCTCTCTTTCATAGAAGAATTTGTGGTATCTGTGGTGTTCAACTGGTATGTCTAATGGAACACCGTGAGACTTCAAACATAGCCGTAACTGTATGTAAAAAAGCCATGTGGACTCGGTGAGATTAAATTTTGTGCATATTTCTCCATAACTACAAAAACCCTGGTTGTTAAAAACATCCCCTAATGAGTGTATGCCTTGCTCTTCCCATATAGGGAATCTTATAGGACGTTTTTCAATTAAGAGTGCATTGTTATTGAATAAGGGAGTGTGATTGTGCCATTTTTGTGGGTTAGGATATTTTTTTTGTGTTTCACGCCATATCCGGATAGCATGGGTAATTATGGGGCCAAATTTCCGCTCACAGTGCTTGATTGGTAGTTTAGTGTATGCTATGTCCTTCAGTCTATGTGGGGCTACTATGTTTTCTTCCAATTTTCTCCAGGATACTAATGCTTGGGGATCAAACCATGTTGTCAATGGTCTTAATGTGTACGCCTTAAAATATTGGAAAAAATCTGGAAATGCCATGCCACCGTCTGCTTTATTTCTCTGTGCGGTGGATCTTTTTATACGTGGTGGTTTGTTATTCCAAATAAATTTGTATGTGGAGGAGTGTAATCTTTTCCAGTAACCCTCTGGAGGGGGTAACGGTAGCATTGAACTGAAGAAGTTGATTCTAGGTAGTACATCCATCTTAACTATTGATACCCTTGCCTGTACTGAGTTTTTAAGTTTTGCCCACCTGTCAAGGTCGTCTTTGATTTTGTTTTGTATTTTTGTGTAATTGTGCTTCACCGTTTGTCTTATGGTGGGAAATATTTCCACTCCCAAGCATCTAAAAGGTATCTCACCTGGGAGGGTTATATCTTTTTTTGCAGGGGTGTTAAGTGGAAGGAAAGCCGACTTCGGCCAATTTATTTTAAATCCCGATAAATCACCAAAGTTCTCAATCAACTTGAGTAGATGAGGCAATGTGGTGTTGGGGCTTTGCATGAACAATATTACGTCGGCCGCATATAAACAAATTTTATGTTGTGTGCCCTTGATTACGATTGGTTCTATGGATTGGGATTGTCTTATATATTGTGCTAAAGGCTCTAATGATAGATCGAATAGTCCGGGACTAAGAGGGCAACCCTGTCTGGCTGAGCGTGATACCGGAAAGATTTTGGAGATGAATGTACCTGTTGTAATCATGGCCGATGGGTCTTTGTATAATACTTTAATCATATCAATGAATCCTTTTCCTAACCCCATCCTTTCTAATACTGCCCATAGATACGACCATTCCAGCCTGTCAAAGGCTTTCATAGCATCCAGGGACAGCATCGCCTTAGGTATGGTGTCGTCCTTGTCTGCATCTAGTACGTGCAGTATTCGTCTTATGTTATCAGTGATCAGGCGACCTCTTATGAAGCCAGTTTGGTCCGGATGAACTAAAGACGTCATATGCTTTTGTAATCTGATGGCTAATACCTTAGAGTACAGTTTGACATCGGTTCCGAGGAGGCTTAAGGGTCTGTAACTACCGCACTCGGTGGGGTCTTTGTCTTTTTTGAGAAGGACTGATATGAGTGCAATATTGTCGTTTTTATGGAAGTTCCCCTCCTTGACTGAGTATAAGATCATATTTAGTAATAAGGGTCCAATTATGTCCCAACAAGAAAGGTACATTTCTGATGGGATACCGTCTCTTCCAGGAGCCTTACCATTTTGCATTTCGGATATGGCCTTCTTGAGTTCCTCTAGTGTGATCGGTGTTTCTAACTGTTTAGCGTCATCCTCTGAAAGTTTAGGGAGAATAATTTGATTAAGATATGTGTCCATTTTGTTTTGATCGAAGGTCGTTTCTGATTTATATAAGTCGGAGTAGAATTCTTTGAATGTATCGTTTATTATTTTGGGGTCTGTTTCAAGTACTTGTTGTGCTCTAATGGTAGTTATATCTGCAAATTTTGCATTAATTCTTAATCGCATGGCTAATAGGTGACTAGGTTTAGAACCTTGGGAGTACTGCTGTTGTCTTGTGCTGCGTATTTGTATTTCCGATTGTTGTCTGTATATGGCATTGATCTCTAATTTTAGTACGTTAACTTGATTTTCTGGTCTAGTTGAGTTGTTGTATTTTAAAGAATTAAATAACATTGAGTAAAGCGTTTCCAGTTCAGACAGTTTTGTGCATTGATTCTTGCGCATTTTGGAGGAAAAGCTATCAGTGAAATCCTTGATCATTCCCTTTACCGACATCCATATTATTCTGGGGTCTTGCACCGAGTTTGCATTCTCCCGTAGGAATACTATAAGAGCTTCTTTGAGTTGTGTAATGAATTCCTTGTTATTAAGCAGCATCGAATTAAAACGCCATCTTGGGGCCCGGGAAGATAGTATACCAAATGTTCCTTTTAGGAGTAAATAACAGTGATCTGATAGTGCATTGGGTATCATTTCCACTTCATATTTATCAAATAGTCTCGGGGATGCAAAGACAATCTATTCTGGATAATGTGTTATGTCTCGCCGATCGACAAGAGTACTTTCGGGTCGTGGGATTAAGTGAACGCCATAAGTCATTTACACCTGTAATCTTCGACCAATCCTTTAATGCTTTTTTTTTTATCCACTTTTTCTCCCATTTTTCTATATTTTTCTCCCATCCCAATTTCGTATCATCCAATTCAACCCTCCCCTGTCACGAACGCTGTTTCTTGCCTCCCACAAGCCGGCTGCAATGTGGACTAAGTCATACATAGCACGAGTCCCCTCCGGTACTTGAGGTAACAGCAGTCGCATCTTTTCACCTGCGCAGCTCGATCTCTCAGTGTCGAGGAGTAACGCGTGGGAGGCTCACGCTGCCCCCGACACTTCCTGATTCTACTGCGCAGGCGCACCAACCGACTTGTAGGAGTCGCTTGTTCACAACGTTCGATCCCCACCCTTCAGTTTTCCCTCCCCGTAATACGGCCAATGTGTATTACTGCGGACGACCAGCTAAACTGAAAACAATGTGGAGAGCTGGATTCGAACACGCGAATCCTAGCATCTCCACACTGGTGGCGAGTGCCTTGCCCACTACACCACCTAGCCGCCCCAATCCTTTAATGCTTTAGATGAATTCTTTTGTTCGCTGGAAAAGGCGAGGTAAGATTTGTCCATCCTTGGATTCCAAATGGCATTAAAATCTGCACCTATTATAAATGAGTAATCGGGAAGGTTTAACATTGCATTGGTTAGTGTAGTAAAGAAACCCTCTTCGTACAAATTTGGGGCATATACCGCTGCCAACGCTATTTTCCTGTTATTGTGTACAATCCTAGCTATAGTTATACGCCCATCTGCATCCGACCATACCCCCTTTAATTCAATATTTAACTTACGTCTGAGGACTATGGCTACACCTCGAGTTCTCGTACCAAAAGAAGAGTGACTAATATTATGATATGTGTTATCCGCTAACGTATCTATGTCTTCCTCTAAAATGTGCGTTTCGCTTAGTAGAGCCACGTCCACATGTTCTTTTTTCATCAGTGTGAGCACGCTTTTGCGTTTGTGTTGTTTATTTATCCCACCAGTGTTCCATATCATTATATTCAAACTAGCCATAATCTATACATGTTTTTGTGTAGTTTTTGGTAATGCTTCTGGAGTGCGAAGCTACAATAGATGTACATCCAATTATTGAGGTCCCGTTGAGAGCCGAGCTTAAAAACATATATACAAATAAAAATCCCCTTTTTTCCCCTCTCCCAGAGAGTCGTACAGGCCTGTGTTCCATAAACACATCCTCCGCGTATGATCCCCTCCCTTAGGCCACCGGATTGCCCAAACTGAGCTTTGTAATCCTAATCTTCCTATGCTAATTGCCATAGGATCTAACATTTTCATTCTAATTCAATAGAATGTCGCTTTTGGTCTTGCGCCTTCCCTTACTGTAATGAAATATTATGAAAAATGAAAAAAAAAGAATAATACACTTTCATCGATATATTCATTTGAACCTTCTACTAACTTATGTAGGAAACATCAGAAAAAAGGAAAAGATTGTAGAGAAACACTAACACCTTATTATGAAGAACAATGGGAAAGAACAATGTAAGATAAAAAAGAAAAAAAGGAGTGAGAGCTAAAATAAAACTCAACGTGGAGAAACCACTAGAACAGAATTGAGTAAATAGATAAAAGAGAAAAACAGAGACTTTTAGAGCTACAATGTGCCAATCTCTACATCAGTGGAGTGATTATTTAAATTATTAGAATAACCTTGTTGTGCTCATACGTTTAGGTGTGGTTGATTTTTTTTTTAAGTCTTATTAAGGCCTGATTAAACTTCAGTCAATTGATCATATGCTTATGCTTATACACACCGGATGTTAATGTTAGAGTTGCAGGCCTTCATTGTAATGGTGCATTATATTCTAGAAGGTTGTAGAATACACTAGTATATACTAACAGACTGCTGTTATGTTCCAGAATGATCTTCCTACCCAGGGTTCATGACTACTAGTATTTTCGGGATATTTCTTAGTGACCCAGAGCAGTCGAGCGATGAGCCCAGAATATTCCAGATTGTTCTTAGTGTCAATGATATATTCTTGTCTCCACGGAGACCAGAAGTCTGTAAATATAATGCATTACGAACCATATTATACACATTGTGCCTTGGTGTAGCCGGCATGCATATCATCTGCTACTTTTGTTGAGCCCGGATAAAGTCATTCTAATACTGAGATACACAGAGAAAGAGAGAGATGAGAAGGCTTATCTGTTGTTAGACAGTGTTTCGTTCTGCCCTGGGGGTTCTGCTCCGTGTAGATTCCAGTATTCCTCGGCTTCTTTAGGCGTGTGTAATCCTACCCTACGGCCGTCTCTACCCACGATCGATAATAGTGCCGGGTATACTAGCCTTGGTTTGAGGCCAGACTTGAACAATTTCTGCATCACCTCCTTGTAGGGGAAACGCTGAGCGATGGCCTCTTTGCAAAGATCCTCGTAGATAAATATTGGATTTTCACCATGTTTCAGCTTTCCCCTTTGGTTGCGAGCAATTCTGATGATGTCATCTCTTATTGCCGTCTTGCGCAGAGTAACAATGATGACTCTTGGACCGTTGCCTCTTTGTTCCCGAGTACCGATTCTGTAACCTTGGTCCACTATCAGCTCTGTGGTTAGAATGTTGTTACCCAAAATCTCTGATAACACTGTTGGAAACTTGTCGTCTGTGCAATTGACTGATTCATCAAGACCTACAATGCGGATGTTATTTCGCCTGTAGTAACGTTGGGTTTCGAGTAGCCTCTCCATCGCTTCATCTTTAACTTCTTGTATTTTTATCCGACATGCCTCTTCCACTTTTTTTATCTCCTCTGTTACCTCTGTCAAACCAACGTTGATGATCTTCTCGTTCTCTTTGACTGCCCGTGTAATTTCTGTCACCGTATTCTCCACTGTCGTGATTCGCACGGACTGTACAGCGACCGCTTTCATAACTTCTTCTAATTTAGCATCGATGTGTTCGAATTTAGTATCGATGTGTGCGACGTGTAATTTGAAAGCTACCATCTGTTCCTTAATTAGATTCTTGATCAGGCTAGTCAGGGAGTTGAAGTCGGGTTGTGTAATTACACTGCCAGTGCCAGTTGATATTGTAGCTGCAGTGATGGGGCCGACGGGTTTGTTGGCTATTATATTCTCAATATCCTCTGCTTTGTCCTTCACGCTACTTTTTCCTGTCGTTCCCGTTGTGTTGTCCTCTATTGTCTCCATCTCGGAGCCAGTCGCCGATGTACCCGGTATATTCTCCGTTATATTCCCATCGGGGGTTGTCAACAGCGGATCTGCCGGCGCGTCGCCTGTTGTTTTCTTGGAACGTGTATCAATCGTCACCGTTGGATTCGCTGCTTCGTGTTTCTTTCTACCCTTTTTCTCATCCTTACACCCCATGTTGAGTCTTTATGTCTTTTGATATAGTTAGTAGGAGTTCCTATCAATACATACGATGTGGTCTAATCTCTTTTGTATTTGTTAAAATAATGTTTTTGAACGAAATTAACGGTGACGGGAGCGGAGCTGTTACCAAATGCGTGTGCTACATATTGTAGCTAAACCGGAAGTCTCTAAAGCTAAACTGGATTAATTTCTTGATCAAATTAACCTACCTAAAATTTCAGAGGAAGACGCTAAACAGTTAGATGCACCTATTACACTAGAGGAACTTAGGGAGGCGATATCTGAATTGCAAAGTGGTAAGGCCCCTGGATGGGATGGTATCCCACCAGAACTGTACCTCTCATGTTGGGATGTAATCGGACCCCTGTTACTTGACATGATTTTATACTCAATCAAAGAGGGGAACTTCTCCAGGGACGTTAATATGGCACGTATAACTGTCCTCCTTAAAAAAGACAAAGACCCCACCGACTGTGGTAGTTATAGACCCTTAAGCCTCCTCGGAACCGATATTAAGCTATACGCTAAGGTACTAGCCATCAGACTTCAAAAGCATATGACATCTTTAGTTCATCCTGATCAGACAGGCTTCATAAGAGGCCGCCTGATCACGGATAATATTAGACGGTTACTGCATGTGATAGAAGCCAGCAAAGAAGCTGTACCTCCTGTAGCGGTATTATCCTTGGATGCGATGAAGGCCTTTGATAGGTTGGAATGGTCTTCTTTATGGGCAGTACTTGGAAGGATGGGGTTAGGAGATGGATTTATTAATATGATCAAAGTACTATACACAGATCCGTCTGCCATGATTATAACAGGGAAATTCACCTCCCCAAACTTTCCTGTGTCACGCTCGTCCAGACAGGGTTGTCCTCTTAGTCCCGGACTGTTTGCTCTATCTCTAGAACCTCTGGCACAGTATATAAGACAATCCCAATCCATAGAGCCGATCTCAATTAAGGGCACACAACATCATATCAGTTTATAGCGGCTTCACGTAGAAATCACTGGCTGCGCGCAGAGACGAGTGCTTAGGCAAAAAATTGTTCCGAGTATATTTGCTTAGAAAATGTAATTGTCTAATTTAATTATTTTTTATTTCTCCACGCGGTAAATACACAGGTCACAACATGTTTACATGAACGTTTTGGAGTTGTATTTGGAGTGTATTTGGTGACTGTATACACTGTAAGGGAACGTCAGGCTATTGTCCTCCCCCACTTCCAGTGATGAAGCTAAGCTACGCTCACGCAGCGACTGTTCCCAAAGCTAAATGCACGCACAGAGACAAAAAAGGTATGTATCTTCTTGTCTAACTCCAGGGAAGATGTTAAATAAGCTAATTTCCCAAAATGTTGGAGTTTTCCTTTAAGATAAACTGGCCAAAATCGGCCTTCCTTCCACTTAATGTGACTGCGAAGGCTACCTCACTCCCAGTAAATATACCAATGGTAGAACACTTTAGATGTCTTGGAGTTGAGATATTTCCCACAATTTGCCAAACGGTGAAGTATAATTATACCGGATTCCTAGATAGGATCACAAACGACTTCGGCAGGTGGTCAAAACTAAAAAACTCAGTACAGGCCCGAGCATCAATAGTTAAGATGGATGTTTTGCCTAGAATCAACTTTTTCAGTTCAATGTTGCCGTTACCCCCCCCCCCCCCCGTTGGTTATTGGTTACTGGCAAAAATTACAATCCACCACACATACATTTATTTGGAACAATAAACCTCCACGAATAAAAAGATCCACTGCACAGAGAAATAAAGCCGACGGGGGTTTAGCATTTCCAGACTTCAGCTACTATTTTAAAGCGTTCTCTTTAAGACCACTGATCACCTGGTTTGATTATCAAGCATCTGTATCCTGGAGACCATTAGAGGAGAACATAGTGGCACCACATAGACTGCAGGATATAGTATACACCAACTTATCAATTAAGCAATGCAACTTGAAATTTGGCCCTCTTATTACACATGTGATTCGGATATGGCGTGACACACAGAAAAAATTTACTAACCAACATAAATGGCATAGTCATTCTCCCCTATTTAATAACAATTCACTCCTTATTGCACAACACAACCTATCAGATTCACCAAATGGGAAAAGAAGGGCATACATACATTGGGGGATGTTTTCAACAACCGGGGTTTTTGCAGCTTTAAAGATATATCTAACAAATTTAACCTCACCAAATCCACTTTTTATTTCTATCTACAATTAAGAGCAGCTTTAAAGGCTCATGGAGTTCCATTAAAGGTGCCACTTGAACACCACAGATATCACAAATTATTTTATGGAAAGGAGACATCGAGAGGCTTCTTATCTGAGTTGTATCGTCACTTACTTACTTCCTCATATGAGGTCCTTCCTCTAGACTTAGTCTGGAGGAAGGATATACCAAACTTGGAAGTAGATTTTGATTGGGATGAAGTTTGGGCAAACGTACGGCTTTCATCACGCAACCCGGATCATCAACAGATTAATCTTAATTTTATTCATAGGACTTACTTAACTCCTAGACGTTTGTACCTAATGGGGCTTAAACAAGACTCTCGATGCTCCTTATGTTTAAACGGTGATATTGGTACATGTATGCATATGTATTGGGAATGCCCTCCAGTTAAGACATTCTGGGAAGAAGTAACCACGCAATTATCAGAATTTTTTTTCTGACCATACCTGTACTGCCTTCTGTATTGATGTTGAATGATGTTTCTCAGTTAGCAGCCTCTATACAGGTAAAGAGACTAATTTTGTCCGGTCTTACGGCTGCTAAAAAGCTGATAGCATCACGCTGGATTCAACCGGATAAAATGTGCCGGAAGGTATGGGTTCTTACATATCTCGATGTGATTTATCTAGAGATATCTACCGCAAGAATTTTTGGTGTTAGTGAAGCCAGCATAGCAATCTGGTTAGAGGTGGTGGAGAGGATAAAGGTTAGCATATGAATTTGTAATTCCTGGTGTTAAACGGAATAATGGATGGATTGTCCAAAAGGGGGTCCTGGGGGGGGGGGGGGGGGGGAGCGAGCAAGAGCATAGGTATTGTATTGCATTTATTATGGGTAAATCTTTTAATCTACATTTATTTTGATTTAAGTACTGGACTGTCATTATTGTTATTATTGTGTCAATCATAGTCCTGTGATTTATTGTGGATTTCCATTGTTTATGTATTGTGTGTCTGGTTTTATGTAAAAAAAGGGGAAAAATAAAAAACATTTGTTTAAAAAAAATGGCGGAGCCATATCCATTCTAAGAGTAGAAGTCATTCTTCATTCTCGATGCACGCCTGGTGATACTAAATCCACATTTAACTCTGCCATTTGAAAGAGAAGATTTGGCCCGATCCATGATAGATGTGCGAGTTAATAAGGTAATTTATATGCCTCATATTCTATATTCTATAATAATATTTCAAATGGCAGAATTCAGTACTGTATCTAGAAAACTTCTGTTCAATCATCTTCCCTTTATTAATTTCCTTAGGTTTTTTGTACACGTGATCTCAAGAAGGTACTGAACAAGCTCAGTGGCAGTTTTTCATGTCTGGTCATTTTTAGCATGGTGTTATTCACTGTCAAAGATGCAAAGAAAAATCATAATTCATATTCTCCTTTGTTTCATCACAATTTAAGCAAGCCTAGTAATAGACACAATATTTATGACAATGGGAATACATTATATGAGATCCATATATGTCCCTAGATAACAAGAACATGCAAATTGACCTTGTAGAAGTGGAGCAATCTTCCATTTACTTAGGTATGTATTTTAGGCGGATTTTCAGAAAATAGGGCTCAGGCTCAAGAGGAAAATGATCTATTAAATTGACAAACGTCATATTCATGGCACAATTCAAACGGGATCAAAAATAATTTGTCTCTTGCCACTGACTACCATACTATTTATTTTCCAAAATAGAGTCACGTGGTGGTTTGCGGAAGGGGAGGGACTTGATCTCACCAACCAACCCCTGTAGCAAATCATAGGAATATTCTACCCACTTCTTCAGTCCTGTTGGAGCTTTTGAACAAAGGGAATCAGCATATCCTCACCACGTCATCACGTCTATCATTCATCAAAACAAAATGCGCAATCACTGTTGCCATGGACGCATGTGGTCAGCAGGTAATTCTAGGACTGATTAACGTTATCTGTAGTCAACGTTTTAAATAATTCATTCCTGTGTTCACTAAACTTGACTGGACACTGGACATGCTGAGGTTTACAGAGGACATGTGAGGGAGCAATGTGTCGATGCAGAGTATAACCTTCACATGATGATCAGCTGATTCAAGATGGTTGTTTAAACAGGGAAAACAGGAATCCATGTGGTCTCTGTTTAAACAGATCACATCTGTGCCAAAAAAAATCCAGGACCAAGCTTAATCCAGGTCTTTGAAACCGCCATTCAATTAATGTTCTTTGAACTCAATCAAGTTCTTTATTGAATAATTAGAAAGAAAGATGGAGGTCCTATAGGTCTTTTCTGCCCCCTTAGGCAAATGCGGTAAAAAAAAAAAAAAAAAAAAACAGTAATGTGTCAGTGTGCTTTTGAAATTAATCCTTGGCTTTTTTTTATTGGGCAAGTCAAAGCAGTCAAGTACAGAGTAGTACAACATGTGGCTCCCAGCGTTCCCCAAGCAGCCCTACACATATCCTTTGAGTCAACCAGTATCATAAACACCAAGCTTACACAAAGCACATTTCCTGTGAGCCGCCACTAGGGGCAGAACGGCTAACCGTGAGCCGTGTTAGTGACGTTGCCAATCATATAGCTGCTTCGCATCTAAAAAGAGCAGCGTTTTTTCTTTCTTACATCTGATCAAACAAACAGATAATTATGCCACACATTACTCCTCGGCTGCACCTACAATAATGACAGAATATATCATTTAACTTTATAGGATACAAATTAAAACCATAAATTAAACACATAATCTTATAATCTCTCATAATCTACTGCATCACTTTACACAAAAAGCAATAAGCAGTGTCTTAAATCCTTTATTGCTTGTCCTTATGAAACAAGTTGGTGTTGTGTTATCTCCAACTATATAAAATGTTCCTCGGGTTTGCCTAACTTTAAATAGTGAAGGCCAGTGATTCTCAACCTGTTTCATGTCAACATTGTTAAACATTAGGCCTCGGACCCCCATTTGATGACATTTAATAAGATAAGATTGTTGTTGTTGGATATGTTGAGAATTCTAAAGTGAAGAATAGTCACTCTTGTATTCCCATTGATCTAACAACCTCTTGTAAGTAAGTAAGTAAGTAAGTAAGTAAGTAAGTAAGTAAGTAAGTAAGTAAGTAAGTAAGTAAGTAAGTAAGTAAGTAAGTAAGTAAGTAGCAGTCTCTATCACTAGACCCAATTTAAATATGAACTTCAATATGTCCGGCAAAATATAGACCACTTTTAGCCCAAGCAGTTTAATTAATTATTACATATTTATGATATCACACAAATAAATGTAAATATGTAAAATGCACAACTGAAGTCCATTGTGCTAAAATAATTTGAATTGCACACACATAATTTGAATTGAACAGAAATCCTTTTTTTCTCCATTGTGCAAATAAATAAAATGTAAAACCTAATCTAAACTCCTCTTATAGCTTATAGCTTAATATTCCTTCATTCACTGATTGGACAGTCCTACACCATAAAGATAGCATATGTGCTGTCTTAAATGAAATAGATTAAGTAGTACTGTTTCTAACCCGTGTTTTCATCTGACATGGAGTAATTCCCAGAATTAGGTCTGAAGTTTCTGCAGTTAACTTCCTGGCTCTGTTGTGTTGCTCCCCCAGCCTGGCGCAGCCTCCACTCTTCTCCACATGAAGGCTGTGCCAGTCTAGCTCTGAGCCTTCATTAGCTATACTAGCACTTGGAAGTGTTCAGTGTTCTTCTCTCTCTCTCTCTCTCTCTCTCTCTCTCTCTCTCTCTCTCTCTCTCTCTCTCTCTCTCTCTCTCTCTCTCTCTCTCTCTCTCTCTCTCTCTCTCTCTCTCTCTCTCTGTCGCTCACTCGCTCTCTCCATCCCTCTCTTTCCTTGCCCCCCCCCCCCCTCTCTCTCTGCGTGTGTATACTCCATGTTTAATTACCATCCCCGGTCCTCCCTCTGGATCACCCCACTATATCATGCCACCTTATCATTATACCCTGGCTCCTCCACTCCATGTCACTCACTCACTCTCTCACTCACTCACACTCACACACACACACACACACACACACACACACACACACACACACACACACACACACACACACACACACACACACACACACACACACACACACACACACACACACACACACACACACACACACACACACACAACAAACACAGAATCCAAGGAACCACAGCTGGGCTGCAATTAGTGGAGAGGGGACAGAGGGGTACTTGGTAGAGAGCTGTATTAGTCTGTATACAGTTCCCTAGGATGGAGTCTTTTTAAGGAAACCTACAGACAGAGAGAGAAAGAGAGAACAAGAATGAGGGGAAGAAAAAGAGCGAGAGAAAACAAGGGGGAAAAGAAGTGGCACACAATGCCATGACACAACCCCTCCCACACACACACACACACACACACACACACACACACACACACACACACACACACACACACACACACACACACACACACACACACACACACTCCACCCCCCTCACCACCACCCATCCCCAAAATGCGTCTGGCGTTCAAACTGTTATTATTTGAACCAAACAAACCACTTCTAAACACTGGTTTCTGCCTTACCAGGCTCATATTTAGGCCTTTCTGTAAACAGCACAGCACAGAATGAATCAATTAAAAGGGCATTACTCTGGTTCCTGTTTATTTAAAACATGTTTACACTGTGCAGGGTCCTCCCGCCTGCCTGATTGCCTGGAAATTCATATTCCCCCCCCTACCTCACCCTCGGGTTACAGCACGAGTGAAGGTATAAATTACAAACACATTTTGGACTTCTTTTTAAAAAAAATTTATATTGATCTCGTCTTCTTGCGGGGCATGATTAGACGAGCTCGGTCGGATCTCCCAACGATCTGGGTCAAAGATGACGGAGTGGAAAAGTCACAGGACGCGGAGACATCACAGCTGGAGATGCTTCACTGTTACCTGTTTATTGCACAATGTTGTTTTTTTATTGGATTCTATTATATGTTGTACCACTGTATTTTTATTGGATTCTATTATATGTTGTACCACTGTATTGCACATCGTCGCGGGCAAGACCACCCGCATTTCATTGTATACTTGTATGCCGTGACAATTAAAACTCTTGACTTGACTTGACTTGACTTGACTGCAGGAGGGAGGGGCGGACGGACGCAGAGGAGGAGGAGGGAAGGGACACTAAGGCTGCGGTTACACACAGGGGTATTTTCGTTTAGTTTTCAAGGTCAGTTTCGCTTTCCAGAACGCAACATAATGGCAGGCATGTTAGACATTGGTTTTGCCTCCTGAACACAGTGATGTAGTACAATGCCAAAGCAGTAGGTGGCAGTAGGTGGCTGTGACGACCCCCACTCTACCTGCTAATGGAGAGTCTGTTGACTCACCAGGAAGCATGGTGGAGTGGACTTGACTTAATCCTCTTTACCCCGTTGGGGGGCATAGGGCGTCCACCAGAGCTCTCCATCTCACTCTCTTCTGGGCCAGGGCCTTTGCTTCTTTCCAGCTCACTCCGATGTTCTTTAGGTCTTGGAGTGTGAAATGTCTCCAGGTGTTTCTCGGCCTACCGGCTTTCCTCTTCCCCTGCGGGTTGTAGTCCAAGGCCTGTCTAGTGATGTTGTTGGAGTCCTTCCTAAGGGTATGCCCTATCCAGTTCCACTTTCTCCTTTTGATGGTGGTAGCTATGCTGTCCTGGTTGGTTATCCTACACAGCTCTTCATTTGTGGTTTTGATGGGCCATCACAGCTTGAGGATGTAGCGCAGGCATTTGTTGACAAACACCTGGATCTTGCTTGTGAGGCCCTCATTAGTCTTCCACGTCTCAGAGCCGTAGAGCAGGACAGTCTTCACATTGGTATTGAAGATCCGTAGCTTGGTGTTGTTGGAGAGTTGCTTGGACAACCAGATTGGCCTGAGTATCCTGAATGCTACCTGTGCTTTGCTGATGCGTGCCTCTATGTCCCTGTCTGCTCCTCCATCCCTGCTGATGTTACTCCCTAGGTAGGTGAAGTGCTCCACGTCCTCTATGGCCTCTCCCCTTAGTGTGATTGGATCATGTGTTTTTAGATTTAACCTCATGGTCTTGGTTTTTACGGTGTTGATCTTGAGTCCAAGCTGGTCACTGTTAGTCTGTCTTCTGTTGCATGTGTGTGTGGTTTTCAGAGACTAGCGCAAGGTCGTCTGCGTATTCCAGGTCCTCGAGCTGGGTAAACAAGGTCCACTGGATTCCTGTCCGTTGATTTTCAGTTGTTCTTCTCATGATCCAGTCAATGGCAATGAGGAACATCAAAGGAGAAAGAAGACAACCCTGCCGCACCCCTGTTGTGATGGCAAAGGTGTCTGACAGTTTGCCCTTGCAGATCACCCGGCCATTGAAATCCTGGTACACGTTCTTTATTAGGTTGATGATCTTAGAGGGTAGGCCATAGTGACCTAGGAGTTTCCAAAGCACTTCCCTATCTAGGCTGTCAAAGGCTTTTTCAAAGTCTACAAAATTCATGCACAGGGAGTTTTGCCACTCAACACACTGCTCGATAATAATTCTCAAAGTAGCAATATGGTCTGTGCATGACTTATCCTTCCTAAAACCTGCTTGCTCTTTCCTCAACTGTCCGTCTAAGGCTGCTTGTATCCTACCTAAGATAATCCTACAAAGAACCTTGCTAGGGACGGACAGGAGCATTATGCCTCTCCAGTTGTTGCATTCACTGAGGTTTCCTCTTTTTGGAATGGTGACCATTAAAGCCCAACATCCAGGTTAAACCCTACTGATCAATTATGGGTATTTACATCATTGGTATATAATTTCATTATTTATTTTTTTCCATTTGACACCGGAAATGCCAATTTGAAAGAGTTAAAAAGGTCCACGCACGAATAACATGCACGCGCGAATCAAAAAAGCTTATTATTGACACATTGACGGTGACTGCTAGATAATTAGCCAATTATTTACCGGACGCGCGCCGCCAAAGGACGGACGGAACGCAGAGAGAACTGCCCGCGTGGAATATCGATTCAACGTCGAGGTGGTACTCGGTGGTACCGAGACGGAGGGATACACACGACGTGGTACATCAGGAGGACGCAGTCAACTCAAGGGAAGTGCAAACGCTAATGTTGACTGTTTTTCTGAGTGGAATCGCCGTATTCTACTAGTGCTAAGATTGCTAGTGGGAGCTAACTGGCTAAGTGGCTCGGCTAGCCAACCAAGTGCTAACACTGCTAGCCGCTAGCCAACCAAGTGCTAACACTGCTAGCTGCGAGCCAACCAAGTGCTAACACTGCTAGCCGCTAGCCAACTGAGTGCTAACACTGCTAGCTGCTTGCTAACCAGGGAAGGAAGCTAGCATGGCTAGCTAAATTACTTTATCCAATACCAATAGGCTTTGCTTGTCGTATAGCAATACCGACCAGCTAAGCATCAACGCAGGCTATTAGGTATTGCTCATTCACGCCGTGGACAGTATTGTTGGCGTACCAACCTAAGCTATGCTTCAAACTACCACTATTATATATTATATGTGAATTGCTTATTCATGCCGTGGACATTATTGTTGATGCACCAACGCCTAAGCTGTGCATCAACCTACCTATATGTGAATTTCTTATTCACGCTGTGGACATTATTGTTGATGCACAAACCTAAGCTGTGCTTCAACCTACCACTATTATATATATTATAGGTGTATTGCTCATTCACGCCATGGACATTATTGTTGATGCACCAACGCCTAAGCTGTGCCTCAACCTACCTATTATATATTATGTGAATTGCTTATTCACCCCGTGGACATTATTGTTGATGCACTGAAGCTAAGAAACTGTGCTTCAACCTATCCTTTTCTATATTGCTCCTCCACGCCGTGAACTGTACTGTTGATGCACTGACGTTAAATAACTGTGCTTCAACCTACCAATTATATTATTGCTCTTTCACGCCGTGGACATTGTTGTTGATGCACCAACGCCTAAGCTGTGCCTCAACCTACCTATTATATTATTGCTCTTTCACACTGTGGACAGTATTGTTGACATACCTATGCCATTAGCTGTGCTTCAACCTACCAATTATATTATTGCTCTTTCACGCTGTGGACATTATTGTTGGCGCACCAACCTAAGCTGTGCTTCAACCTACCACTATTATATATATTATAGGTGTATTGCTCATTCTCGCCATGGACATTATTGTTGATGCACCAACGCCTAAGCTGTGCCTCAACCTACCTATTAGTGAATTGCTTATTCACCCCGTGGAAATTATTGTTGATGCACAAATGCCTAAGCTGTGCCTCAACCTACCTATTATAATATATGTGAATTGCCTTCACGCCGTGAACTGTACTGTTGATGCACTGAAGCTATGGAACTGTGCTTCAACCCACCTTTTTCTATATTGCCCCTTTCACATCGTGGACTGTGCTACAAGCAGCAAGTGTGCTAACGGTGTAGCTGTGCTTCAACCCACCGTATATTCCCATGTTACTAATTCCCACTGTGGGCAGTGCCGTTAAAATTACACTGCTACATGATAACTGTATAGCTTCAGACTGTTTACTCCATTGTCACTGCTGTCTGCGACCAGTAACCTAGCCGTGAAAGGAGCTCCAGTGAGGGCATACGGCTGACTGGGGCCAGATGGAGGGTACAGATGTGGAAGAGCTGAAGAAGAGGCGTACAGCTTTCACAAAGAGAGCAAACCAAGTAGCAGACAATATTAACACTGCGTTGCCAGCTGAGTTAATCAGTGACAGGAAAGCTCTCCAAACAGAGTTCGCCAAGCTTGTCGACGCTACAGGGGACTATGTTGGAGCATTGGAGGAGACTGACGCATCTGCACATGCTACTGTGATAGCCGACGTCACAGCAAAGAAGGACGCATGCAAGCAGAGGAAGGCAGCATTGGAAAGGAAGATTTTCTCCGAGGTATGGTCCCGCTTTGTTGAACCGAGGTTGGTTCCCCTCGAGGTGGAGTTCGAGGAGGCCTTGGAGGAGACAAAGAGACTCAGCACGCAATGGGCATGTTTTTCCATTGGGTTTATCTTATCGGGGGGGAAACCCTTGCGAGCACGGGGAGAACATGTAAACTCCACACAGAAAGGCCTGGGAGATCCTGGCATCATGGAAACCTGGTCCCCAAGCGGGAATCGAACCCTGGACCTTCTTGCTGTGAGGCGACAGTGTTAACCACTACACCACCGTGCAGGTACACAGTGTTGAAAGGAATGGCGACGTGGCCAGCCCACCTGGTGTCGCCAGTGACGCTCCTCAACTTGCCACTGAAGCTGGCCCCTCCCTGTCCGCCGACGACAAAGGTGCGGTAGCACATGCCCACTCTTCACCTCCCCAGTGTGACAGCGGTCAAGCAGGGGGCGCTTCTGAAAGCCCTCCCTTGCCTCTCGGCAGCCATGAGGAGGCCTCCAACGCCGTCCATCTCCAGCATGGAGTAGGGACCGCAGGAAGTGGGCCTCTCCAGCATGTCGGAGGGTGATCACCCCCACGGGTAAGATAACCCGGCAGTGAACCCTGTTGCAGTCCTCATGCCAACCCCACTGACACGTCTCAGTCAAGGGATGACCGCGCCACGCCACCTGGCAACGAGGGTGCATCACAAGAAGGTTTTGTGCCCCACAGAAGTTCCGGTATGACCACCGGCTACCAGGGGGCCAGACCTAGAATAAAGCTTGCAGCCATAAGTCTGCCTAAGTTCTCTGGGGACAGGAGGGCCTATTGGCGCTGGCGGGACAACTGGGAGAGCCTCCAAGAGCTGGCAGAACCCTCAGGTTTTCTGGTGTGCAAGCTGTACCACCTACTGGACAGTGTGGAAGAGCTACTGAGGAAAAAGCTTGGGCTGGATCGCTGCAGAACCGCAGATAACATCTACAGGCTCCTAGACAACCGCTTTGGGGATAGGAGCGTGACTACAAGCCTGATCCTCAAGGACCTGGAAGAAGTGCCTGCAGTGTGAAGCAACCAGCCTAGGCCGATGATAGACCTGGTCCAGGTAGTGGAAACCGCACTGTATGACCTGAAGGACCTTGGAATGGAGGATGTTATCAAGAACCTAACTGTCGCCGCCATAGAAAGGAAGCTGCCTACAGGCATGAGAGAGAAGTGGATCTCCTACGAGCGTGACCCCGCAAATGGCGTCACACCCAGAAGCTACTTCGACAGGCTCTTGTCATTCCTGAAAGGACAGGAGAGGGTCCTCGAAAGGCTAGCACAGCTGGAGATCGGAACCACCTATGCCGGTGTTAGACCAAGCCAGTGTGAGAGGCTGAGCGACAGAGGTAGTGAAAGACAACAGTGAGTGAAGTCAGGAGGGAGTCCCAGAGGGACCCGTGCACCATGTGTGGAGACAAAGCACATAGAGGGAGACTTTATTTCTGCCCGGCCTTCATGAAGGCTTCATTGACGGAGAAGAGCCCAGGTGGAAAAGGCAGGGATGTGTGCCAAATGCCTCACTTATCACGGGGTTGATGGCGGGTGCATGGAGAGATTCTTCTGCCAAAAGGAAGAGTGTGTGGAAGAGGATGGCCCTGTCGAGCATCATTTCTTCCTCTGCCCCAAGACGCAAGGGAGGAGTGAAGCAACCGAGGAGTCAAGAGCTAGGAGAGGACCTGTCGGCGACTCAAATGGAGGTGGTCAGAAAGGCCTTCACAAACAAAGTGACCTCTAAAGTGTGCACCGGCAAGAGCCTGGTGGACAAAAGTGGCTTAAGAGAATACCCAGTCCTGATGATGCTCGTGGATGTCACCACAAGAAGAGGAGACTGGGGCGGTCAGGTGGCGTAGCGGAGATTGTGCTTGTCACCAATGCAAGAGGCTGCGGTCTCGACTCCCGGAGAGTCAGCATTGCCTTGGCTCGGGCTGATCGCTATACTAACTCGTTTGGCTGAGTTAGGGGGAGGGGAGCCGTGGGTGGGTCCTGGGCGTTGTGGACAGCGACCCCTACAGTTCGGTCGGGGCACCTGCTCAGCAAGGGTAGGATCTGGAGAGAGGTAGTGCGACCTTCCACACGTTACACTCTCCCGGTGAGAATCTGCGCGGCCAGGCTGGCTGCCGGCTGGCTGCACATGCGTCGGAGAAAAGCATGTGACAGTCTCCGGCCTCTCGGACCAACAGTAGGGGAAAGTGCGCAACAACCAGGAAGGGGGTTGGGAATTGGCATAACGACTAACAGTGGGATGGGAGAAAAATCGGAAAAAAGAAGGAGGGGGAAAAATATAATAAAAAAAAGAAGAAAAAAAAGAAGAGGAGACTGTGTGGGGGCCTTGATCGACCTCGCCTCCGACACAAACTATATCACACACAAAGACGCCAAAAGACTCGGGCTGACCGGCGAGCCAATCACACTGGTCGTGTACAGTGTGGGGAAGATGGCAGTCAGAATTGACACAAAGCGATATGTGGTGGTGATGAAGGTATGGACCCCAAAGGGGACCTTAAGGTTCCATGAGATGCTCTGCTATGGCCTTGAGGACATTGCCAAAGTGGACCGAGCTGGAGCTGTTCTTTCCACGTGTCCAGCCAGGAGAACTAACCCGGCCCGAGACCATTGACCTGCTCATCAGTGCCCGGGAAGGTTGCTTAGTCCCACAAAGAGTGGGGAGAGTCTGCGATCTGGTGCTGTGGGATGGCCCGCTGGGCAAGACAGTGAGTGGTGCGCATCCGGACCTCTTTGAGGAGGTAGAGTTGATGGCACGCCAGTCATTGACCCACTTCGCGCACTCCATGGGGACGACGGCCGTCGGAGTGAAGAAGCACCTCGCGGTAGACCTGACCGAGAGTGGCTGCCCGCCTGGAGTGAAGGAGCAACCAGCGTCACTCCCTAACGACCACAGGATCTCACAATCGGCACTCCTGAGAACGGAGAAAGCCTCAGGAGGGACCTCGCATGGCGTTGAGTCTACACCAGACAGGCCCGGTCTGGTCAAGGTGGGAGGCGTAACGCCACAGAAGCCAAACCAAAGACACTGGTCCAAAAGCGCCACGAGAGGGACCCAGAGTGAAAAGACGCCTATACCAGGCAGACCCGGTCTGGTCAAGGTGGGAGGCGTAACGCCACGGAGGCCAAACCAAAGACACTGGTCCAAAAGCGCCTCGAGAGGGACCCAGAGTGGAAAGGAGCCTACACCAGGCAGACCTGGTCTGGTCAAGGTGGGAGGCACAACGCCACAGAGGCGAGACCAAAGACAAAGACAAAAGCGCCTCAAGTGGAAGGAAGCCCACACCAGGCAGGCCCGGTCCAACAAAAGGGGAGGCGTTGACGGGCAAAGAACGCCAAAACGCATTCGATGAACTATGCCTGGCTGCGCAGGAAGGCGTAGAATTCCCTGCAACCACCCGAGACAGGCTTGTGGTCCACAAAGATAAATACACCAAATCCTTGCTGTACCACGGCCGAGTCCAAACCATGGCCAAGGAATGGCCCGGAGTGCCCTTACTTCCCTACAGGGAGTGGGTCAGCGTTTTCCTGGCAGGAGAAGCCCACAGGGCCAACCACGAGGGCGTTGCTGGAACCCTCTCACAATTGAAGAACAATGACCAAATCAAGGACGTCAAAAGTAGCTTGTTTCTGGCACAATTGAGGACGTCGAAGGTCGCCTGTTTCTGGTGCAATTGAGGACGTTGAGGATTGCCTGTTTCTGGCACAATTGAGGATGTCGAAAGTCGCCTGTTTCTGGCGCAATTGAGGACGTCGAGGATTGCCTGTTTCTGGCACAACTGAGGACGTCGAGAATCGGCCGTTGTCGACATAACTTACGTAGTTTTCACGGACGCCGTTGAGCTTCCACTGTAGATAGAACGAGAGTTGTATCTTTTGTTTCCCTTTAAATATAAGTCCATTTGTATGGGTAGAACAATTTGTATGGTTTGGGTAGTTTTCTGAGCCCTTACGGCCAGAATACTAGGTGGGAGGTGGAGAATTACCCAGCACCCTTCCTACAGAGAAATTATTATTATTGTTATTATTATAGAGGCATTTTGTCGAACTCTTTAGGAGAAAAGAGAGCCAAATGTATTTTATTGACTCAAAATTACATATATTATTTATCCAAAACAAATGGTACAATTTAAATGTCCCCTAAATGATCAAATGTACTCCTTGCAACTATTTTCAAGGTAAACCAGAAATTAAATGAACTTTAAGGGTAAAAAGAATAATTTACATCATTTACATTTACATTTACATTTAGTCATTTAGCTGACGCTTTTATCCAAAGCGACTTACAAGTTCTGTGCGACAAGACAGCAAGAAGGGTATAACTCTATCAGCTGAGTAACAATGTTCATCAAAGTGTTGCGTGTTACAGTGTAGGTTAGTTTATTAGGACAAGTGCATGACATTAAGGTTAGTCGGGGTTAGATTTTTTTTTTTTTTTTTTTTTTTATCATTTCAGATAATGGTTGAAGAAGTGAGTCTTTAGTCGATGGCGAAAGATTGGACGGGATTCGGCTGTCCTAACTGGGATGGGTAGTTCATTCCACCATTGTGGGGCAAGGACTGAGAATAGGCGGCTTCTCTTTGATGACCCTCCGGGAGCTTGGATAGGAGTAGATCTGAGGCGGCCAGAAGATGCAGAGCGTAGGGGTCTTGAGGGTGTGTAGTTAGAGACCATTGACCGGAGGTAGGCGGGAGCGGTTCCCTTTGCCGCACGGTATGCTAGGTCGAGGGCCTTGAAGCGGATACGTGCAGCAATGGGGAGCCAGTGCAGGTCCCTAAGAAGTGGGGTGACATGGGCCGACTTCGGTAGGTTTGAGATCAGGCGGGCCGCTGCGTTTTGAATGAGTTGAAGAGGCTTGGTGGCAGTGGCCGGGAGGCCAGCTAGCAGTGCGTTGCAGTAGTCGAGGCGGGAGATGACTGTTGATTGGACGAGGAGTTGGGTGGCTTCTTTTGTCAGGAAGGGGCGTATCCTTCTGACGTTGCTCAGGAGGAATCTGCAGGTTCTGGTTGTCGCTGCGATGTGAGCAGAGAAGTTCAGCTGGTCGTCGAGGACAACACCAAGGTTCTTGGCGGTCGGCGACGCGGTCACAGCTGCATTCTCGACTGTGATGGAGAGGTCGGTCAGGGGGGAGGATTTGGCCGGCAGGTGGAGCAATTCTGTTTTGCTTAGGTTCAGTTTGAGGTGGTTGGTCGTCATCCAGGCGGAGATGTCGGACAGACAGGCCGAGATCCGCTCAGAGACGTGGATATCTGAGGGAGGGAAGGAGAGGAAGAGTTGAGTATCATCGGCATAACAATGATATGAGAAGCCATGAGACGTGATAATGTTACCCAGTGATTTAGTGTAGAGGGAGAAGAGAAGGGGTCCTAGGACCGAGCCCTGGGGGACACCCGTCCGGAGGGGGCGGGTGGCCGACAGTCCCTCTCCATGACACTTGGTAGGAGCGGTCATTGAGGTATGATGTCAGCCATGTCAGCGCAGATCCAGCCACTCCCATTCCTGCGAGGGCCGCGAGGAGGATCTGATGGTTGACTGTGTCGAAGGCTGCAGATAGATCTAGGAGAATCAGGACAGAGGAGAGGCCTTTCGCATCAGGCATCTATGTGGGCAGCATGGGAGGGCTTGACTGGTTTTACCATCTGGCATATATGGGGGCAGCCCAGAGGACTTGCATTAAAACCCCAGCTCTTTCAGTCCATGATTCAGTCAGTCATTGAGTCAGCTCATTGTGCTCAATGAGTTAAGCTGCAATCAAACCAGGAACGTGATGACCCAATGGTATGTTCACTTTTACCTTCCCTGCTTGCTTAAATGTGCATGTGCCCTGCTTGCTTTATGATATGTGCTCTGCTTGCTCTGTTCATGTGCTTTGCTTGTGTTAGCATGTTAGCTCTGTTCATGTGCTTTGCTTGTGTTAGCATGTTAGCTCTGCTCAACATGAAATGTTTGTAGCATGTTAGCTCTGCTCAACATGAAAGGTTTGTAGCATGTTAGCTCTGCTCAACATGCTATGTTTGACATGCGGCCCCAGTGCACCCTGGGGAATGGCGTTTCTGTAGGCCTGTAATGTCTGGCATTACAACAGTTTTGAATATATTGTTTGAACATTTTGATGCATGACATTCATGACATGGTTAAGTTTAAAGAACAATGTTGATTGGTGTAATAAATAAATAAGTAAATACTATATATATAATATAGGTTATATATGGTATGTTGTATATATATATATATATATATATATATATATATATATATATATATATATATATATATTAAAGGTTATATGTGGTATATATATAAATAAATAATAAATAAATAGATAAATATATAAATAAATAATAAATAAATAGATAAATATATATATATATATATATAATATAGGTTAAATGGTATATATATATATTTTTTTACATTTTTTTTTTTTACCTTTATTTACCCAGGGTAGGTTCGCTGAGCACAGATGCTCTTTTTCAGGAACGCCCTGCTTCACATTCACACAGTTCCATTCACACCTGGGAGCTGCCCAGTACAACCACAGTTGACACCATTGGCCACTGAGCAACTCCACTGGAGCAGTTGATTCAAGCCATGTCACATAGTTCAAGTTTGAAATGATTCTTTCTGTTTTGCTCCTGAGAGTGCTAGATACTGTACTGTACTGGTAATATTATTTATTTGTGTTAACTTCTGAATAAAACAACTTATTAAACACAAGTACATCTTATTGAACATTATTTTGATATTTCATTACCAATTATCATATCATAGCAAAACAGCTTTTTCAAACAGTCTGTAATGCATTTTGGAAACGGGAGATGGGCTCATGGTGTAATGGGCCACCTGGCCTGAGAAACATAAGGAGGAAAGAAAAAGTAAGGACTTACTTCTGGTCATTATTTGGGTAGAACACACATATTTTGAATGCCTTCGGCAGGTTTTTTTTCTTTTTTTTAGCCATTTTAATCTAGATTCATCTAGATTAAATCCAGGATTGCAGATAGATTAATCTAGATTAAAAAAATTAATCTATGCCCACCTCTAATATATATATATATATATAATAAGAATAATACAAAATGTCAAATGTATTGGTAAATGCTGAATGAATGTTCTTAATGAAAATGCATTTGGTAATTGTTTATTTGAATGAACTGATAATATAGGCTAAATGTATTAATGTTAAACTATAGTTTATGGTATTATTATTATTATTATTATTATTATTATTATTATTATTATTATTATTATTATTATTATTATAGCCTATGTATTTATGTTGATGTTGAAACATTTCCTTTCATACCCTTTCAGGTTTATAACCTGCTATTGTGACTGCTATTGAGACAACCATTTGTCAACCAAATAAATGACAAACAAAGGTCAAAGAAGTCACAGAGTTATATCCTTCCTTTATCACGTTGCCTGAGCCCTTCAAGTGGGGAAATTAAGAACAAACTTGACACATTTATTATACAAGTATTATTTATCATCTGGTGCCACCTAGTGGGCGTTTACTGCAGACTGAGGGACTCCAGGAGACTGAGACTGTGGACAGGTGGGCTGATTCAGCGTCTGCGTGACGCACTATTTAAGAGACACTCGTAGCCATAGGCCTGTAATGAGAAAAGCCCCGTGGGCGATCTACCTGGCTAACGGTACATTGCATTGTATTATCTCTTGTATGCACTGACTCTGTTCATAACTATCATTTATGTATGCATAGCACATGTGGCTAATGGATGCCGTTTTGTTTCCTGTTTTGTATAGGTAAATAATCGACTGGCTAAGTGCTACTCCTACTGACTACTACTATCTGACTGTTAACTAACTGTTAACTGACTGTGTAAGCTAACTAGTGACTAGCTACGAGCTGTCTAATTGACCACCCGTGGCTGTTTGCTAGTAATATTGGAGTACTCAAGTGTTTGGATATGATATTGTTGTGGCTGATGGTTGTTTAACACAGCAGGAGACGATATTTCCAATTTTAACAAGTAGGTAATTTATTTAGGAAAAGAAGTTTCAACAGCAGAGCTATGGATCGAGCAGAGGATCACCACAGCTTGAACAAAAAACACTCTTCCCCTCAATCCCTCTGCTTGTCCCCTAAATCCCCTCTCAGTCCTGCCCCCACATGACAGATATGATGACGTGTCATATCATGTCAGATATGACATGTCGTACATTAAGATGACACGTAGATTTAACATCGGAGAGAGATAAAAACATTAAGAACATCGAAGAGAGATAAAGACATTAAGAAGAACATAGATTTAGATAAAAACATTAAGAACATCGAAGAGAGATAAACAAGATATGATGTACACACACGATATGATGTAAAACATTAAGAACATCGAAGAGAGAGTGAGATGTGTGTGTGTGTGTGTGTGTTTGTGTGTGTGTGTGTGTGTATGTGTGTGTGTGTCTGTGTGTGTGTGCGTCTGTGTACAGACGTGTGTGTATTGTATGTGTGTATTGTGTGTGTGTGTCTGTGTGTGTGTGCGTCTGTGTACAGACGTGTGTGTATTGTATGTGTGTATTGTGACACAGGGAATGTGTGTGTGTGTGTGTGTGTCGGTGTGTATGTCTGTACGACTGTGTGTGTCTGTGTGTGTGTGTGTGTGTGTCGAAGAGAGAGTGAGATGTGTGTGTGTGTGTTTGTGTGTGTGTGTGTGTGTGTATGTGTGTGTGTGTCTGTGTGTGTGTGTGTCTGTGTGTCTGTGTGTGTGCTGTGTCTGTGTGTGTGTGCTGTGTATGTGTGAAAGAGAGAAAAGACACAAGATTAGAGCACACGATATGATGTACTGAAATGTCCATCTGCCTATCTTGAGGTTGTTTTAAGAACATCAGCCAGACTGTCGCCCTAGTGTCTTTGAGCCCTGCTAGTTGACCTATATTAAACTAGTCAAGACTAACCCCTTTCCTACCTCCACCCCCGTATACACATTTTCCACCCAAATCATATAACCAAGAAAATGTGAACGTCTAACTAAACGAGAAACCACAATTATATAATAAAAGTTTAAATGCCTAATCTAAACCAGAAACCTTACTTCATTCACTGGACCCCTAACGGACCAACAAAGGCTGACTACCGTTTTTACCAAAACACAAAACCGTTCCAAACAAGAGTAATAATAAAACATCAACAAAATACCCCAATTTATAATCCTAACCTGACAGACAAATCCCCCCAACCTCCACCGCTTACCAAATGAGCCACAGTTCCGGCCGGAAACCGCGACTCTCATCAGGGAAAGGAGAAGTTGACCGTCAGAACTAAACATAGAACATCCCTCCCAAAAAAAAATGACATTGTCTCTTCCATAACATTGAGTCCTAGTGTCCATCGCTCAGCCCCCCTTCCATGCCCACGCCATAGTCTCCTCACCGTATTGCCAAAAAGTCACATTTTGCCAATACCGCAACCACCACGCCACACCTCCAGTCCCCGTAGAAGCATGTCCCCATGCCTGGACGGGAGGCGCTGGTCCCGACCTCACCACGTGTCCCCCCATCTTCGACGGGAGGTGCCCATCTTGCCCACTGCGTTAGCCCCCCCCCTTTGTCCCTCCAGTCCCCAGAACCGATCCCCAGACCACTTCTTCTCAATGCTTCCTCAGGCTCAGAACCGACACTCTGCCGATGCCCCTTCCCATTCCGGTTTGACCAGGACCACGAGTAAAATAAACAAAAAATAATAAAAAAATAAAAAATAATGCAATGATTTTCAATGGTTGCAATCTCTATGCCGAAGGATCATTAGAAAATCAGACTAAAATTCCTAGTTAAAGGAATAAACCAACAAAACTGCACTCAGACCATCCCCCGTCACTCTTAAAGGAAAGAACCAACAAAAAGAAAATGTCCCTACCTCACCATACCCCTAATCCTCTATCCCCTCGTCTCCCTCTAAGGCAGCATAAAGCTGAGGACATGGCCCGATTTGTGGCTCAATCTCTTTCTGTCCCACCATCAGCATTTGGCTCGTTACGTGTGAAGTTACCAGCCTACCCAAGAGAGGCATACCACAACAGAAAAGGAGAACCAATATCAACCCTGCCACCCCAATGGATATCCCCGTCTGCATCACTATGCTTCCCCACTGTCCCAATCTTTCCAACACCCCACTCCCCCACCATTCTTCATTCCGGCCAGAATTCCCCCTTAACTCCTCCCTCAAATCCTTCAGCTTAGCCATGGCCTCGGAGAACTTTCCCCCTGGCCCCACATTCGTCGGAATGAATGTGCAGCAGTACTGTCCAAACATGGAACAGACTCCACCCTTCTCCGCCATTAACCAGTTCAGAGCCTGTCTATTCTGCCACGCCACCGTACTGGTCGCGTGCATCTGGTCCCCCATTGCATCCAACGCCTCCTCGGTGTAGTTGAGATACCGCTGCTGATTGTAAAACAAATAGTTGATCCACCCGGTGTTCTTATTGACCGATATCCATGGCAGAATAGACTCAAACCCTGCCGCAATCTCATTCTTAGCCATGAACTCGGCTGGAATGCCCCTTGGCTGTCCTATGCTGTCCAGATACACCCTTGGGTCTGCCTTGTAGCTACGCTTCGTTCGAGAGATAGGAGACTCAGAAGGTCCTTCCGTCACTGATAATGGTAGGACCACCATTGGCATGATCGCCTGAACCCGGGCACATCTACCTGACCAATCTAAAGGAAGTGTATTCCTCAACCTCCTACCGCCGCAGAGCCAGTATTGGTCCGCCAGTGCCATATCCTGGACATGAAAAGGGCAAGCTACAGGCCGTGGGTTGGTATCCACTCCCTTTAACACGACCCCGTGTCCACACTTTCCTTCTTTCGTGCAGTTAGTCGTGATGCTCCAAATAGTAGTGCACCGCCCCTCTGCCACCTCCCCTACGTCCCGGGTCCCCTCCTTTTGCAAGCACTCGAAATCCTTGGTCAGCCATAGTTTGACACCTCTGGGTATTGGCAACCCCGTCGCTACCCCCTGCACACGTACATCCAATTTCCTACAACGTTCCCGCATAGTGACATCCTTGAAATCCGTGACGTTTCCTGCCGCCTTAAAACGACTAGAGCCGAGAAACCCCAAACACTCTGCCTCGCACCAAGGGCGACTATTATGGGGCCCCTCCCATGCCTCTGCGTCCCTGTCACACTGAGCCCAACTGAACTTCGTGCCCTTCACCAGCAGCCTATCCGGACGTGCCTTGGAGCAGACATAACAATCCTCTATCTGATTCTGCACGCTCGTGTACTGGACCCACTTAAACCACTCATTCCCTAAAGCCGCCCTATACATCGGGTCAGCCTCCGGGTCTTCCTCGTCATAGTCATAGTCGCCCCCATCTTGTTCCCCGGAAGGAAGCAAACCCCTCAACCTGGCCCAGAGTGAGCCCACTGAGTCCCTCAACGTTCCGGCTGTCCTCTGGAACATATCCTGTCCCCCCACCTCTTCCGACTCAGTGTCCTTGACCTCCCTTTTTCCCCTCACCCCTGTCCCCTGTGATTGGTTCGGGACAGGCTCAACCCTCCTATCTACCCCCACAACCCGATCCTCGTTAGTATAATGGTAAGTATCCCCGCCTGTAACGGGGGAATGGTCAAAATCAAAAACATGCCCTTGCGGTCCTACGGGAAACACCCCTTTTGGTTGTAGTCTTATCTTCTCCCCCCCTTCCTCGATGGAGGGCAGAGGGGGCGCCTGATTCTGAGCCTGGTCATGAAAGCCTGCCGGTACTTGAGCCTGAGCGGGACCCCGTGGGACTCCTACCCACTCAAACCCGTCATCCTCAAGGACGGGTCGACCGTGACGGTTCTCAATGACGTCGTTGTGCCCGGCCGACCGTCCGCACACTGCTGCCAACATCTGCGGGAGCATCAGCAGGCACTGCACCTTCCAGTTGCCGTCTCGGACCCTCCATGTCGGGTTCTGCATAACTGCGATCGATTGTATCCCCCAAGAGATCGCCGCTGGCCTTTATGCAGTGATTGAAGTGGAACCAGGTCGCTGATCCTTTGACTTGGACTGCCGTTCCAGTCGATCGGATCACCTCGTACGGGCCCTCTCTCCGGGGTGATGACCACTTTCTCTTGTGGACCTTTACGAAGACCAGGTCCCCAGGGATCAGTCTCGGTTTGGTGGCTTCCTTCTCCGCCTCCTTCACCCCCTTTTTCTCCTTTCTCTGCTCCTGTCGAAACACAGCTTCATGTATTTTAGTCACTTGCTGAAGATATTTTTTCAGATCTTGCTCAAAAATATCTAATGCCGGGCCCCTAGCCAGGTGTCTAAATGGCGGTGCTGGCATGCTGCGGCCTGTAAGCATTTCATGCGGTGTTAGCTGTGTTTGGCGGTTTACGCTGCTTCTAATAGCCATCAGAGCAAGTGGCAAAGCATCAATCCAGTTAAGCTTAGTTTGCATACAGATTTTCAACAGTTTGTTTTTAATGACCAGATTGGCCCTTTCCACCTTCCCCTGCGACCCGGGACTATAGACACAGGAAAGGCGCTGTCTTATACCTAATTTCTGCATCAGCCCTTTAACCACCTTGTCGATGAACTCGCGGCCATTATCGCTTTGTAATATCGTGGGAATTCCAAATCTCGGAATGACCTCGCGACACAGGAACTTGATCACTGTGTCCGCGTTCTTGTGTTTAGATGGAATGGCCTCAATCCAGCGACTAAAGCAGTCCTCTACTACCAGGAGGTATCGTTTGCCCTGCACTGGCGTTATCATATCCGTGTAGTCCATAATCAGATGTCTGAATGGTCCCTCAGGGAGGGGTGTGTAAGCCGCCACTGTCGGTACTCCTTTGCGCACATTGCCCTGTAAGCATGTTAAACACCTGGCTAGTGTAACGTCAATTTGTGCCTGAAGCTTTGGGGACCAAAATCCCATTTTCGTGATTCGTTTCAGGGTCTCTGCTCTTCCACAGTGATCAACACCATGAGCCTCAGGTATCACCAAGGACAGAAGATCGATGGAGGCGACTATCAAACCGTTATGACTCCTCCACAGACCATCTGCCCCCCTTACAGCCCCCCTCTCCGTCCACGACTGTTTCTCGGCCTGCGTGGGTGAGTCCTGAAGATCACTCAAATTATCCTCAGTTACCTCAGTCGTCAGTTCGGCCGCAAACATCAGAACAGCCGTGGACGGCACCGCAGCCGCCGCCTTCGCGGCCTCGTCCGCCGCGTTGTTTCCCGTCGTCACAAAGGACAGGTCTTTTCTGTGTGCCTGGCACTTTACGATAGCAATGCTTTTGGGCAACTTTACAGCCTGAATAAGCGCCACAACCTGCTTGTGGTGAAGGATCGGTGAGCCGTCCGATTTCTTAAAGCCTCTTGCCTTCCAAATGGCCGCGAATAGGTGGCATACGCCATGCGCATACGCAGAGTCTGTAAAGATGTTAACCGTGCGATCTTTAGCTATTATGCATGCTTCTGTTAGTGCTATTAGTTCTGCAAGCTGGGCCGAACATGGTTGCATGCATTGTCCGGCCTTTCTTGTTAGTGTTTCTCCGTTAGGTTTGCACTGTACGACGGCGTATCCTGACCTTACATTTTCCCCCTCCCGATAGCAGGACCCATCCACAAAAAGTGAGAGTTCTGCTATCGCGAGCGGGTCGACTCCCAAATCAGGACGGAGTTTCACGAAAGCCTGTACCTCCACCTCGCACTCATGCGGTTGACCCTCGCTCGGGAGTGGTACCAGATCCGCCGGGTTACTGCCGTGGCATGTTTTTATCGTAACGTCCGAGTACTGCAGGAGCCTTATGTAAGCCTGTTGCCGTTGGCTGGTCAGAACAAATTTGCCTCCCAATCAAGTTTGCCAATTTGTGATGTGTCCAAATGCAAATGTCATATCCCATTGTCACGGCCGTTGCCTTCTCATACATCAAATGTGCTGCGGCCAGGGCCTGATAACAAGGTGGCAGACCCTGCTCTACCGGCGAAAGAGCTCTAGAGTAATATGCTATCGGTTGTTTTTTCCCACTCACCCCCTGTGTTTGAGTCAGGACAGCTGTCGCATGCTGCGCTCTATGTGAGACGAATAGGTGGAAACACTTCTCATAATCCGGCAGCGCCAGGGCAGGGGCCTGTAACAACAGACGCTTAATGTTTATGAACGCGTCCTCCCCCTCCTCGGTCCATGTCAAGGGAGCGCGAAGCTTGTCTGTACCCGCCTCTTTTATCATCATCCTCAACGGCGCTGTCGCTATCGTATAGTCCTCCACCCACTCAGAGCTGTACCCAGTCATCCCTAAAAACGTCATCATCTGTCGGACCGTCAATGGCCTAGGTGCCTTGGATACAGCTTCGAGTTGCGTGGGTGAGATGTTTTTTATGCCCTTTTGAATGACGCGAGACAAGTACTCAACTTTTGGCTGGCAGTACTGCAGTTTTGAACGGGATGCCTTGTGGCCTCCCACGGCCAATCCACTCAAAACTTTGATGGAGTCCTCATGGCACTGCTGACGTGTATCCGAGCAGATTAGAATGTCATCTGCATACAGTAAAACCGTGCTGAGTAGTGTGTCGCACACTCCTTGCAAGTCTTCCTTGAGCGCCTTCGAGAAGTAATGCGGCGAGTGCGCGAACCCTTGTGGCAACCGGGTGTAAGAGTATTGTTTCCCCCTGTGGGTAAAAGCAAACAGATACTGAGACTCTTTTTCCAATGGAACACTGAAGAATGCCTGCGTGAGATCAATGACCGTATAGTACTGCGAGCTACTCGGGATGTTTGTCAGGAGGGTGTGTGGATTAGCGACTTCCGCCTCTGGTCCAGACACCACGTCGTTCACCGCCCTCAAATCGTGTACCAGTCTGTACCTAGCCCTGTCCGCCTTTAGCACTGGGTGGATAGGTGTATTACATCTGGATTTGAAAGGGACGAGCACTCCCCCCTTTAACAGTCCCTCAATCTGATGTGATATAGCTTCCTCCGACTCTGGCTTCATTGTATACTGTCTGATAAAGGGTGGTCTACAACCCTTCTTTAACCTGACCTTCACTGGCTGTGCCGACAATATTAGACCCACATCTGTGTCGTGTTTTGACCACAACCGTTCCGGGGTGCGCGCCAACATGTCCTGTTCCAGCAAAGCATCCGCCTCTGGAATAACGCAAGGGTCTCCTGGTAATCTGATTACTTGCGGTTTTGCCAAAACTGAAAAGGAAATCATTATTTTTATGAAACTCCCATCTGCGCTGTTCCAAATTAGCGGAGATTCCGTGGAGACCCACCTTTGAGTCTCGGATTCCTGTATCATTGAACCTAGATGTTCGGATTCGTAACCAGGATTTATTCTCAGAGTGATGTGTGGGGCGGCGTCTCTTAGTCTATGTTGTTCCCGTAGATACTTACCCGTGTTAACCCTCAACGCCGCGCCCTGTCTCCCTACAATTATCGTAGATGAGTTAATCTGCACCTGCTCGGGCTGTCCCTGCAACCATGCCTTGTTCCTAACTAGGTCACTATTCGTCAAATATTGTAGTGTGCAATGTGCCTCCATGTTTGTTTGTCTAGACTGAGGCAGTTGGGTTTTCAGAAATGGCTCCCAGGGGTCACAGACCGTTTGCAGCTCTGCATCTATGTTGCCCAGCCAGAACACAGTGGCCTCTTTCTCCCCCGTCCCTTGTAGCATCATTTGGTACACGTCTTGTTCAATTTGAATCCCCTCAGGCGTACATAGGATTTTACAGCCTAGTTTACACATTGCATCTCGTCCCAAGAGATTGCGCGGGGTGCTGTCCGAAATTAATACAGGTATTGTTATGGTCTTGTTGTTATACGTCATAGAGATTGGATCTGATGTGGGTATTAATTGTGTTTTTCCCGAGAATCCGACCGTCCGAACATACTGTCCAGACTGGGGTAAGTGAGCGGCGTATTTTTGCTTTATGCAGGAAAAACCTGCTCCAGTGTCTGCCATCATCTCTGTTAATTTGCCCTCCACTAGGACCTGCAGAATAGGTTCTTGCTCAGCTCCCTTGGAAACCACAATCATTTGATTTCCCCCCGTCGCATTCTCTGGGCACCCCTAGTGATTACCCCCCTGGTTTCGGGGCCCTCCTGTCTCCCCCTGGTCGTGGGGCCCTTGTGACTCCCCCTGGCGCACGGGTCTTCCATACTCCGAGCCGGGACGGTATGGTTGCCTACATCTCATTTCCCTGTGTCCCTGCATGCCGCAGTTCCAACAGTGGAAACGGGGAAACTGTTGTTCGTTCCCCGGTCCCTGTGTAAACCGTGGGCCTGATTGCCCATTCCCTGCCTGCCGCCTGGACGCCTGGTTCTGTGAACTATAGCCATAGCTTCTCACTACCTGAGGTGCAGGCGGGGGTCCCTGGTCCTGCATGGGTGGAGAGGTAGCAGATGACACCATTACTGCCTGCAACCTCCTTTGGGGCTGCAGTTGTTGCTGAGTTAACTTCCTTGAGTCATTTCTATCCTGATCCCTGACTTTCTGCTCCTGAGCCCTTTGCTTCTCCACACTATGTGTTACATGTGCACAGAACAAAGGATAAGTCATGTCCATTAACCCCACCACGTCTTCCAGTCTATTCTTAACCACCTCTGGAAGCCCTCTCATCACACTTTCTCTAAACATCGCTCTCTGCAACGGGTCAATTTCTGGGTTGTGTCCTAGCTCACCTCTCCACTCCTTCAGTATTTTGTTCACATAGGTGCCAGGCCCTTCCGTCTCCATTATGGGGTTGCCCGCCAGTTTTGCCGGATTAATACGTGATGGATATTGATTCCTGAGTTTGTACCACAACGCCGCTCTATGCGCGTTGAATATGTCTCCATCATGGGCCTGCGTGTCGCATGCCACTCGCATCGATGTATCACCCATGATGTCCCGGCAGGCACCAATTCCTAGCAAGCGCGTCAACAGGGATTTGACGTCACCCACTGCTAGCAGAAAAGATGACGTATTTTCCTCAAACTGCGTGATCCACCTGGAGGCTCCTTCTGAAAGGTCCGGTAGTCTTGCTATTATGCCATCGATGTCTAGAGGTGACCATGGCATGTGAAAGATATCGTTCCCCTTTATTAGCAGGGGAAACTGGCCTGTACTTGTCACACTTCCCAGGAATGTAGGGGCGAAAGTCAGGGTTCCTGTAATGTTTCCTTTCTCCTGTGCTGGTTTCGTGTCGTTCTCATCTTCCTCCTCAGTCAACAGTTTGGTGTGGCCACACGCCCCGTGTTTCCCTGATGTCTGCTGTGCCACATTTTGACGGGCCTCTTCCTCTATCTTCCTCCCGACTCCCTCCCTCTGCCTGCCCAGGTTCTCTACCTCCTCTTCCTCTGCATCATACAACTTCCGACGTACTGTCTCGCCATATGCCGCCAGGACTTTCGGATAGAGATCCTGCGGGGTCAGTTTGGGGGGGGTATCTCGCCTAAGGGAGGTCTCTGATCTAGCGGAGGTTTCTGACCTAGCGGGGGTTTCTGACCTAGCGGGGGTCCCTAATTCCGTCTCCTCATATTCTCCTCTTATTGTCACAGTGCCCACCGGCAATTGCGTGACATAAGGTGGGGATGTTGGTTTCCCTATATCCGTCTCTCTCTGATTTAGCGCTAAAGCTTCCTGCCTGTATGCTCTCCCCTTCTGGGCGTAGAGCTTCATTACCCCCAACTCTTCTGTCCTCTTTTTCAACCTCTTTTTGCTGCTGTCGCCTGGCTTGTGGTTACGAATCATTACATTCATCTCTTCGCATACGTCGAGATCAAAAGTACCTCCGGAAGGCCATTTTGTGTCCCCGGCCTTTGTACGCCTCTGCCAACGGACACCAACCTTGAGAATTAGGTTCTTTATGAGCGGGTTCCGGTCTAACAGTATGTCCTCTGCTGTATGCATCGTTGTTTAGTGTGTATGTGTGTTTATTGTGTTGTGTGTGTGTGTGTGTGGTTGTACTTCAGCTACTACTACTCTACAACTACTACTCCAGGACACAGTTAACCTAGATCTACTACTACTCTACAACTACTACTCCAGGACACAGTTAACCTAGATCTACTACTACTCTACAACTACCACTCCAGGACACAGTTAACCTAGATCTACTACTACTCTACAACTACCACTCCAGGACACAGTTAACCTAGATCTACTACTACTCTACTCCAGGACACAGTTAACCTAGATCTACTACTACTCTACAACTACCACTCCAGGACACAGTTAACCTGGATCTACCAGGACACAGTTAACCTAGATCTACAACTACAACGCTACTACAACTCGGTGTGTGTGTGTCTGTGTGTGACTGTGTGTGTGTGTGTGTGTGTGTGTGTGTGTGTGTGTATGTCGGTGTGTGTGTCTGTGTGTGTGTGTGTGTGTGTATGTGTGTATGTCGGTGTGTGTGTGTGTTTGTGTGTGATTGTGTGTGTGTGTGTGTGTGACTGTGTGTGTGTGACTGTGTGTGTGTGCGTCACAACCCGCTGTCTACCGGGACACAGGAATGTGTGTGTGTGTGTCGGTGTGTGTGTGTCTGTGTGTGTGTGTGTGTGTGTGTCTTTGCTGTGTGTGTGTGTGTGTGTGACTGTGTGTGTGTGTGTGTGTGACTGTGTGTGTGTGTGTGTGTGTGTGACTGTGTGTGTGTGCGTACTGTGTGTGTGTGCGTCACAACCCGCTGTCTACCGGGACACAGGAATGTGTGTGTGTGTGTGTGTGTCTGTGTGTGTGTGTGTGTGTGCTGTTTGTGTCTGTGTGTGACTGTGTGTGTGTGTGTGTGTGACTGTGTGTGTGTGCGTCACAACCCGCTGTCTACCGGGACACAGGAATGTGTGTGTGTGTGTCGGTGTGTGTGTGTCTGTGTGTGTGTGTGTGTGTGTCTGTGTGTGTGTGTGTGTGTGTGTGTGACTGTGTGTGTGTGTGTGTGTGTGTGTGTGTGTCTGTGTGTAGTGACTGTGTGTGTGTGTGACTGTGTGTGTGTGCGTCACAACCCGCTGTCTACCGGGACACAGGAATGTGTGTGTGTGTGTGTGTGTTGGTGTGTGTGTGTCTGTGTGTGTGTGTGTGTGTCTGTGTGTGTGTGTGTGTGTGACTGTGTGTGTGTGTGTGTGTGTGTGTGTCTGTGTGTAGTGACTGTGTGTGTGTGTGTGTGTGACTGTGTGTGTGTGCGTCACAACCCGCTGTCTACCGGGACACAGGAATGTGTGTGTGTGTGTGTATGTGTCGGTGTGTGTGTGTCTGTGTGTGTGTGTGTCTGTGTGTGTGTGTGTGTGTGACTGTGTGTGTGTGCGTCACAACCCGCTGTCTACCGGGACACAGGAATGTGTGTGTGTGTGTGTGTGTCGGTGTGTGTGTGTGTGTGTGTGTGTGTGTCTGTGTGTGTGTGTGTGTGTGACTGTGTGTGTGTGTGTGTGTGTGTGTGTGTGTGTGTGTGTCTGTGTGTAGTGACTGTGTGTGTGTGTGTGTGTGACTGTGTGTGTGTGCGTCACAACCCGCTGTCTACCGGGACACAGGAATGTGTGTGTGTGTGTGTCGGTGTGTGTGTGTCTGTGTGTGTGTGTGTGTGTGTGTGTGTCTGTGTGTGTGTGTGTGTGTGTGACTGTGTGTGTGTGTTTTCTACCACCAGGGGTCAGCAAACCCAAGAGAGAAAGAGATGTGATGAGTCTGTATGCTACACCTTGGCCCACCAACAGGGGTCAGCAAACCCAGGAGAGAGAGAGAGAGAGAGAGAGAGAGAGAGAGAGAGAGAGAGAGAGAGAGAGAGAGAGAGAGAGATCAGGGGCCTGATCTCTGATCCAAACCCTACTTTTTTCCCAACCTGGTGCGTCCTATTGGGGTGTAATAGCTAACTTTTTAAGCGATGGGGGGGTGTGTGTGTATTGTATGTGTGTATTGTATGTGTGACTGTGTGTGTGTGTGTGTGTGTGTGACTGTGTGTGTGCGTGTGTGTGACTGTGTGTGTGTGCGTGTGTGTGACTGTGTGTGTGTATTGTATGTGTGACTGTGTGTGTGTGTGTGTGTGTGTGACTGTGTGTGTGTGCGTGTGTGTGACTGTGTGTGTGTACGTGTGTGTGACTGTGTGTGTGTGTGTGTGTGTGTGTGTGTGTGTATTGTATGTGTGACTGTGTGTGTGTGTGTGTGTGTGTGTATGCCCAATAGTGCAAACAAGCTAGAGTCTCGTCTCACGCTGCCCAAATAGTTTTTTTTTTTTTTTTTTTACTCTCTGCTCATATTATCACAGCTAGCCTCTCTGTAGCAACAACTTCACAAGCCAATAAGAAAACGAACAATAGTGTATCCGTAAACGTAATTAGTTTGACACAGAGAATGCCAGCTGTAATAGTGTGTTTTGAATAACAGCAGAGCGGCACCGGTTTTTGTTTTGAAAATTGAGAGTCTTATCTACAGAGGACAGAAGGCACAGTTATAACAAGTTGTGGGGAATGTGGAGAGTGTCGTAAAGGGATCAGGGAAAGGGATCAGGGAGAAGTTTGAACAGATGGAGAAAAATTTGACCAGAGGTCGAAAACATGCAATTAAAATTGATTAGTGGCGCACTTATAGCCTGTTAAAAGAGGAATCGCCCTAGTGTAAACACCTCACCATTCGTGTTCGTTTTAGCCGTCCATCCAGACCTCGTCACACAGTCAGCTCAACTTTTTCCTCCCTCAGAATCTCTTACGGATATTCTAATCAAAAGCAAAAATGCTCACCTGTGTTTGTTTGTCGACACCGCCAGAATTTCTACGGGAGAGGTCCGGAGCTGGCCGTGTGAGGGGGCCCGGCAGGGCGGTCTACAGGTCAAGGGTCACCAAATGTTGTGGCTGATGGTTGTTTAACACAGCAGGAGACGATATTTCCAATTTTAACAAGTAGGTAATTTATTTAGGAAAAGAAGTTTCAACAGCAGAGCTATGGATCGAGCAGAGGATCACCACAGCTTGAACAAAAAACACTCTTCCCCTCAATCCCTCTGCTTGTCCCCTAAATTCCCTCTCAGTCCTGCCCCCACATGACAGATATGATGACGTGTCATATCATGTCAGATATGACATGTCGTACATTAAGATGACACGTAGATTTAACATCGGAGAGAGATAAAAACATTAAGAACATCGAAGAGAGATAAAGACATTAAGAAGAACATAGATTTAGATAAAAACATTAAGAACATCGAAGAGAGATAAACAAGATATGATGTACACACACGATATGATGTAAAACATTAAGAACATCGAAGAGAAAGTGAGATGTGTGTGTGTGTTTGTGTGTGTGTGTGTGTGTATGTGTGTGTGTGTCTGTGTGTGTGTGCGTCTGTGTACAGACGTGTGTGTATTGTATGTGTGTATTGTGTGTGTGTGTCTGTGTGTGTGTGCGTCTGTGTACAGACGTGTGTGTATTGTATGTGTGTATTGTGACACAGGGAATGTGTGTGTGTGTGTGTGTGTCGGTGTGTATGTCTGTACGACTGTGTGTGTCTGTGTGTGTGTGTGTGTGTGTCGAAGAGAGAGTGAGATGTGTGTGTGTGTGTGTGTGTTTGTGTGTGTGTGTGTGTGTGTATGTGTGTGTGTGTGTCTGTGTGTCTGTGTGTGTGTGCTGTGTCTGTGTGTGTGTGCTGTGTATGTGTGAAAGAGAGAAAAGACACAAGATTAGAGCACACGATATGATGTACTGAAATGTCCATCTGCCTATCTTGAGGTTGTTTTAAGAACATCAGCCAGACTGTCGCCCTAGTGTCTTTGAGCCCTGCTAGTTGACCTATATTAAACTAGTCAAGACTAACCCCTTTCCTACCTCCACCCCCGTATACACATTTTCCACAACAATATCCTAAATAAATAACGTTCAAACAAGAGTCGGAATTGTTTCCTTTGGTCCGGATTGAAACAGTTGATCGCCTGCACCCTTCCAATGGGGAGGTCTAGTTGACACATTGACGGTGACTGCTAGATAATTGGACAGCAATTATAATTTTAAAGTCGGGACTAGATCTTTCCTCGCGAAACGGATACTTGGCTCATCGTGTAGTTATATTTCATGTAAGTGGTGCGAGTTCTGTCACGTGTCTTGCGCTCGACCAATAGCAGCCTCTTTGTTGCCAGGATACATCCGTTGGACGACAACAAATATACAGCCTAGTATGACATCCACGGAGTAACGTTACATCTCGATGAGTACAGAAGAGGATGACCATTTACAAAAAACACCTTCTAAAGTTTGCAAAAAGGTTTCTAAACAATGTTATATGCATCACACGTCCGTTCAGAAAGAAAGTGTACAAGATGTTACACAGACATGGTGGGATACATATAGAAACTGCGTCGAACGGTGGCTTAACTTGTCAGGCGAGAAGTGAAAGTCCTCTGAAAAAACTTTGATCCAGGAGAGGCCTACCAGCTTTTGCCGGCCCTGTACTTCGTCTTGTGCATAATTAGCAAGAAAATGGACAAGTATGTGACTGTGAAAGGCAAACGCAAGAAGGACCATGGCAGAAACCTTGTCTTCAGGTATGAAATGTGCAACAAATGAGTTCATCTATACAGTATGTCACTGCCTGGGCATTCTTGACAAAATGCCTAGATGCTATTAGCAGGTTCCCAGCTGCATGAGTATCAGTTGTATCTATTTGAGGGTATGCCACCCTCCCCACCCAAGGCTAATCCAGAACTAATCATATCATATTGGTAGAAGTTAATTTCCAAAAGTAGAATTACATGGAAGATCCATCCTAAAACATTCCATATGATATCATCTGTTTTGGACAGTTGGCAATGTGGCAATGACAGTGGTAATGAATGGCAGACTGACCCTGTGGAGAAAACTGTTAACACATTCAGCGCCAATAACGTGTACACTCGTTATTGGCTGACAAGCATTGAGCGTCAATAATGAGTAATCTCGTTTTTAGATCCTTTGATCTTTTTCCTCTAATCCCCGTTCTAAATCATCATCCGGATCATTCTAGCCATCCCTGGCTCATTTGTATACATTGGAATTGCAATGCCGATCAAATATCACCAGGTGGCAGTATTGTCTGTCTGAACTGGAATTGCATTGGCGTGGATACACGTCTTCCTTTTTTTTTTGGTGAGGGCTCTTCCTCCTGCTTGAACACTGCTTGAGATTCACATTGATCGCCTCGAAATTCCGTTGCCTAAGCGTATTTACCATCGAAACGTGTATAGACATATACACTGGTAATCGCGATGTCGATGCGATCACTTGGAATTATTCTTTTTGGAATACCTTCTGGCTAAGGTAAGGTATATTCTATGTCTATTTTACCGAACCTGAAACGTGTTTTTCTAACGATTACAGTTCTGTGTTTTACTGGACGTAAAACATGCTCGGCAAACACGATCACAGTTTTGAGTTAAAACGATTTTGTGAAGGTACATATGTACATGTTGTATACCTTTGATTTGGGAGTATTTGGGGTTTCAGGGAATCAACCAGAACGTTTCGGGCTTATTGCACATAACACGTTTTATCTCGCGATCTATGGAAAAAGACTGGATTATCTTGGAAATGTTTAGTGTGTGTAACTACCTCTCTTGCAATGATGACGCAACCCGCCTTTGATCTTTACTGATTGGCTTTATTTCCGTTCGAAGAGAACATCTTTATTCCGAACCGTAAAACTGTGAAAACATACATGTAATACAATAAATCACTGATCAAACCATAACAACATACTACATATTATCTCTGCTTGTATAGGAGTGGCACAGGTCTTTGCAAGGTTGGTTGTATAACCCACTGAACTTAACCTACAAGCACATTACGGCTCCAAATGTACCTTGTTGACTGCATGCAATATGAGAGGAAAGTTAAGAGCTCTGGTGTCGATGTGTCTTGTCTGATGGTCGTGGATGAGTGAAGGGACGAACCTGTAGCGTCTCTCTATTTATACCCTGTGGCCGGGTGTCTACTATGACATCACCGCTATGACATCACAATGTTCCAGAACGTTCTAGCCTGTTCTAACGGGTCTACTATGACATCACACTGCAGCTTAACTGGAATTACACTATGACACGGCTGCAGTTACAGTGTGTAATAAACAGTGTTGGGACTAACGCGTTACAAAGTAACGCGTTACAGAAACGAAGTTACTTTTTGCCGCAACTAGTACTCTAACGCATTACTTTTGAAATTCAGTAACGCTACTTACGTTACTGAATGGTTCGTCACTGCGTTATTTGCGTTATATACGGCGTAGATTGATAGCGAGCGGTAATGATTATTATTATTATCCTCATCCCCACCCGCGTAGAATGATACGAGGCGAGTCTGGCCACTGGCCAATCAGAAGTGCGCAAGAAATGCGGCTACGGAAAGAAATAGACCCTCTCTATTGTAAACAAAACAAACGCTCGCTATGAATCGACATAAAAAGAACGCAGTAACAAACTAACAAACCATTTAGCAACTACTTGGAGAGATAATTAATATACAACATGGAAACGAGATAAAGAACATGTTTGAGGCGCTGCTGGAGTCAACTGGACTAACGTAACGTTACTACATCTCAACCACCGCAGACTTTGGTGAGTCAGTGCAATGTGTTCACTGAAACTCAAGTTGATCAATGGATTTTGACTGTACGAAATCTGCCAGGGAATCTCATAATACTAATTAAACAATATAAATATAGTCCTTTCATGCACAATTGATATCCTAACTATTCTAACGTTGCAATGCTTTGATTGATATCTTAAACAACGTTGCAACTTGCAAGATGGTGAATGAATGAAAACTTTATTTAACAGATTGCAGAATGGGTACAATACAGTACGGCTCAATACATACAATTGTTAAGGGGATGCAGACCTGAGAAAGACGTTTGTCTTGTTTCCATCAGGGTCCCCCATTTTCAATTCATATAGACATTTATGACATACACAACATACATGACATTTATGGCATAGGGACATATAGGTATTTAGTACTGATACATTTGTGACATAAACGATATTCAAATATACAGCACTGTTACCCCTAGCTTTGGGTAGGGCGTTCCACATTGTTGTGGCATAATTGCGAAACGTTAGTCCCTTGTTTGAGCCGAATCTGGGTTTTACATGATTTGTTGAGCTTCCTCTGGTGTAGTGGTTGTGGTATTCACTGACCTTTGGGAAGTATTTTGACATGTACATGGGTACCCCGGTCGTATAGTGTATCTTGTAGACCAGGCCCATTGCAAGTTGCTGTACGTCTACTCTAAGCCATCCTAGGTTGTCAAAGTGGGCAGGGGTGAGGTGGGTTCTGGGGTTCAGGTCAAGTAGTAGTCTGACCAGTTTGTTTTGTGATGTTTGTAATTTTGTTTTAAGCGCCTTTGAGGTGCTTTGGTACCATGAGGTGCAAGCATAGTCGTAGTACCCTTGAATTATAATGGTTATAATGAAACGCTCCGGCGACATCAAGGCTGTTCCTTCAACCGGCGCACTTCTTATTATATGACTCGGGACAACATTTGTTTGTGTCAGATTTGTGTTTGTATCTAGACCACATTGCTTAGCAGAGTTCGGTGATGTGAATGGAAACTGTCAAGTTGATCAACCGATTTTGAGTACTATAGGGCATGGGACTCGGGAGCAATCTTTTTTTTTTATCTTTTTTTTTTAAATAACTAAATAGTTACTTTTCACAGTAACTCATTACTTTTGGGTGTAAGTAACTAGTACAGTAACGAAGTTACTTTGAAATGAAGTAACTAGTAAAGTAACTGAGTTACTATTTTTCAGTAACTAGCACAACACTGGTAATAAACTACAAACTAGTGTGTAGAAACAAACTATTTTTTCCATGTTGGGCTACAAGTAGTGTCTGTCAAATGAGCCACACCATTGTCTCCACAGCTATAATACAGAACACACAGCTCTGCAATTATCGTAAAACACCGGGGAAATTACCATTTAAAAATAGCCTTCTAGCAGCAGAGATGGGGATTAAGCGTGGCGCTGAAAGTGTTAAGGTGAGTTTCCGGGGAATTATTTGCGGATCAGGACTGTTGCCACGACTATGAAAGGAATATTTTTACGGTGTAAAAACAGAAGGAAAATCATTGTGTTTCTACAGTGTCAGTCAGTGAAATGAAAGAGCCACCTATAGAGTCTGTTACTCTGGGCTATAGTTTTCAGGAAAGAAATAGTTCATGCTTCATGAATTATTGGACAGTCAGTCCTACATTGAATTGACCAGCCTTCCCCTTTAAGTAGCTTGATATTCATATTTCTCCTAGAACAACTCAGCACACATTTACATTTCAATTATTGTGTTTCTGCAATTAAAAATATGACCCAGCAACTGTTTTGTTTCAATTTAAAAATTTTAAAATGTTTCATGTTTTTTTGTAAATCTCGACTTTAGGTTAGTTGTAACGTTAGTTTAGGTTCGTGTTAACGTTAGATAATGTACAAAATAAACGTTTTCCGCTGCTATAAACGTTGCACTTTTATTTTGAAAACCCCAGAAAGGAAGTCATTATATTTGCTTTACCATCCTGTTCTGTGTTAGCTCCGGTTAGTACAGTAGTTAGTATTATATTATCAATACCAGCCATTGGATTACTGTTTTCTAAATTGGGGAGGCTTTTAATCGTCAAGGTAAGAGGATTTTAAGTCATGGTATGATTGATTGATTGACAGATTGCAGAATGGGTACAGTACAGTACAGCTCAATACATACAATTGTTAAGGGGATGCAGACCAGAGAAAGACTTTCGTCTTGTTTACATCAGGGTCCCCCATTTTCAATTCATCGTAACATATATGACATACATGACATACAGATAGACAGTACTGCTACATCTATACATTTATGACATACCAGATTTGTAATTACAGTACTGTTTGTGATACAAAAAGAGTCCAGAAAAAAAAAAGGTATATACATTTGACGTAGAAACTGTACATTGGATTGGGTAGGTGGGGGTGGGGGGGGACTGTACATTGGAGGTGGGGGGGGGGGTTGGGTAGGAGGGGTGGGTGGGGGACACTGTACAACTGTACAAACAATCCATAAACTTCAATCGGTTCGGATCCTTTGAAGGAATGAGAATATCAACAAACACGGCTTCACGTTGAAACCACTGACTGCACCCAGAGACTCGAGTGGTTAGGCAAAAAATAGTTCAGAGTATATTTGCTTATAAAACGTAATTGTCTAATTCAATTATTTTTTATTTCTCCACGTGGTGAATACACAGGTCACAACATGTTTACAGGAACGTTTTGGAGTTGTAATTGGTGACTGTAAGACCCTGTAGGGAACGTCAGGCTCCCCCCCCCCCCCCCCCCCCCCCACTTCCAGTGATGAAGCTAAGCTACGCTAACGGAGCGACTGTTCCCAAAGCTAAATGCACGCACAGAGACAAAAAAGGTATGTATCTTCTTGTCTAACTCCAGGGAAGATGTTAAATAAGCTAATTTCCCAAAATGTTGGAGTTTTCCTTTAAGGTGATTAGTTAGAAAAGCGTTCATATAAGGGCGGTTAGGTGGCGTAGCGGAGATTGCGTTCGTCACCAACCCCGGAGCTGTGAGCTGGATTCGCCTGTTCGAATCCAGCTCACAGCTCCGGGGTTATCACCAGCTTGGCTGGCCGTTCACACTAATACAATTGGCTGTATTAGAGGGTGGGAGAAGCTGGCGGGGTGGGTCCGGGTCGTTGTAAACAGCGACTCCTACAGTTCGGTCGGGGCGCCTGCTAAGCGCGGATAGGACCTGAGTGGGATAGTGTGATCCTTCCACACGCTACGCCCTCTCAGGGAGGATCCGCGCTGCCAGGTGAAAAGAAGCGGTTGATTGGCTGGACGTGTGTCGGAGGAAGCACGTGATAGCCTCCACTCTCCCAGATGATCTGACTGTGGGGGGTAAGTGCGCAGCGACCAGGAAGGGGACTGGGAATTGGCATACGACTAACATTGGGATGGGAGAAAACCGGAGGAAAAATGGAGGGGGAAAAAGATAAAAAAAAAAAAAAAAAAAAGCGTTCATATGTCTTCTAGTTACAACAGTACATCTTCAAAGTAGTAGGTGTTAAAAGTAAATCTGGGTTTAGAAAATGTTTACACAAAGGAAACCAAGTGTTATTACTAGAATGCATATTCTGTGATGGAAAGATGTTCTAAAACGATGTTATTACAGATATAAGTTTAGTAGATAACTAGGAAATCATTGTTTGAAAGTAAATCTGTTTTTTGAAAGAACTAAAGGGAATTCACAAGCCAAAACAAAATACTTTAATAAAATGGGGGAAAAGGTTTTAAATTATATGATGATGTTATGGAGAACTAGACTAAGAATAATATTTACATATCATGTGTATTAAATGTAATAGTTATTGTTGTGAAGGGCCAGATTAAACCGAATATATATATTTATTTATATATATATATTTAATTGTATTTGTATATTCTCTAATATTCCCTGATATCCCTTGTATATTCCTTGTACAATATGCATTGAATATCCATTCTAGCCTACTGAACATCCCATAATAGTCTCCATTCTACTATTGGTCGAGACCTTGGTGCCAGGCTGCCATACCCCTCAGACCCAGTTCAAACGTACCGCTCCACATGTACGAACAAGTCCTAGTTCCGCGTAGGAATCTGGCTACCGCACCACTAATGGGACTATTTGTTCATAGTGCGTATATATACTGCGCTACTAAAGTAGGACTTCCTTTTCAGTCCAGTTTCTTACCCTCCAATAGAGTCACAGACGTAAAGCCTCCCCGCGACGCCACGTGTGGGAGTAAGGCCAAGTTCGCCTACCATCGGTATTGAGACATCGTGTATATTAATATTTGAATAGTCATATTTGGCACTATATCGTCGAGTTGGACGTAGTCTATTAAGCTAATAATAGTCTGTTAATATATAGTGCTTCGTGCGGTGAGAATACTACCGTAGTCAGTACCCCATCGTTTCGGGCAGAGAACTGGCTGCTTACCCAGGGTGGTTGACCCCACGTGAAGCTGCACCCGAGGAGCCCCAGAGCCGACGAGCGAGTGGACCTGTATACCGGATTATTCTACCGACGACAGCCCGCCTTCCCAGGCACGGATTATGCTTTGTATACTTTGATTATTCCATGGATAAAGACCCCCGACACTGCCGTGTGTTGGAACCCCCCCCCCTGGAGAGGACGCAAGGTGAGGAGACGCTCTGCAAGACGAGGTCGCTTCACGTCTCTCCCCCGTGGACCGGAGAGAGCCGGCCCACAAAGAGTCCACCTGCTTTCATCTGTGGTCCAAGGATCGCCGGCGCATTGAACGGCACTACAGTGGGTTCACCTGGGATGCCCTTGGCCGGATGAGGCAGCCGGATTCTACCCCCCCCCCCCCCCTCCTACTCCTGTCGGCTTACAAGCGACCGGATTAACCCCCCCTAGTGTGTCCAGTATATAATCATTAAAGTATCATTGCTGTTATTCCTTAAACTATTCCAGGTCGTATATGTACCACCTGCGCCTTTAGAGATTGGACATTCTCTATTGATATACCGACGAATACTCTTGCCATAAAAGTGCATACTATTTCCATTCATAAATGTGATTGATTTGATTAAGTGCTTGCTCTACACACCATCGCTGTGTAGAAATAAAGACCTATTTCTAATTCGTACATTTGTGTTGGATCCGTTTCATCTACGTGACAGTGTTCATCATAATATATTTATGCCGTGTACTGGGTGGCCGAATATTAAGTACAAAGGTAGTGGTAGTAAGTATCATATCTAGTAATACAGTCAGGGAATTGTACCCCTCAGTTACAATTGGTCCTTCGAGCCGGAGGGTAATTAGTGTAATATTAATATAGTGTTATTAATATTGAAATGGCCTATGATGAACACTCCACGAAACGATCCTCCTAACCAACGCCCGCAGCGCGAACGACGGCTCCCTCAGTACTTAGAGGCCTACGCTGTCAGTCAACAACCTAGTCTTCTACTAACAGTAAACGCGGTAAAACTAGAAAGTAAAAGTATGTCTAACCCCAACGCCCAGACTACCCCGACCATAGAGGCCCCTACGGGCTCTAATGTAACTGACCAAGTTCACGGTGGGGACCAGTGGGAACCAGACATGACTTCACACCCCGCCAGTACTGAAGAAGTAGTCCCCGATGAGTCCCGGGAGGAATACAACGCTACCGAGAGAGAACTCGGCACGGAAGAAGACGGGGAGAGCACCGTGGAGATAGAGCTCCAAGGCTCCGCAAGGAGTACCCAGAGGGAAGGCTCCCCTATACAACCGCCTTCTCCCAGCGAGGCAGAGAGGACCCTACAGCAGGCCTTCCTCATCAGCCTGAACGCCGCTGCTGAACGCGACCGACTGCAGATCCAGCAGCGAAGCGAACACGAGCAGATACGTCTAGAAATAAGACGTATTCAGATGGAAGAGAATGTGGCCCGAGAACGAGCCGGTGCTCAACGGGATGCAGCGCGCGACAGACAGCAGTCGCAACTAATAGAACAGCTGATCAGACGGACAACACCCTCTCCCTCCGCCAGAGGCTCCAGGAACTCATCTAGACACACCTCCAGGGCGGCATCCCCTAGCCGAGTAAACAACCCTGAACTTGACCAACAGACGAGGTCTATACCCCCCACAGACCACCTCCCCCCACCGGTCCAAGCGAGACCTAGCAACCGGGAAGGAGCAGCATATCCTGTGGAGAGGCTAAACCAGAGACTACAAGCACTGGATGACCTAACTGAAGACGAAGAGGAAGAGGAGGAGAACCACGCCCGAAGACAGCACAGTACTCTACCGGACCAGGAGGTCCGGTACAGCCCAGGCTATACTCCCGCGGAGCTGCGCTACAGACCCCCGACTCTATACACGGGTGAGCACGACGCACGACCCGCACCGAGGAACAGCACCTGGACAAGCGGGCCATGGTACACTGCCGGTACCAGCCCATACCAAGGAGCGGGAGGAGACTCGCCTAGGAGGCCTCTCCCCCAACGCTCGCCGATGTATCCACAGTCAGCGTCATACATTGGCACGCCTATGGTACCCGACTTCACCCAAGAGAACCGGGCCCAGTATACAGAACTCCGCATGTGTCTGGAGACCATGTTGGTGGATGTATTGGATGAACGCCACAAATACGCCATCCTACTGAAGCACTTAAAGGTACCCCGCGCACATAATATAGCGCTCGCCTACGCGACTTCCACCACCCCATACACAGCAGCGCTGGTAGCATTGGACCAGAGGTATGGGCGCATATGGGATTACGTGATCCAGGAGATCCGACACATCGACCGCTTACCCCCAGCAATAGACAATCGAGCACTGGACGACCTGTCCATCAGAGTGCAGTCCCTGGTAGGGATGTTGGGAGCGCAAAGAGAGAAGGGGAGGCATGAACTTTACGCCAACTCAAATGTGGAAAGGATTCTGGAGAAGCTGCCGCCCGCTCGTCAGGAGCGCTTTAGGCGGCAGAGGGACCACAGAGACCCGAATGGCCCCGAACCGAACCTCCTCGATCTAGCAGACTTCCTGGCGAGAGAAGTCAGCAGCCTACGGCTAGATACATTCGGACGGAGCACCCCTGGCTCCAGAGAAGGAACCAGACGACTAAATGATGGAAGAAGATCGGTGACTGTGATGCACCAATCGGAGTCAGTACCGAGCAGCAGGAGCCACAGTACCCCCTCCAGAACGGAGAAGTGGAAGATAGTGTGCCCCTACTGTGAGAAAGAACACTGGCTAGCGCAATGTGACTCCTTCCCCAAGCTGAACGCGGAGGAAGCAGGTCAATGGATAAAGTCCAACAAGCGCTGTTTTCGCTGTGCGCGCTCACACATGGCAGCCGAATGCCGCTTAAAGAAAAGGTGCACCAAGTGCGATGGAGCCCATCTGGACATACTTCACGACAGTAACAGACGGCGCCCTTCACCCGCACCATCCAGCCGCAAAGCGAGCGTCATGTACATCGATCCCGCCAGTAGCAGTGGAGCCCGAGTACTCCTAAAAGTAGTGCGTGTGACACTAAGCTACCAGAATAAAGTCCTGGACACTTACGCCGTCCTCGATGACGGGTCAGAGAAGACCCTGCTGCTCGCCTCCGCTGCGGCCCAGCTAGGGCTGCGGGGAAGCGAAACCCAAATGACAATTCGGACAATAAGACGAGATTTGAAGACGATAAAGGGCGAGAATGTCTCATTCTCTATCGCAGCAAGCGGCCAGCCTGAGCGACGGTACCAGATTACAGACGCTTTCACCAGCCAAGAAATAGGACTGTCGCGGTACACATACCCCGTCGCCAAGCTGATGGAGAAATATGTACATCTGCGCAAGTTACCGATCCCGCTCATAGACAATGCTATGCCGACCCTGTTGATAGGCTCCGACCATGCAGACCTCATTGTCCCGATAGACCGGGTTCATACCGGACCCCGAGGCTGTCCTGCAGCAGTCGAGACCCGTTTGGGATGGACTCTCCAAGGCCCGCTCGCCAAATCTCTCAACCGAAGTACAGCCACTAGATGTCTCCACTCCCGAGTCACAGAGGGAGAAACCGCACTCCTGCAACACGTAGAGCGGCTATGGACCTTGGAACAAATGCCCTTTAAGAACGGAAACAAAGACATTCGCTCTAAAGATGACATTTACGCCACTCACCTCCTCGAGACAGGGACCAAGAGAGTCCCGGTCAACGGCGTGTTGAGATACGCCACGCCACTCCTGCGGCGAGAAGGAATGCCTACTTTCCACGCCAAGACAGACGCCACAGAACGGTACCTGCTGAACACGGAGCGGCGCTTAGCCAAGAACCCCGCCCAAGAGAGTGTATACCGCGCTGAGATTGAGAAGCTCATCACAGCGGGACACGTCACAAAGATGGACATTAAAGAGGCTGACCAGACCACTGAATCGTGGTACGTGCCCCACCACAAGGTCCATCACAACGGTAAAGACCGCATAGTATTTAACTGCAGCTACCAGATCGGATCCCAAAATCTGAATAAAGAGTTACTGCCCGGTCCCACACTCGGCCCCTCCCTACTCGGCGTTCTACTCCGCTTCCGCCAGGAAAAGGTGGCCATCAGCGGGGACATTAAAGGAATGTTCCTGCAGGTGAGATTAGTAGAGGCGGACAAGCCCCTGTTACGGTTCCTATGGAGAGAGAAGCCAGGAGATGAGCACCCAGCCATCTACCAATGGGAAGTCCTCCCCTTCGGAACGACGTGCAGCCCCTGCTGTGCTACATTTGCACTACAGAAACATGTAGCAGAGGACCCAGCAGCGGACGAAGAGGTCCGGCACAGCGTAAAGAACAGCTTCTACGTAGACAACTGTCTACAAAGCCTTTCAACCCAAGAAGAAGCCGAGGCTCTCCTGATTAAACTCCGCGCCTCATTGATCAAAGGCGGCTTTGATCTCAGGCAGTGGGCCAGCAGCGATCCGCAAGTACTGCGCAGCCTCTCCTCCGAGGACAAGTCAGCCAGCAGCGAGACCTGGATGGCTACAATCCCGGGAGAAGCCCAGGAGATGACCCTGGGATTGGTGTGGCGATTCAAAACAGATTCGCTTCACTACAGACACAAGCCCCTGACTACGGAGCAGGGAAGGCCGGCGGCGGCGCCGACCACCAGACGGAGTGTGTACACAACACTCGCCCGACAATATGACCCGCTAGGATGTATTCTACCGTACACCACCAGGGCAAAAATGATTGTACGAGCATTGTGGAACAAGGACCAGGGCTGGGATGACCCCATTCCCGCACACCTTGCATCCACCTGGAGAGAGTGGGAGATGGAGCTCCACTCACTCCCAGGCGTTAATATGCGCCGAAGCTACTTCCCACCCACGGTGAGGCCAGAGACATGTAAAATGGACTTACACGTCTTCAGTGACGCCTCAGAGGTCGCATACGGATCAGTAGCCTACTTACGGGCCCAAGACCAGGGGGGAGAGATCTACACAGCATTTGTCCTCGCCCGCTCGAGAATAGCCCCACGCAAGCAACAATCTATCCCACGTCTAGAGCTCTGCGCAGCCCTAGCCGGAGCGCACCTAGCCACGCTCATCCAACGTGAGCTCACCATACCGGTGTCTAGAACAATCCTGTGGTCAGATTCCACGACGGTACTCGCCTGGATCAAATCGGACTCATGCAAGTACAAAGTCTTCGTGGGAGTCAGAGTCACCGAGATTCAAGACTTAACCGAAGAGTTAACCGGAGAAACAGAGTGGCGCTACGTTGATACAAAACAGAACCCAGCTGACGTCATCACCCGGGGGATGCCCCTGGATGACCTCACCCGTCGCAATGTCTACAGTGACGGCCCCGCATTCCTAAGACTCCCGGAAGGACAGTGGCCCATGCCTATCCCGAGGGAAGCAAGTCCAGAGGAGGTGGAAAATAAGAAGTCTGTGTTCTGTGGATTGAGCACCGTAGCCTCCACCGACCCTAACATAGACGATTGCACGTCCATAGAGAGTGCACAACAAAGAACATTCCTGCGGTACCACCCGGAGTGCAAGTCCCCCGCTGATATGTCAGCAGCTAACTACGAGGAAGCAGAATTGCTTCTACTGCAGCGAGCCCAGAGAGACTCGTTCCCCGATGAATTGGCCTGTCTACAGGGAGGAAAGCCCGTCCCATCCGACAGCAGATTAATTCATCTGGCCCCCGAGAGCGACGCTCATACCCTCATCAGAGTGGGTGGTCGCCTACGCAGAGCCCCCAATCTACCGGATGACATTAAATACCCGATCGTATTGAACAGCCGACACAAGGTCACAGAGCTGATTATAAAGAAATACGATGAGGATGTACATCACGCAGGAGCAGAAAGAGTCTTCGCGGAAATCAGACGTCGTTACTGGATCCTACAAGGAAGAGAGGCGGTACGACGCTTCCAGCGAACATGTCTAGACTGCCGCAAGTGGCGCGCGCAGCCCAGCATACCAAGGATGGCTGACCTTCCTCCATGTCGCCTCCGAATCGGTGACAAGCCATTCCACTCAACGGGTATGGACTGCTTTGGCCCGCTGCACATAAAGAAAGGAAGAGGAACCGAGAAGCGGTGGGGTATTGTATTCAAATGCATGACCACCAGAGCGATACACATCGAGCTTCTCCCGACCATGAGCACAGACTCATTCCTTATGGCCTTCCGTAGATTCACATCACGGAAAGGAAGACCGTCTACCCTATTGTCCGATCATGGGACAAACTTCAAAGGCGGCGAAAGAGAGCTGAGAGAGAGCTTCCAAGCTATGGGCCCAGAACTTAAGACCCACCTCGCTCCAGCACAGGTTGATTTCCAATTCAACCCCCCAAACGCACCCCACTTCGGTGGCACTTGGGAACGAGAAGTGCGCTCCATAAAGACAGCCCTGTACGCAGTACTTGGGGCCCAGACTGTGGCGGAAGAAGTCCTAATGACAGTCCTCACGGAGATTGAGGGAGTACTTAACTCGAAGCCCCTCGGATATGTCTCCAGTGATGTGGCGGATATCGACCCAGTTACCCCCAACACACTCCTGATGGGGCGGCTAGATCCTGCATTACCCCAGACAATGTACCGGCCTGAAGAAGCGAACGGCCGACGAATGTGGAGGTACAGCCAAGTATTAGCCGACAAGTTTTGGAACAGTTTCCTACTGCACTACCTACCGTCTCTACAGACCCGCCAGAAGTGGGTAAAGGAGAGAGACAATTTGACAGAAGGAACAGTCGTCATGATTATTGATCAATCACTGCCCAGAGCTATGTGGCCGGCCGGCCGCGTAAGCAAAGTGATCACCGGTGCCGACGGCAAGGTTCGAGCAGCTGAAGTGCTCGTCCAGGGTCGCACTTACACCCGTCCCGTGGCGAGGCTCATAGAACTGCCTCGACTCCCAGACACAATCGATGATGACCATGACCCTACAACCCTATGACTTTGTGAAGTTGACTGACCCCTACAGCAAACCCTTATGTGTAAATAGACAACGCGATTAATCTGTCTCTGTTTAACTGATTAGGTCTGGGACCAATCAGGGGGTGGCTGTTGTGAAGGGCCAGATTAAACCGAATATATATATTTATTTATATATATATATTTAATTGTATTTGTATATTCTCTAATATTCCCTGATATCCCTTGTATATTCCTTGTACAATATGCATTGAATATCCATTCTAGCCTACTGAACATCCCATAATAGTCTCCATTCTACTATTGGTCGAGACCTTGGTGCCAGGCTGCCATACCCCTCAGACCCAGTTCAAACGTACCGCTCCACATGTACGAACAAGTCCTAGTTCCGCGTAGGAATCTGGCTACCGCACCACTAATGGGACTATTTGTTCATAGTGCGTATATATACTGCGCTACTAAAGTAGGACTTCCTTTTCAGTCCAGTTTCTTACCCTCCAATAGAGTCACAGACGTAAAGCCTCCCCGCGACGCCACGTGTGGGAGTAAGGCCAAGTTCGCCTACCATCGGTATTGAGACATCGTGTATATTAATATTTGAATAGTCATATTTGGCACTATATCGTCGAGTTGGACGTAGTCTATTAAGCTAATAATAGTCTGTTAATATATAGTGCTTCGTGCGGTGAGAATACTACCGTAGTCAGTACCCCATCGTTTCGGGCAGAGAACTGGCTGCTTACCCAGGGTGGTTGACCCCACGTGAAGCTGCACCCGAGGAGCCCCAGAGCCGACGAGCGAGTGGACCTGTATACCGGATTATTCTACCGACGACAGCCCGCCTTCCCAGGCACGGATTATGCTTTGTATACTTTGATTATTCCATGGATAAAGACCCCCGACACTGCCGTGTGTTGGAACCCCCCCCCCTGGAGAGGACGCAAGGTGAGGAGACGCTCTGCAAGACGAGGTCGCTTCACGTCTCTCCCCCGTGGACCGGAGAGAGCCGGCCCACAAAGAGTCCACCTGCTTTCATCTGTGGTCCAAGGATCGCCGGCGCATTGAACGGCACTACAGTGGGTTCACCTGGGATGCCCTTGGCCGGATGAGGCAGCCGGATTCTACCCCCCCCCCCCCCTCCTACTCCTGTCGGCTTACAAGCGACCGGATTAACCCCCCCTAGTGTGTCCAGTATATAATCATTAAAGTATCATTGCTGTTATTCCTTAAACTATTCCAGGTCGTATATGTACCACCTGCGCCTTTAGAGATTGGACATTCTCTATTGATATACCGACGAATACTCTTGCCATAAAAGTGCATACTATTTCCATTCATAAATGTGATTGATTTGATTAAGTGCTTGCTCTACACACCATCGCTGTGTAGAAATAAAGACCTATTTCTAATTCGTACATTTGTGTTGGATCCGTTTCATCTACGTGACAGTGTTCATCATAATATATTTATGCCGTGTACTGGGTGGCCGAATATTAAGTACAAAGGTAGTGGTAGTAAGTATCATATCTAGTAATACAGTCAGGGAATTGTACCCCTCAGTTACAGTTATCATGATTTAGCCCTAGAATGGGTTTGGAAGCAAATACTAAGTTCAGTTGGGCAGTTAGGGAAGCCACGCCTACTTTTTCAAAGTCAAACAGACATGGTTGGAGATTGGAGGAAAACCGGTTGTGATGTCACTTTCTGTGATGTCATCACCCTGCAATCTGGGCCTTTATAACTGAGGCCCCAGGACTGGGAGGGAGAGATGAATGAGATGCAGAAGAAGATTTTGAAACAAAGCCTCAACCACTCTTCATATCCACGCCGCTATACAGAGACAGAGATCATGGACAACGGTATTGACAAATACCAAGGAACATTCTTGTAACAGTAGTCTGGAGATCCAATGCAAACCTTGAGTTATTGTAACCATTCAGTGTTTTTGATCAACTGCAAGAGTTTTTACAAAGCAGCCATCGTCTGCTTCTGTTAATAAACTACCACAATTCAGGAGCGCATGTCTGGACCTCCATTTCTGCCAAGAAGGGTACAGTTGGGTTAACACCAACGCAAGTACATATAACCTTGTATCTAAATCAAGATACAACACTTGTTTATTAGTTCCTTGTGTGGTTGTATGGTTGTTATGTTACTCTGTCTAGTGTTCAGTATTTCTTGTGTGTTTCCTTCCTGGTTGTCTCACCCCATGTGTGTCTCGTTTTGCTAATTGCCCTGCTGTCTCTCTAGTGTTAATTGTTCCCCCTATATCTGGTGTGTGTTCTCTACCCTTGTTGTGGGTTCATTGTTTCGGTTCATTGTGTGTTTCGGTTCCTTGGTTAATGTCCACGTGTGTACACCACAGCTAGTACAGCCCCGTCTGCTAGCTTAGCCCCTGCAGCAAACCAGGCCTCAACAGCTAGTACAGCCCCGTCTGCTAGCTTAGCCCCTGCAGCTAACCAGGCCCCAACAGCTAGTACAGCCCTGTCTGCTAGCTTAGCCCCTGCAGCTAACCAGACTTCCACAGCTAGCCCAGCCCCGTCTGCTAGCTTAGCCCCTGCAGCTAACCAGGCCTCAACAGCTAGTACAGCCCCATCTGCTAGCTCAGCCCCTGCAGTTTGCCAGGCTCCCACAGCTAGGACTGCCCCGTCAGCTAGCTCGTTCCCTATGGCCCCTGTTTCTCTGGTCTTGGTTCCTTGGACTGGCCCTCCAGCCAGTATTAACTATCCTGCTAGGACTGCCCCTTCAGATTTCAGGATAGGTTATGTCCGTGTTACTCCGACTACTAACACTTTAGCCCCGTCTGTTAGCAGTGCTCCTGCAGCTAGCAGATCTCAGAGAGCTAGCAAGGCTAGCTTATCCCCTGTAGCTAGCCAGGCCTCCACAGCTAACCCTGCCTCTACTGCCAGCCTAGCCCCTGCTAGTGTAGCCCCAGCTGCTACGCCCGGTCCGGCTTCTACGCCCGGCCCGGCCTTCATGCCCGGTCAGGCTCCCATGCCTGACCCAGCCAATACATCCGGTCCGGCTTCTACGCCCGGCCCAGCCTCCATGCCCGGTCTGGCTCCCACGCCTGGCCGCTACGCCTGGTCCGGCTTCTACACCCGGCCCTGCCTTCTCGTCTGGTCCCGGCTCCTTGTCTGGTCCCGGTTCCCCGTCTGGTCCCGGTTCCCCGTCTGGTCCCGGTTCCCCATCTGGTCCCGGTTCCCCGTCTGATCCCGGCTCCTCGTCTGGCCCCGGCTCCTCGACTGGTCCCGGCTCCTCGTCTGGTCCCGGCTCCTCATATGGTCCTGGCTCCTCGTCTGGTCCCGGCTTCTCGTCTGGTTCAGCCCTACGCCGTGGCCTGCGTCCTGGTCTTCGCCGTGGTCTTCGCCGTCGTCTACGCCGTGGTCTTCGTCTGCAGAAACCCCCGTCCGGGGTTCTGCGCCCGGTCCCGAGGTCGTTTTTGTCCGTGTTTGTTTGTACATTAGTTTGTACATTTTCCCTACCAGCACTGCTGTGGTTTTTGTTTCTTGTTTATTTTGTATTTTGCTCTCTGCCAGCCATTGCTGTGCTCTCCTTGTTTTTGCTCAGTAAAGCATTATACTTTCGACAATCTACATCTAATAATAATAATAATAATAATAATAGATTGGATTTTAAAGGGGAACTCCAACATTTTGGGAAATTAGCTTATTTAACATCTTCCCTGGAGTTAGACAAGAAGATACATACCTTTTTTGTCTCTGTGCGTGCATTTTAGCTTTGGGAATAGACGCTCCGTTAGCATAGCTTAGCTTCATCACTGGAAGTGGGGGAGGGTTAGAGCCTTACAGTGCCTTACAGTGTATTGCAAGGTCTGACATTGACCAAACTTGATATGCATGACCTTGGTGGGCTCTAGGTCAACTCCTGAAAAGGGGGTCAATGTCAGACCTTGCAATCAAAAGTTAGGGGGCTAATAATCCTTTATAATTTCAGTGCGCCCCCTAACTTTTGTTTGCAAGGTCTGACATTGACCCCCTTTTCAGGAGTTGACCTAGAGCCCACCAAGGTCATGCATATCAAGTTTGGTCAATGTCAGACCTTGCAATACACTGTAAGGCACTGTAAGGCTCTAACCCTCCCCCACTTCCAGTGATGAAGCTAAGCTATGCTAACGGAGCGTCTATTCCCAAAGCTAAAATGCACGCACAGAGACAAAAAAGGTATGTATCTTCTTGTCTAACTCCAGGGAAGATGTTAAATAAGCTAATTTCCCAAAATGTTGGAGTTCCCCTTTAAGAGAGAAGCGCCTTTCTCAGACTCAAGGACACTGTACAAGGAAAGGATGGAAAAAATAAGAAATAAAATTGAAAAAATATAATGAAATACATAAAATATCTGTGTATAGTAACATCAAGAAAAAACAAATAAGATAGAAGAGATAAAAAATTAAATAAAAAGGAGGCAAGTTCTGTCCAATTGGATGAAGTGGTTGAAATTAACAAACAAACAAACAACAAAACAAAACAACGGAATCTGTGGCTTAAGAAAAAAGTCAGGTGGGCTACTTGGGAGCGGGGCCGTGTTGCGTGAAGGCAAGTGTGAACAGGTGGGTTTTTAGCTTGGTTTTGAAGAGGTTGATGGTGTCAGAGCCTCGGATGAGGGGGGAGAGGGAGTTCCACAGTCTAGGGGCAGCTGCAGCGAAAGCTCGGTCTCCCAGTGTGGAACGCCTGGTGCGGGGGATGGTGAGGAGGTCGGAGTTGGAGGATCGGAGGCCTCGTGCTGGAGTGTAGGGGTGGAGTAGGTTGGTCAGGTAGGAAGGGGCCAACCCGTGCAGGGATTTGTAGGTGAGGAGGAGGATCTTGTAGGGGATTCGGTAGTCGATGGGGAGCCAGTGGAGTTTTTGCAGGGTGGGGGTGATGTGCTGCCAGGGTTTGGTGCGCGTGAGGACCCTCGCAGCAGAGTTTTGGACGTACTGTAAGCGATCCAGAACCTTCTTGGAGGCACCAAGAAGGATTCCGTTACAGTAGTCGAGGCGGGAAGTGATGAAGGCGTGAATGAGTGTTTCCGCTGAGGTGTCGGAGAGTGAGGGGCGGAGGCGGGAGATGGTTCTGAGGTGGAAGAAGGCGGATCTGGTGACAGACTTGACGTGAGGGTGAAATGAGAGGGTGGAGTCCAGTATTACGCCCAGGTTCCTTACCTCTGTGGAGGGGCAGATGGAGTAGCCATCCACGGAGAGGACAAGGTGGTCGATCTTTTGGAGGAGGGCTGGGGAGGCTACAACTATGAGTTCGGTCTTCTTACTATTGAGTTGGAGGAAGTTGGTGGTCATCCATGTTTTTATGTCCTGGAGGCAGGCAGTGAGGGAGTGGGGAGGAAGGGGAGCCGAGGGTTTGGTGTGGAGGTAAAGCTGTGTGTCGTCTGCATAGAAGTGGAAGTGGAGGCCGTGTTTCCTTATGATGTCACCGAGTGGGAGGAGGTAAATCATAAAAAGGAGCGGACCTAGCACCGAACCCTGGGGAACACCCTGTTTAACAAGTGCTGGAGCTGACCTGGAGCCCCCGAGGGAAACATACTGCCACCTGTTGGTAAGGTAGGATGTGAACCAGGACAAGGGGGTACCAGTGATGCCAAGGACACTTTCCAGGCGGTCTAGGAGGATTGAGTGTGAGATGGTGTCGAAGGCAGCTGAGAGGTCCAGGAGGATGAGGATGTTGATGTTGCCAGCATCAGCAGCCATGAGGAGGTCATTTGTCACCTTGATCAGGGCGGTCTCGGTGCTGTGTTTAGCCCTGAACCCAGACTGGAGTGGTTCAAACAGGTCATGGTAGGCCATGTGACTCTGTAGCTGGGCGGCTACTGCGCGCTCAAGGACCTTGCTGAGGAAGGGGAGGTTTGAGATGGGGCGGAAGTTGTTGAGGTTATCGGGGTCCAGACCGGGTTTTTTTAGAATTGGGGTGACTGCTGCCACCTTTAAGTCAGCAGGGACGGAGCCAGTGGACAGGGATGAGTTAATGATGTCTACTATGAGAGGACAGAGGGCAGGCAGGCCAGCCTTCACCAGGGTGGTGGGCATGGGGTCCAGAGAGCAGGTGGAAGATTTAGAGCCCGACACCAGCTTCGTAATGGAGTCGGTGTCCACCAGAGAGAAGGATGAAAAGGAGTGGGTGGGATGGGGCAGAGGGTCATGTTTAGCAACCGGAGGTGTGGGGGACACAGGAGTAGACTGGCGCTGCTGGTAGATGGCGGCGATTTTGTTTTGGAAGAATTCCGTGAATCTGTTGCAGAGATCAGAGGAGGTGGTCTGGAGGAGGTTGTCGGGGGGCTTGAGGAGTTTGGTGATGGTGGAGAAGAGGGCTTTGGAATTCCCTTGGCCTTTGGAGATGATATCAGAGTAGAAGGAGGACTTGGTTTGGGTGAGGGCGAGTCGGTAGGAAATTATGTGGTCAGAGTAGGCCTGGGCATGGACAGCGAGGCCTGTTTTCCTGCAGCGCCTCTCCAACTGGCGGCCCTTGGCTTTCATGGAGCGGAGCTCAGGGGTGTACCAGGGGGCGGAGTGTGTAAATGTGACAGTGCGGGTTTTGAGGGGTGCGAGGGAGTCCAGGGTGGCAGCTAGGGCTGTGTTGTAGGTGTTCACCAACTCAATGGTTGAGAGCAGCTGAGGATCATGAGCGAGGTGGGAGCTCAGGGCGTTGGTGAGGTCAGTGGGGGTGATGTTTTTTATGTTCCTGTACGTCATGGGGCGCTGTGGGCGGCCAGGGGAGGAGGGGAGAGAAACTGAGAACTTGACGGCAAGATGATCAGCAACGTGGAGGTCCACGCCACTGAGATTGGAGGGAGTGATGGTCTCGGTGGAACACACCAGGTCCAGTATGTGGCCTCTGGTGTGGGTGGGGAAATCTACATGCTGGGTGAGATTGTGGCAGTCAAGGAGGGACAGGAGGTCGTCGGAGGCGGTGATGTTGTCAACGTGAATGTTGAAGTCGCCAAGGAGGAGAATTGAGGAGATGGATGAGCTGACAGAGGTGAGTAGGTCAGATAATTCTGAAATAAACACAGGGGAGGGAGGGGGGGGACGGTAGATCAGGATGACAAGCACAGGCTGGGGGCCAAGCAGTTTGAAGGCAAGGCATTCAAATGATGTAGCAGGAGGGGTGGGGACAGCCTTAACCTTGAAACAGGTACGATGGAGAACAGCAAGTCCACCACCCCGCTTACCAACACGGGGTTGTTGAAGGTATGTGTAGCCTGGTGGGGTGGCCTGGTTGAGTGTTAGGAACTAATTTGGTATCTGCCAAGTCTCGACAAGGCAGGTAAAGTCAAATTTATGGTCCAAGATGATGTCATTGATGTAGTGGGATTTGTTGTTGAGGGACCGAGTGTTGAGGAGAGCAAAACTGGTCATGTGAACAGGGGCAGGAGTGCTGGGAGTGTGTCGCTGTAAGGGCCGGAGTAGGCTAAAATCCACTCCACGTTTTCTAAAATCCTTTGTGAGTATTGCTCTCGCGATACTCCCCATACTATTCTGCAGAGGTCTCGCGGGGTTTACCGAGCTACTAGCGCCAGCTGTAACAGAGATCTGATGACGCGTCAGATGTGCGACACGGCGATCAGCTGAGCAGATGGATGGGATAGTTGGGTGTCCAAACTGGGAGTAAACAAACTTCCTCCGAGTGCTTCTGTGGATGTAGCGAGGCCGGCGGAGAAGTCCAAGTTGTTTTATGAGTGTGCCGAACGTTGGAAAGTTGTGGTTGTTGAGACTCAGGAGTTGCGGGATGGAGTATTTCAACATACTGGGTGCCGACGCAGTTAGCCAAATGCTAACTGTTAGCCACGGAGAACTGATGTTTGGTGCAGAGAGTTGGAGTGCTAGTAGCCAGACGGACCATAGCATGGCAGGAGGCGAGTGGAAGTCCGGGGGAGAAACAGGAGAGCTGAGACTCCAGATGGAACACAGGAGGATCGGGTCGTCGGGAGGGAGAGGGACCGACCGGCAGGCGGCTGGTGATCGGTAGCCGTCAGATCAGTCGAAAACCGTGCACAAAAGTAAATCCCAAGGTAAGACGCTTTGAAGCAATCTAACGTTTAGTCGTGTAACTTTGTCTAAAAGAAAGCTAAAAGCAGGTAAACACTTAAAACTAACTAATTCTAACGTTTAGTCGTGTAATTTTGTCTAAAAGAAAGCTAAAAAGCAGGTAAAAAGCAGGTAAAAACTTAAAACTTAGAGACGTAGGAGAAGCGGCGAACAGATGAGCGCCAGCGTCCTCTCACTACCTCCTTACAGGGGCCATTATCTGAAATGATTAAAATAAAAAATCTAACCGTGACTACATCTACCTCTCCTCGTCTCTGTTTGCGTTTGGGTCCTCTGCCAACACAATCCCTAACAGAATGAACCCACCATGTTTGGACCCAGCGAACAGAACGAGGGAGGCTTTGAGCGCCTTGGAGGCGTTCAGAATGGGGGATATACCTTCCTCCTCCTTGGAGGAGAGGAAGGAGATTCTACGTCTGCTCTACTCTCTCAGGGAGTGGCACCCTGAGCTGGCCCCACAGCTGGAGGAGTATGGCAGACACTGGATAAAGTGCCTATTCCAGCCTCCAGTCAAGCCTCTACTGCTGGTAAGGCCTCTACGACCAGCATGGTATCAACTGCTAGCATAGCTACTACTAGTCCAGTCCCTACTGCTAGCATAGCTTCCACAGCTAGCATGGCCTCCTCTGCTGGTGAAGCCTCTACTGCCAGCATGATTGATTGATTGATTGATTGAAAAGTTTATTAACAGATTGCAGAATGGGTACAGTACAGTACAGCTCAATACATACAATTGTTAAGAGGATGCAGACCTGAGAAAGACTTTCGTCTTGTTTCCATCAGGGTCCCCCATTTTCAATTCATCATATGACACACATGACATACAGATAGACAGTACTGCTACATCTATACATTTATGACATACCAGATTTTCAAATACAGTACTGTTTGTGATACTAAAAAAATCCAGAAGAAGAGTATATACATTTGACATAGAAACTGTGCATTGGGGGAGGTTGGGTAGGTGGGGTGGGGCTGTACATTGGAGGTGGGGGGGGGGGGGGGGTTGGGTAGGGGGGGGGGGACACTGTACATTGGAATACTGACATACATTTGACATAATTTGTGGAGCTCCCTCTGGTGTTGTGATTGTGGTATTCACTGACCTTTGGGAAGTATTTTGACATGTACATGGGTACCTTGGTCGTGTAGTGTATCTTGTAGACCAGGCCCATTGCAAGTTGCTGTACTCTGTTGTCTACTCTAAGCCATCCTAGGTTGGCAAAGTGTGCAGGGGTGAGGTGGGTTCTAGGAGTCAGGTCAAGCAGTAGTCTGACTAGTTTGTTTTGAGATGTTTGTAATTTGGTTTTTAGTGCCTTTGAGGTGCTTTGGTACCATGAGGTGCAAGCATAGTCGTAGTACCCTTGAATGAGTGCTCCTGCCAGAGTCTTCAGGGTATTCTTGTTTACCAGGGAGGAGATCCGGTACAAGAATCAAGTTCGTTGATTGACTTTTTTTATTACATTGGATGCCATTTTGTCACAGGAAAGATTAGCCTCTAGGATGGAACCCAGGTAGGTAATTTCATCTTTCCTTGTGACAATATTGTCACCCACTGTAACTGAGAAGCCGTCTGTTTTGCTGAGTTTGTTATTTGAACCGAAGAGAATGGACTCTGTTTTGCCCATGTGTAATGATAGTTTGTTGTCGGCGAGCCATATGCAGATTTTGCCTAGTTCCGAGCTGAGGGTTTTTTCAACCTGTAACTTGTTCTTGTCAGAGACCAGCAGGGCTGAGTCGTCTGCAAACAGGAACAAGTTGCAGTCACAAGCTGACGACATGTCATTTGCATAAATTAGGAATAGTAGTGGTCCTAGTATGCTTCCTTGTGGAACACCACAGTTCACTGTGAGGGGGGGGGATAGGGTACCGTTTACCTCCACCATCTGTTCTCTCCCCTCCATGGCCCCAGTTGTTAGCATAGCTACTGCTAGCACCTTAGCCCCATCTGCTAGCGTAGCTCGTACTGCTAGCAAGTCTCTGAGAGCTAGTAAGTCTAGGAAGGCTAGCATAGCCTCACCTGCCAGAGTACCTACTGCTAACACCTCAGCTCTGCCTGCTAGCCCCACTGTGTGTGTAGCTCATTCAGCTAGCTTGTCTCCCACTGCTAGGACTGCCCCTTCAGCTAGCAAGGTCAGTTTCCCTGGAGCCGCCCGTCGGCTAACCCCATGGTTCCTACAGCTAGCCCCACTGTGTGTGTAGCTCATTCAGCTAGCTTGTCTCCCACTGCTAGGACTGCCCCTTCAGCTAGCAAGGTCAGTTTCCCTGGAGCCGCCCCGTCGGCTAACCCCATGGTTCCTACAGCTAGCCTCACTGTGTGTGTAGCTCATTCAGCTAGCTTGTCTCCCACTGCTAGGACTGCCCCTTCAGCTAGCAAGGTCAGTTTCCCCACTGCTAGGACTGCCCCTTCAGCTAGCAAGGTCAGTTTCCCTGGAGCCGCCCTGTCGGCTAACCCCATGGTCTCAACAGCTAGTACAGCCCCGTCTGCTAGCTTAGCCCTTGCAGCTAACCAGGCTTCCACAGCTAGTACAGCCCTGTCTGCTAGCTTAGCCCCTGCAGCAAACCAGGCCTCAACAGCTAGTACAGCCCCGTCTGCTAGCTTAGCCCCTGCAGCTAACCAGGCCTCAACAGCTAGTACAGCCCTGTCTGCTAGCTTAGCCCCTGCAGCTAACCAGGCTTCCACAGCTAGTCCAGCCCCGTCTGCTAGCTTAGCCCCTGCAGCTAATCAGGACTCAACAGCTAGTACAACAGCTAGTACACCCCCATCTGCTAGCTTAGCCACTGTAGCTAACCAGGCCTCAACAGCTAGTACAGCCCCATCTGCTATCTCAGCCCCTGCAGTTTGCCAGGCTCCCACAGCTAGGACTGCCCCGTCAGCTAGCTCATTCCCTATGGCCCCTGTTTCTCTGGTCTTGGTTCCTTGGACTGGCCCTCCAGCCAGTATTAACTATCCTGCTAGGACTGCCCCTTCAGATTTCAGGATAGGTTATGTCTGTGTTACTCCGACTACTAACACTTTAGCCCCGTCTGTTAGCAGTGCTCCTGCAGCTAGCAGATCTCAGAGAGCTAGCAAGGCTCTGAGGACTAGCTTAGCCCCTGTAGCTAGCCAGGCCTCCACAGCTAACCCTGCCTCTACTGCCAGCCTAGCCCCTGCTAGTGTAGCCCCAGCTGCTACGCCCGGTCCGGCTTCTACGCACGGCCCGGCCTCCATGCCCGGTCAGGCTCCCATGCCTGACCCAGCCAATACGCCCGGTCCGGCTTCTACACCCGGCCCAGCCTCCATGCCCGGTCTGGCTCCCACACCTGGCCTGGCCGCTACGCCCGGTCCGGCTTCTACACCCGGCCCTGCCTTCTCATCTGGTCCCGGCTCCTTGTCTGGTCCCGGTTCCCCGTCTGGTCCCGGTTCCCCGTCTGGTCCCGGCTCCTCGTCTGGCCCGTCTCCTCGACTGGTCCCGGCTCCTCGTCTGGTCCCGGCTCCTCATATGGTCCTGGCTCCTCGTCTGGTCCCGGCTTCTCGTCTGGTTCAGCTCTACGCCGTGGCCTGCGTCCTGGTCTTCGCCGTGGTCTTCGTCTGCAGAACCCCTTCCGGGGTTCTGTGCCCGGTCCCGAGGTCGTTTTTGTCAGTGTTTGTTTGTAGATTCGTTTGTACATTTTCCCTACCAGCACTGCTGTGGTTTTTGTTTCTTGTTTATTTTGTATTTTGCTCTCTGCCAGCCATTGCTGTGCTCTCCTTGTTTTTGCTCAGTAAAGCATTATACTTTCGACAATCTACATCTACCTCTCCTTGTCTCTGTTTGTGTTTGGGTCCTCTGCCAACACAATCCCTAACAAATTTGCTCAAATTTGTTTGGCACGAGCCCCCATATTACGTTACCATTGACTGAAGGAGTGCTCGTCGTCTTGTCAATGTAACATAATTAGGAGACGGTAGCCAAAGTAACCAAAAAAGATATTTAATTATATTTACCATGGATTTGTAACCAAAAAGGAGTAACATGAAATAACGACAAACAAAACACAGAACTGCCCGGTCTGGCTCCCACGTCTGGCCTGGCCGCTACGCCCGGTCCGGCTTCTACACCCGGCCCTGCCTTCTCGTCTGGTCCCGGCTCCTTGTCTGGTCCCGGTTCCCCGTCTGGTCCCGGCTCCTCGTCTGGCCCCGTCTCCTCGACTGGTCCCGGCTCCTCGTCTGGTCCCGGCTCCTCGTATGGTCCCGGCTCCTCGTCTTGTCCCGGCTTCTCGTCTGGTTCAGCCCTACGCCGTGGCCTACGTCCTGGTCTTCGCCGTGGTCTTCGTCTGCAGAAACCCCCGTCCGGGGTTCTGCGCCCGGTCCCGAGGTCGTTTTTGTCAGTGTTTGTTTGTAGATTCGTTTGTACATTTTCCCTACCAGCACTGCTGTGGTTTTTGTTTCTTGTTTATTTTGTATTTTGCTCTCTGCCAGCCATTGCTGTGCTCTCCTTGTTTTTGCTCAGTAAAGCATTATACTTTCGACAATCTACATCTACCTCTCCTTGTCTCTGTTTGTGTTTGGGTCCTCTGCCAACACAATCCCTAACAAATTTGCTCAAATTTGTTTGGCACAAGCCCCCATATTACGTTACCATTGACTGAAGGAGTGCTCGTCGTCTTGTCAATGTAACATAATTAGGAGACGGTAGCCAAAGTAACCAAAAAAGATATTTAATTATATTTACCATGGATTTGTAACCAAAAAGGAGTAACATGAAATAACGACAAACAAAACACAGAACTGTACAAACAGGATCAGCATCTCACACAGGAGAGAACAGAACAGTTATACACGAGGGGATGACGAGACAAGACACACCTGGGCTGGATACACCTGGTAGGGAAACGATAAGGACTACAAGACCAGGAAAGGGAACTACAACTAGACATACTGTAACACATCACACTGGGAACACCTGATCAGGGTACAAACACACCCCACACATAACAGTGCCGGTTTGTGCTGAGATTTCTATAAACTCATATTTCACTAATAACACTTAAAATCATTGGTAAAGAAACGTGCTAAAAATATGCACTTTGACTGCTGTTTGACTCTTGGCTACATTTGAAAAAGAAATGCAACATTAATTAATACGTTCTGTATTGATTGATTTATGGCATGATATGAATCTCGGCCGTGTACCGGGCCTGTCGGGTTTAAGGGATATAGTAGAGGCAATTTGGATGAACATTCCTGTGTTGTCTTAATATAGTAGGCACAATTTGGATGAACATTCCTGTGTTGCTCACAGGCTTTGCAGCTAATTCTCCCATTCTTCTCTGCTGCGCTTTGGTGCAAAAGTACAAACACATACACCCCCCATATTACACACACACATGCCGGTGCACGTAGCACGAGCACACACACACTTCTCTTTCCTAATCAGCCCTATTGAATTTCAACAACAATGGGCGCTCATCCTTGGGCCACCCAGGAAGTGTGTACATGCGCGCACACACACACACACACACACACACACACACACACACACACGTACCGCCAGCACCAGATCATGAGTTAGTCCTTTTGTTCCCTCTTCTGTGGATCCCTGGAACTCAGGTCAGGAGGGCTCACTGAGAGATCTGTTAGATATTTGTTGTGTGTTGTATGTGTGTGTGTGTGGTGGGGGGGGGGGGGGGGGGCATCCCCCTTGTTAACATTAGAATTATCTGAACAACAGTCCACATTATAACAGCTGCATAAGCTATGTACACCACAAAGATGGTTTAGATGGGTTTCTCTGCAATGTCATGGTGGACATTTGTGCTAAAATAAGCTGGACATGAACAGGTAATAACATTTATTGTACAGTAAGATAAGCTGGAAATTAGATGAACAGGTAATAACATTTGTTGTACAGTAAGATAAGCTTGAACATTAGACGAACATTAGTTGTACAGTAAAATAAGATGGACATTAGATTAACAGGTAATAACATTTGTTGTACAGTAAAATAAGATGGACATTAGATTAACAGGTAATAACATTTGTTGCACAGTAAGCTAAACTGTATATTAGATTAACAGGTAGTAACATTAGTTGTACAGTAAGATAAGCTGTATATTAGATGAACAGGTAATAACATTTGTTGTACAGTAAAATAAGCTGGACATTAGATGAACAGGTAATAACATTTGTTGTACAGTAAGATAAGCTGTATATTAGATGAACAGGTAATAACATGTGTTGTACAGTAATATAAGCTGTATATTAGATCAAGTCAAGTCAAGAGTTTTATTTGTCACGGCATACAAGTATACAATGAAATGCGGGTGGTCTTGCCCCCAACGATGTGCAATACAGTAGTACAACATATAATAGAATCCAATAGACAACATTGTGCAATAAACAGGTAACATAGTGGGACATCACGGTATTTGTACATAGTTATTTACAGAGCATGAAGGACATGCTAGGTCCCTAGGTAGTGCAATACACTGTTACTATACTATTTTTAAAGTGACCTTTCTTTGTGTCCATAAGTGTGGGCGTGTGCAGCATGAGTGAGTGCTTTCTCATGTTAAAGTGGCTGCTAGTGTGCGAGTGTGCACGGCGTGTGTCGTGTGTGTGCTAATGTGTGCTTGTGTGTGTAGGGTTCAGTGTTCTGTGACCGTCAGTGTTCATTGTTCAAGGCTCTGATGGCCTGGGGGAAGAAGCTGAGCCGAAGCCTCTCTGTCCTAGTAGCTGGTGTTCGCAGGCGTCTGCCTGACCTCAGCAGCTGGAACAGGCTGTTATTGGGGTGGTGAGGGTCTTTCATTATTCTGCAGGCTCTGGATTTGCACCTTTTGTTGTATAGAACCTGCAGAGCGCACCACTCTCTGTAGGGCCTTCTTGTCCTGTGCCGTGCTGTTACCATACCAGGCAGTGATGTTTCCAGTCAAGATGCTCTCTACAGCTCCGGAGTAGAAGGACTGGAGTATCTTCCCCGATACTCTGAACTTCCTTAACTGTCTCAGGTGGTAGAGGCGCTGCTTCGCCTTTTTTACAACTGTGTCTATGTGTGTTGACCATGTCAGATCCTCTGAGATGTGGACCCCCAGGTACTTAAAGCTGCTCACCCTGTCCACGGTGGCCCCGTTTATCCTCAGTGGTGTGTGTGTCTCCTGCTGTCCTCTCCTATAATCCACGATCAGCTCCTTGGTTTTACCAATGTTCAGGAGCAGGCTGTTGTCCTGGCACCAGCGTTCCAGTACCTCAACCTCCTCCCGGTAGGCCTTCTCGTCGTTGTCCGAGATCAGCCCCACCACCACCGTGTCGTCTGCGAACTTCACTATGGAGTTGGAGCTGAACTTGGCCACACAGTCGTGTGTGTATAGTGAGTACAGCAGGGGGCTCAGAACACAGCCCTGGGGGGACCCGATGCTCAGGGTGATGGTGTTGGAGGTCTGACCCCCCACCCTGACCGCCTGGGGTCTTTCACTCAAAAAGTCCAGTACCCAGGCGCTCAGAGCGGAGCTCAGACCCAGCTCGATCAGCTTGTCCACCAGTCTGGTGGGGACTATGGTGTTGAACGCTGAGCTGTAGTCAATGAACAACAGTCTCACATAGCCCCCCTTCTGACGGTCCAGGTGAGAGAGGGTGCTGTGCAGTACTTGGGAGACCGCATCGTCAGTGGACCTGTTTGGCCTGTATGCAAATTGCATAGGGTCCATAACGCTGGGGAGGGAGGCACAATGAACAGGTAATAACAATAACAATAACAGGTAATAACATTTGTTGTACAGTAAGATAAGCTGGACATTAGATGAACAGGTAATAACATTAGTTGTACAGTAAGATAAGCTTGGACATTAGATGAACAGGTAATAACATGTGTTGTACAGCGGGGGTAGGCAATTAAGTTTGGCCAAGGGTCCGATTTTTTCCAAGCCATTGTATGGGGGGCCGGAAACAGAAACAATGGCTAATTTTATATATTGATAGTGAAAACATTTTAACTCTGTGACAGACCACCTTATAACTAAGACATACATTTGTGGCAGAGGCAGATAATGGACAAAATAAACGAGCTGCATAGGTGGCATAATAAACTGTAAAAGACATACACATTTGCACTGAACATTATACATTTGTCTTTTTGCCATTTTATTATAAACCAGAGACAAGCGCGTCTCTCTTATCGGCCTATCTTTTACGCGCAACCAATGCGTCTATCTGACAGCCCTTTCTGTGGAGCGCACTGGACTATTAAGAAACAATAGGAATTTTCTATTCGTTCTCCCAGTCCATGTGACCATTTCTAGCATTTCCATTGGCTATAGTGACAGACATAGATATATGATAAATGGAATATGGATAGATACAGCGGATTAGATGCAGTCCAGGGAAAACAACCAATCTAGATATTTCAAGATTCTATGCTTTACATCCCCGCATTCTCTGAGAGATGCACACAATTTTGAGATGACAAGCGATTCCGATACAATAAAGCAAGTCTTTATCACAAACAAATCCAAAGATATTTAATGTTTTACAAAACATGTCTAGTGTTGCGCCCTGCTTTAGAGGGTTAAACGCCTAATTGTATTTTTTATTTAGTTAATAAATGTCTCGTTGTAATTCCGTATATACCTAATGTAGCGCATCTTCTTGAAGCAGATTCAGCAGATTCAGATGTTTTGCTCTGATTTGACTTCAGTTTAATTGCATTGTTACTGTTCACATGTGTGGTGCCGTCACAGTCATATATAAGTAAAGATAAAGTTTGAATGACTTACTGAACTGGTGTTTTAATTTCACACCACACATGTGGTGTGGCTTGTTTGTTATTTCAGCACCAGGCGCTGTCCACCGACTTTTTTCATGTTGAGCAAGTGCTACATTGCACCTCGCTGCCTACCTGTTATTCAAGTTCAAGTTTCAAGTTTCAAGTTTCTTTAATAGTTGTCATACAGAAGTACAGAATACTTTTGTACAAAATGCTTCTTACTGTTGCGCTCCAGAGACTGTGCATGACAAGATAGTATGAAATAAAAACATAGTAAAAATTAGAAGAAAAAAAAGAGGTCACAGTGTTCAGTTTAGACATATGTACAATGTTCGTAGACGTAGTTACCATACAATATACAATACTGTGCAGTGTACTAATATACAATACTATATAGTGCAAGGCATAAATGGACGAGGTGCAGTTTAGGTACAATTCACAGTAGGTGTACGAGTTGTAGTGCAAATCCTTTATCAATAAATATAAAGTGTAAGTGTGTTTGTGTGATCTAAAGTGTGGAGAGTGGGTGCTGCAGTGTGTTGTTTGTTTGAGTGAGTGTGTGTGTGCGTGTGGGTGTGTGTGCTGTGTGCATTTGATGGTTGTTGCATAGTGATTATTGTTCGTTTAGCGATTATTTTTCGTTTAGCAGCCTGATGGCCTGGGGATAGAAGCTCCTTCTGAGTCTTTCTGTGCTCGCCATAAGACTCCGGTATCGCTTGCCTGACGGCAGCAGTTCAAAGAGGCAGTTGTTCGGGTGGCTCGAGTCCTTAATAATTCTCTTAGCCTTCCCCTTGCACCGCTTGTTGTAAATGTTCTGGAGGGTGGGAAGCCCCCCTCTAATTGTGCGTTCGGCTGAACGTGTCACTCTTTGTAGTCTGCTACGGTCTTGTGCAGTGCTATTCCCAAACCAGGAGGTGATGTTGCCGGTCAGGATGCTCTCTATTGTACATGAGTAGAAGTTCCTAAGGATCTTCTGACTGACTTGGAACTTCCTTAGGCGCCTGAGGAAGTAGAGGCGTTGTCGTGCCTTCTTCACAACACTGTCAATGTGTGTGGTCCATGTCAAGTCCTCGGATATGTGGGCTCCGAGGTACTTGAAACTGTTCACTCTCTCAACTGGTGCCCCGTCGATGCTGAGGGGGCTGTAGTCCTTGACCCCCGACCTCCTGAAGTCCACAATCATCTCTTTTGTTTTGCTGACGTTCAGGGAGAGGCAGTTCTCCTGACACCACTGTGACAGGTTCTCTACCTCTTCCAGGTAGGCCCTTTCGTCGTTGGCAGAGATCAGGCCCACCACTACTGTGTCATCAGCAAATTTGATGATGGTGTTGTTGTTCCGCTGTGCTACGCAGTCATGTGTGTACAGGGAGTAGAGGAGGGGGCTCAGAACACAGCCCTGGGGGGCCCCTATGTTGAGCGTGATGGATGAGGAGGTGCAGTTGCCGGCTCTTACCACCTGGGGTCTGCCCGTCAGGAAGTCCAGGACCCACTGGCACAGGTCATAGTTCAAGCCCAGGTCCCTGAGCTTGGCTATGAGTTTGGAGGGGACTATGGTATTGAATGCTGAGCTGTAGTCGATGAACAGCATTCTCACATAGTTCCCCTTCCTCTTGTCCAGATGTGATGCTGCTGTGTGCAGCACATGGGCTATGGCGTCCTCCGTGGACCTGTTGGGGCGATATGCAAATTGCAGAGGGTCCAGGTTGATGGGGAGGGAGGAACAGATGTAGCCCTTCACTAGCTTCTCAAAGCACTTCATGGCTATGGAGGTGAGGGCTACAGGGCGGTAGTCGTTGAGGCAAGCGGGCGTAGATTTTTTGGGTACAGGGATGATGGTGGACTTCTTCAGACAGGTGGGGATGACGGCCTGTTCCAAGGACAGGTTGAAGATGTCAGTGAATACCGGGGCCAGTTGGTCGGCACAGACTTTTAGGACGCGGCCGGGGATGCCGTCCGGTCCTGCTGCCTTCCTGATATCCACTTTTTTAAAGATCCGTCTCACCTCATGCTCTGTTACCCTGAACACTGAGTCTCCATCAGCAGACCCCCCCCCCCCCATTGCCGTGGTTTGTAGGCTGGTGTTGTTATTCACAGCCTCAAACCTCGCATAGAAGGAGTTGAGATCGTTTGCTAAGGAGATGTCACTGTTCAGTTTGAGGGGGGTTCCTTTGTAGTCTGTCATTGTTCTGAGGCCCTGCCACATGCCTCTAGAGTCAGCCTGTTCAAACTGAAGTTCAACTTTATCCCTGTAGCGCCGTTTTGCCTCTATTACTGCTCTCCTGACGTTGTATCTTGCCATCTTGTGTTCTTCCATGTTGCCTGTCACCAGCCCGGTGTTGTATGCTGATGTGCGCACTTTCAGAGCCTCACGGACGGATTTGTCTACCCAGGGCTTTTGGTTTGGGTAGATATTAATTTTGGTGGTGGGGATTATTACTTCTACCTGAGTACAGACATAGTCAATCACCGTTTCGGTGTATTCGTTAATATTGGCTGTGTTATCACGGAGTACACTCCATTCTGTGCTTCCCAGCACTGCTTGGAGTGACTCTACTGACGTCACGGTCCAACGCTTAACCTCTCGCGAGACCACCGGCGTTCGCTTGAGACACTGTTTGTACTTAGGCAGAAGAAAAATTGCGGCGTGATCGCTTTTACCGAATGGACTAAGAGCCTGTGACTTGTACCCATTCTTAAATTGCGAGTATACATGGTCTAATATGTTCTCGCCTCTGGTGGGACAGGTCACATGCTGATAGAAATTCGGCAGCACCTTTTTAAGACGCGCGCTGTTGAAATCCCCCAAGACCAAAATGGCCGCGTCAACGTTAGCTGCCTGGAGTTTGTTTACCTCGTCGTGAAGTTTTGAAAGTGCGACCTCAGTGTTCGCGTGTGGTGGAATGTACACTCCGATGAGGATGATGGACGTTAACTCTCTTGGGAGGAAGAAGGGTCGACATTTTATCGTGATAAACTCCAGGTCTGGGGAACAGTGGTTAGACATTTCCTTTGTGTTGCCTAAATCGCACCACTCCCTGTTTATCATGAAGGCAATGCCGCCTCCTTTCTTCTTTAGTGACTCTAATGCCGTCCGGTCTTTTCGTAGAACGAAGAAGTGGTCTGCCGGTTCTATTGCATGATTCGGGACATCTGGACTCAGCCAAGTTTCTGTGAAACAGAGGACGTTACAATCCCAAATGTCCCTCTGGAATTGGATCCTTGCTCTGATGTCGTCCAATTTGTTTCCTATCGATTGCACATTGGCCAACAATATGCTGGGCAATGTGGTTCTGTGTCGTTTGGACCTCAGTCTGTTCCGGACCCCGGCTCTCTTTCCTCGTCTTCGCGGCAGCTTTTTCTCTTGTCCGTGGCCGGCATAACAAAGGATCTCGGTGGGCCATTTCTGCTGTTCAGCGATCCGATCCAGAGAGCAATCCAAACGGTAAGTTTTTCTTAATCCAATGTCAATGATTGACTGACGGTCATACACATATAATGCACCAACAGTTGGTGCAAATAAAACTCCTAATACTATAAAAATTAACAAAATAAAGCACAGTCTCGTCGGAGCGATCAGAAAGGCAGCCATCACAGCATCACATGGATAAAACAAAGTATAATAAGCATTCTTTAGGTGGTGGTAGTTTCTCTATTTGGACATTATAGCTAACATATAGCCTAGCCTAGTTGGTCTGATATATAAAAAGAAATCGAAATAAAAAAAAATACAAATAAAAACTTAAATTTTTTTTTTTATATATATTCTGAGGGGCCAGATATTATCGCTGGCGGGCCAATTTCGTCAATTTCGCCAATTTCGTCCATGGTCTTGAACAAAGCAGCTGGTCAGGTAATTGCTCATGATTGCTGATAACCATTAAGGCAATCAATGCAGTCACAGACAATTGACCTATCTCAAACCCTGCCCTCTTTTCTTGATCCTCCAATCGCAACTGTTGCTTCCCTCGGACAAAACAATTGTGATTGGAGGATCAATAGAAGAGGGCGGAGTTTGAGATACAGTAGTAGTAAATTATGTAACCAATAGAAAAGAACAGTCTTAAACACTCTTAAAGTAAATGCACTCTATTTTCCAACACCATTACACTAATGTAATAGTGTCCAAATAAATGCCCAAATTGATCATCACAAACCTGAATTATGTGACTTGCCAACACTGTTTATTGCCCCCTGGATGTATATACACCCAGAAATATTGCTGAATAGAATAAGAAACCTATAAGGCGCTGGAAGTGGGGTAGGAAGCGAGACGGTTGCTACGGACACCTGTCCCCATCATTGTGAGCTAGTTACATCGATTTGCACTCAGAAATCCCTGAGGTAGGGATGGAGAAAAAGAAAGGTTGAGGTTTCTCTCATGATGGTTATGAGATTTCCTGTGGAAGCCTTTTACACAACAAGACTTAACCTCTTAACTCATTGACTGCCACGCTGTTTTCCCATCTTTACTCCCTGGCGCCAGCGTTATTGACCATTTTCACGACGTTTGCGGACCCATATATTCTATATTATAGCTAGGGAGACAATAGTATGGCTCATTTGACAGGCACTATGGACAAACCAGTTCATTTCTACATACTTTCGTTTGTGCGCTATTCCATGCTAAACATCGCCCGTTTCAAAATAATCCAGTCTCGTTTTCTAGATAGTGAGATATGAAGTGTTATATGCATTTGCGCAAATCGTTCGGGTTGCTCGCCTGAAACCTATATTATTTCCAAATCAAAGGTATATACCATATTAGATGTTTCTTCACAAAATCATCAAGGGGGGGGGGGTCGTTTTACGAAGCTGCAATCGTTACCAAAATCATGTTTTAGGTTCGGTAAAATACGACGCTGTGATCAATACAAAAGCATGTTTTAGGTTCAGTAAAATAGACCTAAAATAGACCTTACCTTAGTCAGAAGGTACTCCAAAATGAATAATCCCAGTAGTTCCATAACGATCGCCATTACTGGTGTGCATTGGGCCTGGCCTATAATACGGGAAACAATAGGTTTCAGGCGAGCAAATAGGCGACAGACAGACAGGCATGTGCTGATTCACTCTGAGGGGGAGGGGATTCCTGCAGCCGGAGGTACCGAGGCACTGAAAGACAATTGAGAGACCCAGTTCAAAAGGTAGGCGATACTGCCACCTGTCGGGATTCGATCGCCATTGCAATTATAATGTAGGCAGCGGTGCCAGGGAGACACAGGCAGGTCCGCGCGAGTGTTTAGAATGGTAAAATTGAAAAAAAGAAAAAAGGATCTTTGGCGCTCAATGCTTGGATTAGAAACCCGAACTATCTCGGGTTTGGCGCAGAATGAGTTAACATGCAACGGCCCATATGTGGGCCGTCGTGCCCGCCCGCGGAACAGACGAAAGTCACTGCACTTTGCGAGCATCTAGCGGCTCGGGCTGCATTTTTTTGGCAAACATATAAATTAGCTCTATTTGTTGCCGTTCGAATGCCACCTCACTCGACCAAATCCGTGCCTCGGTTCTCGAGTTACATGACGATATGTTAGGCGTGCAACTTTTTACGTGCAAGTGTCAGATTACCACCCCGGACTCTCGTCGCTCTAGAACTGTCAATCATCCGCCGATTGCAAAAAGTATTGGTCAGGGTCAGTGTTGGGCAAGTTACTTTTAAACAGTAACTAGTTACAGTTACTAGTTACTTCTTCCAAAAAGTAACAAAATTACTTACTCAGTTACAAATTATAAAAGTAACTAGTTACTTCAGAAAGTAACTATTGCGTTACTTTCAAGTAAATGTTTTACATAAACAACATACACAAATCTAAACTATTTTAATGTTGCTGTGGGACAAAGTGAGACTAGCCTCCAATCAAATGCCATGTATGTAGATATTATAATTACTATGTTTATATAGTGGATCATACAAATACAAACACAATAGATGTTTTGGAACTTTTAATATGTATTGCCCCTCAACAGGCCACAACTGGGCAACATTAAATTATGCTTGTTAATTAGCACTATACCAAAAATAAATAACAAATATCTACTGATTGATTGAACATTTTAATTAACAGATTGCAGAATGGGTACAGTACAGTACAACTCAATACACACAATTGTTAAGGGGATGCAGACCAGAGAAAGTCTTGTTTACATCAGGGTCCCCCATTTTCAATTCATGACATTTATGACATACACAACATACAGATATAAGAATCTAATCTAATCATCTAAACTAATCTAATCATGACATTTAAGACATGCATGACATACAGATATATATATCTCTGAGCACCTGAAGACTGTGCTATTAACACATTCGGGGCCATTGGGATGCGTCTAATAAATCTCTAGAGGACCGGCAAATGTAAACAGACGTGGGGCTGTTTGTAGAGCTAAATCTATACTTTATAGTATTGCTATCTGTCCATTCTCATTGTCAATTGAGACCATAAACCGTCCCTTCAAAATGGCTTAAAGAAGAAAAAAAATCATCAATACGTTCTCATTTTATAGCGCCGTGAATATAATATATTTATACGGGATTTCGGCTAGGATATTTCCTGGAAAGCGAGATACAGGGCTAATAGCTACTAACGTTATATCCAATGGCATTTCCGTTATACATATGCTACAGAAATAACTTAAACTGCATATGATCGGCACGATCCTCAAGCATGTATGCATGAAAGGGGGGGGGGCGGGGGACGTCGTTTCTGATTATTGATTACCAATAACCGCGTTAGCCTCATTAGCCTCATTCATTGATCGGATGGATGGCTATCAAAACAAGGCCCGATCCGGATGTACTTTACGTGAAAAAGATCTTACCGTGGGCCGGTGGGATCCCCCCGAGCATTTCCCCGTTATCGATCGCCATCTGGTAGATCGATATGTCCATTGGCTGATGATAAATCCCCTTATTGCATAGTGAAATCCGCAATCCAAAACGTAATCCAAGCTACATGCTGCACATCCAGAACCCAGCTAACTGAAAACTCCATTGAAAGTAAAAAAAAATAAAAATGCTCCGTTCAGCCACAGGGCACACTGCATTATCGAGATAGCGCCCCTAAGAGGATCTGTCCGGTATTGCACTTTCTCGAATTCAAAGAGTAGGGTACATCTGCAGTGTCGCTCGCCGACCTTGAATAGGTTATTAAAATGGAATAAAAGCAATAACAACTTGCCACGGATATATCCGTGCTTCTGTCCACAACGGGTGGAATCGAAACATGGAGATCTCCGTGGTCGGGCGCCATTGTGTTAAACCAGGAAGTGCAGCACTATGTTGATAAGGCTGTCAGCATTGGCAGTAGAGCCTCCACTACTGTAGTGCCCTGTGCTGCAACACAAGTTACACAACTAACACAAGAGTGAACAAAAAACGCTCATGGACCCGCGGTCTGTCGTTGACTGCTCGCTTTTGTTGTTCGTTGGATTAGTTTTGGATTATTTGGGCTCGCCAAACAAACTATCAAAACGTACACGGACCCGCGGTCTATCGTTGACTGACTCGCTTGTGTTGTCGCTGTGTGTCAGACTCTGCATGCTTTCGAACACCCGCCCACCTCTACCTCTGATTAGCTTACCATGACATTTTACTCAACCTCAGCCAATCGTCAGCATGTATGCGCTTGTCTCGCGCACTGCCCACTAACCAAGGAAGAACAGTATTGCCTCTCGGCGCAGAGATCTGTCTGATGAAAAAAACAGCTTCAATCATAGTAACGCGCCGCATTTTTTGGAAGTAATGGTAACAGCGTTATTAAGATTGGAAGAGTAATCCGTTAGATTACTCATTACTGAAAGAACTAACGTCGTTAGTAACGCCGTTATTTATAATGCCGTTATTCCCATCACTGGTCAGGGTTGTAGCCAATGAGTGTAGCTTTCCAATGATACCCCATGTGGGGGTGTGCGAATAAGGGCTCTAGGTGAAAGGTGACGAGCGAAAAACCAGAAGTGAAAAGAATTCCAAATGAATGGCCATGGATGAGGAAATGGAATATCTGAGAGCTTTTTTCTTGGCACACGGTTTACCTGGATCTCTCTAGATTCTAGAAGACTAATTTCTGAGATGAGGATTTTTATAAAATTTGGACCTGTACTACATAATACTTCAGGCTATGGATTTGCGGTGGTTTCCAGTTATACCTATTTTTTTTAAATATTTTTGGGGGGGATATTGCAACCACTACAGAAAGATTTTAGTCTTTCTGTCAATGTCAATGTCAATGTCAATAGTCAATGTGAGCGGCCCTCTACATAATGACGGCTTGCCCCAGAAATGTGATGTCAGCTTAGAAAATTAAACATTTGACTTCCACACCATCCCCCTTGTTCCCATCTCCGCCTGGATGTGGTTTCCTATGGGTCAGACCTGTAGAAGCTGTTACAATCATGGCCAGGGCCTCTCTCTCTCCTGCTACATCCACGCCCTTATATGGACAGCTTCCACACGCTGGTCCGCTTCTCGGAGATGCGTAGGCGCTTCACCTCCAAGACCATCCTCGTCCAGCTGGACACGTCCCGCCAGTTTGTGGTGGAGGTTGGACGCCTCCAATACCGGTGTGGGAGCGGTCCTCTCCCAGTGCTCCGCCCTCGACCAGAAACTACACCCCTGCGCCTTCCTCTCTCGCCGCCTGTCCCCGGCGGACGTCAACTATGACATCAGGAACTGGGAGCTTCTGGCGGTCAAGCTCGCCTTGGAGGAGTGGAGGCACTGGCTGGAGGGTTCCGAGATCCCCTTCCTCGTGTGTGCAGACCACAAGAACCTCACCTACATCCAGACGGCCAAGCGCCTGAACTTCCGCCAGGCCCGATGGGCGCTGTTCTTCGGTCAGTTCAACTTCACCTTGACCTACAGGAATGTCAAGCCAGATGCCCTTTCCCGTCAGTTTGTCCCCGAAGGGGGGCCTCTTCGCCCCGACACCATCCTTCCCCCCACCTGCTTGGTGGCTTCCGCCACCTAGGAGATCCAGTCCGTCGTCAGGGAGGCCCAACGCACCCAGCCTGATCGCGGTAACGGCCCACCTAACCTTGTCCGCTGTTGTGGAATAAAAAGTCGTCATAAACTCTTGATATGCATGAAATGAATATGGCTTTGGATACAGAGTCTTCACAGTCAAAAGTGATTTATTTATTATATTCTGCAGAATACAAAATGGTGACAAGTCAAAGCAGAGCACACAAAATGCTCTACCCGAGTTGCACACTTGAATGAACATTTGAATACAGCTTATATAGGGTAAAAGTGGGCAAGGATGAAATGATATTTGTTTGATCCAATCACATAGATGACAGCGGTATCATCCAATCGAATACATGCACGTTTAAAGAAGTCCCATCTAAGGGGAGCAGTGGTGTAATGTTTACACAGGGCCAATACAGGGGGGGTACAAGTGTGTCATGTCATCTTGAGGTCATGATGACAAAGGCAGTGATAATAGTGGTATGATTCAGACAGGGTTTATAGAAATTACTTCGGGGCACATGATAATACAAAGGTGGGGGGGTAGTAGTGGTGTACAAGTTGGGGCCAGTCAGCTTGTGCAAACAATGGCTTGTTTGCATAAGCAAACCTTTGCACTAGGTCTTTGGGACAGACACAGTGTTTATGGTCTGAAATGTAATATATCTAATTGTGAATTTTGTACATTATAAATGAGATATCATACATAAATATTTTTCCCTCACACCGCTCCCAGGTGCTCCAGTGGATCCATACCTCCCGGTTCGTCTGTCATCCTGGAATCGACCGAACCCTGTCCCTGCTGAAGCAGCATTTCTGGTGGCCCTCCATGAGGGAAGACACCCGCGCCTTCATCCTTGCCTGCACTGTTTGTGCTTGTGGGAAGTCCTCCCACTGACCACCTGCCGGGCTACACCGCCCACTACCTGTTCCTGAATAGCCTTGGTCACACGTCGCCCTGGACTTCATCACCGGCCAGTCTCCCTCACACAGTAACACTGTCATTCTAACCATTGTTGATCGGTTCTCAAAGGCTGTTCACTTTGTCGCTCTCCCCAAACTTCCCTCTGCTTCAGAGACTGCGGACCTGATGGTGCTCCATGTTTTCCGCCTTCACGGGATCCCGGTGGACATCGTCTCCGACAGAGGTCCTCAGTTTATCTCCCAAGTCTGGAAGGCCTTCTGCCGAGCCCTGGGGGCCACAGTCAGCCTCTCCTCTGGGTACCACCCACAGACCAATGGCCAGTCTGAGAGGGCCAACCAGGACCTGGGGGCCGCCCTCCACTGTGTCACGGCCTGGAACCCCTCCGCCTGGAGTGACCACCTGCCGTGGATTGAGTACGCTCACAACTCCCTGTCCTCCGCTGCCACAGGTCAGTCCCCCTTCAAGTCTTCTCTGGGCTACCAGCCACCACTGTTCCCAACTCTTGGGCTCAAGTTATTGCTACCCTAACAGAAGCCTGTGCAAGCTTTCCTGAAAAGGAACGTTCCACTCCTTGGCTGACTGTTCTGGGAAGGCGGCTAGAGAAACACACCCCTGTTCTAGTCAGTGGACCTAGTTACCTAGTTAACTCCACCAGGGAGGCTATTTTTTCACCCCCTGATCTAGTTCAGTGGACCTAGTTACCTAGGAAGGCGGCTATAGAAAGGTTGAATGTTTACCCAAAAGCTGTGTGAGGATAGTTTGCAAGATTGCAAATTCGCAAAGAAGTTTGAAAACACAATTTGTCACTCTATGCTTCTCTATGCTTCTCTATGCTTCTATGTGTTAAGAGAAATATATAAACAAAAACATAATAATTTGGTGACTTATTATTATTACTAGATCTTGTAAACAAGTCACAGTAGAACAATATCATGCCTTTCCAGTGTTTTTCCTACTCTACCACTACAAAATAATTAGGCATTTTCTTGTGAAAGTAATTACCAATGGTTACAGGCAGCCTAACCTGGAAGAAAGAGAACTTCATAAACATTCTGTTAAATACTGTTAAATTCATAACTCTCTCCCCCTCTGTCATGCTCTCACTCACACGCTCCTTCTCTCACGGTCCTTCTCTCATGATCCTTCTCTCTCCTGTCTCTCTCCCCTGTCTCTCTCTCCCCCGCTCTCTCTCTTTATCTCTCTCATTCTCATTTTCTCTCTTTCTCACACCTCACTCACTCACTCACTCACTCACTCACTCACTCACTCACTCACTCACTCACTCACTCACTCACTCACTCACTCACTCACTCACTCACTCACTCACTCACTCACTCACTCACTCACTCACTCACTCACTCACTCACTCACTCACTCACACACACACACACACACACACACACACACACACACACACACACACACACACACACACACACACACACACACACACACACACACACACACACACACACACACACAGTCACCACAGTCTAACACAAATGTTTTATAATTGGGAGACAAAAAATAATCCTCAATTGTGAAACGAATACTGGACCAGGAACATCTATCAAGAGAGAAAGAGAAAACAAGAACTAAGACATCTCAATTTAGCTGCCAATGTATAGGCAGGCTGGGAGCTTCCCAGTGTAAACACACATGGCCTCTGGACCTCCTATGTAGCTCTGAGTGGGGGAGGGGGCATAGGAAAACCCCAGCTTTCAACTTGTCTGGAAAAAACTTGGTATCACAATTGAATTGGAGTTGATTGAAGCGATGCCATGTAAAAACTCTTTCCTTTTTACCCCACTTGTATGGCTTGTTACCACTTAGTGCTATAGATTTGTGTGTGTGTGTGCGTGCGTGCGTGCGTGCGTGCGTGCGTGCGAGAGAGCGTGCGAGAGAGAGAGAGAGAGAGAGAGAGAGAGAGAGAGAGAGAGAGAGAGAGAGAGAGAGAGAGAGAGAGAGAGAGAGAGGGAGGAATACTGAGGGTGCGCATGTATGAAAGAGAGAGTGAGAGTTCTGTTCCTAATGCTGCAGCCATGTACTGTAGACTAAAAGCCAGTTGGCCGTTAAAGCTTACAACCTGCTGCTGTCTGATGAAATAACAGAAAAACATAGTGACGCCTGTGACCGTATTCTGAGTCATTTTACAGCAATATAGGTGCATTTTCTCTGGGTACATTTAGAGCAATATGGGTACATTTTCTCTGGGTAATCCTACAGCAATATGGGTACATTTTATCTGAGTATGTAAGTTGTAAGGGCTGCGTGTGTGTGGGGGTCACGAGCAGATAATAGCGACTCTCTAAGTTCGTGTATGAATAACCACTAAACTGCTTACGCAGACATTAACACTTTGGCGACCACTGGGCTTAGTCTAATTAGTGGCTAGAGGACCGGGGAATGTAAACAGACGTGACCCTGTTTGTTGAGCTATATCTATACTCATAGTATTGCTATCTGTCCATTCTCATTGTCACTTGAGTTCATAAACAGTCCCTTCAAAATGGCTTAAAGAAAAACAAATCCATCAATAGGTTGTCATCTTATAGCGCCGTGAATATAAGCTTTATCGCAGATTTCGTCTCATATATTTTCTGGAAAGCTAGTTATGGAGCTAAAGGCTACTAACGTTATATTCAACGGCATTTCAGTTTTATATATGCTAAAGAAATAACACAAACTGCATATGATCCGGGCTCTCCCAAAGCATGTATGGATGAAAGGGGTGCGGCGGGGGACGGCGTTTAGTATTATTGATTACCAATACAGTGTCCGTGTAACTAGCCACATTCACTGATCGAATGCTTGCGTCTCACAACAATGTCTGATCCGGCTGTAATTTTGGTGAATAAGGTCTTACCGTCAGCCCGTGGGATACCCTACCTACAGCATTTCCCCGTTATCAATCGGCATCTGGTAGATCGATATCAGGGGCGGGGCTAGGGGGTGGCTACTTGGGCTCAAGCCCCGAATGTTTTCTGAAAAGCCCTGAATCTATATTTTGTTTTTTAAATATATATATATATATTTTTTTTTTGGAATTTTTTTTTTATAATTTTTTTGACAAGACAAACATTAACAGTAAATATCTCAATAAATCACAGGAATATACATTCCTGTATTTGAATCAATAAATGTAGGTTACGAGATATATACATAATCCCCATTATACAATACAGTACATACATATGCTCTTGCTCGTTCTTCTCCCCCCCCCCCTCAGGCCCCCTCTTGGATAATCCATCCATTATTCGTTTCTAACCAGAGATTACAATTCATATGCTAACCTTTATTCTCTCCACCACTTCTAACCAAAATTTAAATTCTTGCTGTAGATATCTCTAAATAAATCACATCGAGATAGGTAAGAACCCATACCTTCCGGCACATTTTATCCGGTTGAATCCATCGTGATGCTATCAACTTTTTAGCAGCCGTAAGACCGGACAAAATTTGTCTCTTTAGCTGTATAGAGGCTGCTAACTGCGAAACATCATTCAACAACAATACAGAAGGCATTACAGGTATGTTCAGAAAAAGAAAATCTGATAATTGCGTAGTGACATCTTCCCAGAATATCTTAACAGGGGGGCATTCCCAATACATATGCATAAATGTACCTATATCACCTCTTAGACACAAGGAGCATAGATAGTCTTGTTTAAGCCCCATTCGGTTCAATCTTATAGGTGTCAGGTAAGTCCTATGAATATAATTAAGATTAATCTGTTGATGGTCCGGGTTGCGTGACGCTAGTCGAACGTTTGCCCAGACTTCTTGCCAATCAAAATCTACGTTCAAGTCTGGTATATCCATCCTCCAAACTGAGTCTAGGGGAAGGATTCCATACGAAGACGTTAGTAAGTGATGATAAAAGTCAGATACGAAGCCTCTCGATGTCTCCCTTTCATAGAAGAATTTGTGATATCTGTGGTGCTCAAGTGGTATCTTTAATGGGACTCCATGAGCCTTCAAAGTTGCTAATAACTGTATATAGAAATAATAAGTGGAGCTGGTGAGGTTAAATTTGTTCTGAATTTCATGATAGCTACAGAAACCCCATTCGTTGAATATATCTCCCAATGTATGTATGCCTTGCTTTTCCCATTTGGGATATCTGATAGGTCGTTGTGCAATAAGGAGTGCATTGTTATTAAATATGGGAGAATGGCTATGCCATTTGTGTTGGTTAGTAAACATTTTCTGTGTGTCACGCCATATCCGAATCACATGTGTTATAAGAGGGCCAAATTTCAAGTCGCATTGCTTAATTGATCATTTGATGTATACTATATCCTGCAATCTATGTGGTGCCACTATGTTTTCTTCTAATGTTCTCCAGGATACAGATGCTTGAGGATCAAACCAGGTGCTCAGTGGTCTTAAAGAGAATGCTTTAAAATAGTGGTAGAAGTCTGGAAATGCTAAACCTCCGTCGGCTTTGTTTCTCTGTGCAGTGGATCTTTTTATTCGTGGAGGTTTGTTATTCCAAATAAATGTATATGCAGTGGAGTGTAATTTTTTCCAGTAATCAGCAGGAGGGGGTAACGGTAACATTGAGCTAAAGAAGTTGATTCTAGGTAAAACATCCATCTTAACTATTGATACTCGGGCCTGTACTGAGTTTTTAAGTTTTGACCACCTGTCAAAGTCATTTGTGATCCTATCTAGAAGTCTTGTATAATTATACTTCACCGTTTGGCTTATAGTAGGGAATATTTCAACTCCAAGACATCTAAAATGTTCTACCATTGGTATATTTCCTGGAAGGAATGTTGCCTTCGCAGAGACATTAAGTGGGAGGAAGGCCGATTTTGGCCAGTTTATCCTAAATCCTGATAGATTGCCAAAATCATCAATCAACTTGAGAAGATGAGGCAGTGAGGTGGTAGGGTTTTGCATGAACAATATTACGTTGTCCGCATATAAACTAATATTATGTTGTGTGCCCTTAATTGAGATTGGCTCTATGGATTGGGATTGTCTTATATACTGTGCTAAAGGCTCTAAGGATAGAGCAAATAGTCCGGGACTAAGAGGGCAACCCTGTCTGGACGAGCGCAACACAGGAAAGAGTGTGGAGATGAATTTACCTGTTATTATCATGGCCGATGGGTCTTTGTATAACACTTTTATCATATTAATGAATCCGTTTCCTAACCCCATCCTTCCGAGTACTGCCCATAAATAAGACCATTCCAATCTATCAAAGGCTTTCATCGCATCCAAGGATAATACAGCTGTAGGTGCAATGGCATCCTTACTGGCGTCTAACATATGTAGTAACCGTCTTATATTATCGGTGATCAGGCGGCCTTTTATAAATCCAGTCTGATCAGGATGAACTAAATATGTCATATGCTTTTGAAGTCTGATGGCTAGTACCTTAGCATACAGCTTAATATCGGTTCCGAGGAGGCTTAAGGGTCTATAACTACCACAATCTGTAGGGTCTTTGTCTTTTTTAAGGAGGACAGATATGAGTGCAATATTGCCGTTCTTATGGAAATTCCCCTCTTTGATAGAGTATAAAATCATATCAAGTAATAGGGGTCCAATTACATCCCAACATGATAGGTACAGTTCTGGAGGTATACCATCCCATCCAGGAGCCTTACCAATTTGCATTTCAGATATAGCCTCCCTAAGTTCCTCTAGTGTAATAGGTGCATCTAACTGTTTAGCGTCTTCCTCTGAGAGTTTAGGTAGATTAATTTGATTAAGAAATGTATCCAGTTTATTTTGATCGAAAACCATTTCTGATTTGTACAAGTTGGAGTAAAACTCTTTGAAAGTGTCGTTAATTTTTTTGGGGTCTGTAACAAGTCCTTGTTGGTTCTTAATAGTAGGGATATCTGCAAATTTTGCGTTGGAATGTATCTTCATAGCTAGTAGGTGACTTGGTTTAGAACCATGAAAGTAATAATGTTGTCTTGTGCTACGTATTTGAAATTCAGATTGTTGTCTTAAAATGGAGTTAATCTCCTTTTTTAACACATTAATTTGAGTCTCCAATCGAACCGAGTAGTTGTGTTGTAAAGAGGAGAACAACGAGGAGTAAAGCGTTTCCAGCTCTACCAATTTGGAACAACGATTCTTGTGTAGGTTGGAGGCAAGACCGTAGTGTAATCCTTGATAAAACCCTTTACCGACATCCATAACATTCTGGGATCCTGTACTGAATTCGCATTACTCCGCAGGAATTTAATAAGTTCAACTTTGAATTGTATTATGTATTCATTGTTTTTGAGCAGTATCGAGTTAAATCGCCATCTTGAGGCTCGGGATGACAGTATACCAAATGAACCTTTCAGGAGTAAATAGCTGTGATCTGATAGTGCATTGGGCACCATTTCCACGTCATAGCTATCAAATAGTCTAGGGGATGCAAAAACATAATCTATTCTGGAAAATGTCTTGTGTCTTGAAGAGCGAAACAAGTACTCTCGGGCCGTTGGGTTGAGTAATCGCCATAGGCCATTTACACCTGTATTCTTGGCCCAATCCTTTAGTGCATTATATGCATGTTTCTGATAATTGGAAATGGTGGGATTAGATTTATCCATCATGGGATCCCAATTAGCATTAAAATCCGCGCCAATTATAAATGAATACTCAGGAAGGTTCAACATTGCTCTAGTGAGTGTAGCGTAAAAGTTAGCGTCGTAAAGATTTGGGGCATATGCCGCTACCAACGCGATTTTTCTATTACTATATTCTACTTTAGCTATGGTTACTCGGCCATCCGCATCAGACCATACGTCCAACAATTTGATATTCAACTTCCGTTTCGCGACTATAGCAACCCCACGGGATCTCGTTCCAAAAGATGAGTAGCTAATGTTATGATATATTTTGTCCGCTAGCATTACATTGTCATTCACTAGAAAGTGCGTTTCGCTTAAAAGAGCCACATCAACCTGTTTGCTTTTCATCAGTGTAAGCACGCTTTTGCGTTTGTGTTGTTTATTTAGTCCCCCAGTATTCCAAATCATTATATTGAAACTAGCCATAATCTAAACATGTTGTTGTATTCTTGTGTATAATTCGTCTGGAGTAAAACTTCACAATAGATATATATCCAATTATTGAGGTCCTGTTGAGAGCCGAGCCTGAAAACATACATATAAACCCAATCATATAATCCCCCCCTCCCTTACACGACCAGTCAGCCCAGAATGAGCCATTTATCCTTAACTTTCCTAAGCAATTTGCCATAGGATCTTAAACTCTTAATTCTACCTTAATAGAATGTCACCCTTGGCTTAGCCACTCTTCCGTTAAAATAATAAAATTTAATAAAAAATTTAAAATATGCCTCAAATATCATAGTATATTCACTTAAACCTTATACTAACATGTATAAGTTAAAACACACCGGAGAATAAGAAAGATGTATAGAACTAAATTATAGAAACCTCAAAAAATAGAGAACATTTGTTTAAATCTTAATCTAACTTTGCCAAACTTAAACACCTAGATGAAAAGGAAGGTTTTAAATACGTGTATGCAGTTCGTCCCCCAAACAGGGGTGGGCAGTATTCCGTTGTAAAGGTTGTTGTTCTTCCAGATATGATTCTTGTGTATAGTCACAAATTGTTGTTTATGTTCCAGGTCTTTCTGCGTGCCATAGGGTGATATTATTCTAGAATATTCCGTTACCTGTTATTGCACAATGTTGTTTTTATTGGATTCTATTATATGTTGTACCACTGTATTGCACATCGTTGCGGGCAAGACCACCCGCATTTCATTGTATACTTGTATGCCGTGACAAATAAAACTCTTGACTTGACTTGACTTGACTTATGACACAGAGCGTTGAAAAAGTCCAGAGTATTCTAAAATGTCAACAACATAGCATGACTTGCATAAAACCCATAAATCTAGCGGGCCCAAACAGCGAACCTTTAAAATAATATAGTAATCTAGCGTCACATATTAACCTATCTCTACATCAATGTCATCAAAGCTTGTTTGATGCTTTTGGTGTCCAAGTTATAACGAAGTAATCAAAAAATTTAAAAGAGAATAAGACTTAGCCTCCTCCGCGTAGTGGGTCCCTCATGTACTCCTCAGTGTCTTCAGGCGAGGACAATTTTACCCTTATTCCATTTTTATCCATGATGGAAAGACTCGCAGGGTAGCGTATTGTAGGTGGGAACCTCTTCTCAAAAATACGAGACATCACTTTCTTGTAACTGGCTCGTAGGGATACAACCTCGCGGCAAAAATCTTCGTAGAAATACACTGGTTTCTCGTTGTATTGCAGATTTCCCCTCTTCTTTCGTGCCGCCCGGATAATCGTATCTCTTATTCCAGTTTGACGTAGGCTAGCAATAATCACTCTCGCTTTATTGTTGGTGTTGTCTCGGATGCCAATTCTGTAGCGCTGATCCACTATTGGTGGTGTAGAGAGGATATCTAATCCTAGGATTTGAGCTAACACTGTCGCGAACGAGTCGTTTGTGCAGTCAACTGATTCATCCAGTCCCACTATACGGATATTAAATCTACGGGAATAACGTTCCATTTTGAATATCTTAGCTGTTAGCTTCTCGTTGTTGTCAACTATGGTATCCGTTAGTTTCCCATTGGCCTCATCCATCTTCACCGTTAGTTCCACGATGCCGTCATTTAAAGCCTCTTCGCCCCTAATGAATCTCCGTGTATGTTCAACCAAGGTGGCTTCAACTACATTAGTGCGTTCGGTTTGTACTGCAGCCGCTACTTTTAAATCCTCGATTTTGGATTCGATAGATTCTTTGATAGTGTCAACCTTAGTATCAACCTTATCGGTTAAGATCTTTATTAGTTTAGCAAGAGACTCTATATCGGATGAGGTGGCTGGGACGATGGAAGAAGTGGCAATATCAGCTGTTTTTCTCTCAATCTCTCCTGCCATTTCCTGCACGGAGCTCGTATCCACCGGCGGATCCTCTGGAGTTTGTTTGGTTGCGCGTTTCTTTTCTTGATTCCTTGTTGTCATCTTGATTCTTTCAGTCGATATAGTTAGATGAAGATCTCAGTTAATATATACGTCGAGGTTTAAACACATTGGTGTTGTAAAAAGTGTTTTTTTAAGCAAAAAAAATAAAAAAAACGGGTGAGGAGCTGTAACTAATGCGACCGTTACATGCTGGTGCTAAACCGGAATATATATATATATATATATATATATATAATTTTATTTATTTTTTACAATTAATCAGTTACATGAAAATATGTTTGCACCAGATTTAGCAGAAGCTAATTTCCATCTGTATCTATCCAGCTGCTAACTGTATATGAGTGAGTTAAGTCTTGGTGTTATGGTAGACTCAGACTTAAAGGCCAAACTTCACGTTGTATTTTTGTTCAATAAACAATGTGGACTAGGCCAACGGTGACTTTCATGAAGAAGGAAAAAAAAGTATTGAAATTGACCCAGTTTTAGCGTTTTTATCAAACATTTTGTCTGCCCAACACAATCACCACGCACATGGATATTTTAATCAATGGTTCATAACGTGCGTGTGTAATCGAAATGATCTCGTCACAACAGGTGCAGGGCACCAGGGGGCTCACCAGGGGGCGCTGAGAGTCACACACAGCTAGTGGCAGGCACTGCAGGCAGAGAGCCTTGCTACCATAGATATATGCTTGCTACTACTAGCCGAATGAAAATGTATCTGTTTCACCTAACACTATTGCTCCGTGATTATAGCCATCCATCTCTAAAGCTAACCACTATTTGTAAAAGCCACAACCACGTTACCATATTTGTAATAATGTAAATCATTGTGTCGTTGTACATATTGTGTTTATAACGTTAGTAGCTAACATAGCTTAGCTTGGTAGCTATTGTGCTAACAACATATTCCGACATCCGGCTCGCTGGCCGGCATGAACGGCCGACCCAAAATGGTTCTCTCCTCTCTATACACCCCGTCCCCACGGGTACCCTGCCGGGGGGCCCATGGACGCGACAACGGCGGCAGCCGTAGGGTGCTCGAGCCCGTAAAGGCTAGTGGTACACGATAGCTATGAGCTAACTAACGCTACAGGCTCAAACACCCTACGGCCGCCGCTGTTGTCAGTGTAGTGGTCCCGACTGTAACCGGGAGGACGGCGGAGCTAATAGGCTAACATTAGTGTACTGGTCCCGACTGTAACCGGGAGGACGGCGGAGCTAATAGGCTAACATTAGTGTACTGGTCCCGACTGTAGAAGGGACGGCGGAGCTATAGGCTAACTGTGATGCACCGAGTGGGCCACCATTGATCAACATGCAGCGACGTGTAGCTTGCATGATGCGTGTGCAGTGCTTTGCCACACAGGTCTGAGAAGAGGACCTGCACATGATTTTACTCGTTCCCCAAACTCCTATACATGCCCCGATCTCAAATGGTTCACGACAGTAGACATAATGCTAACGTTAGCCAGTGCCATATATCGAGTAGTACTATGACCCGGACGGGCAAGGCATACGTTTCCTGAAGTGACGTCACGGCCGTGCTAGCGTCTGATAAGCTTTTAGATTCGGCTCATTAATATGCACCTGTAGTGACGTCGGCGTTTGATACGCTTTTTTGATTCGCGCGTGCATGTTATTCGTGCGTGGACCTTTTTAACTCTTTCGGAGTGGCATTTCCGGTGTCAAATGGAAAAAAATTAATAATGAAATTATATACCAATGATGTAAACTACCCATAATTGATCAGTAGGGTTTAACCTGGATGTTGGGCTTTAAGCTTTAAATCACAATCAACAAGTTGACAAAAACATAATTCTTCCACCTTAGAAACATAGCTAAAGTACGGCCATTTATAAATCAAAAGAAAGCTGAAAACCAGATCCATGCCTTTATCTCAAGCCGACAAACAACTATTTTATTGCAATGCACTATTGCATTATTTTATTCTATTTTACTAACTATTTTATTGCACTGCACTATTTTACTTTGTATCAGTGATGATCAAACCGTAAACAAAGACGCATATTAACACTTTCAGTGCCAGATGGCGCTGTTTACTGTTACTGTTGAAAGGCCAGCGCCTTTTAACATGGGGATATGTGGCTGTGTTTGCAGGCCTAAAGCTATATTATATATTATAGCTATGGATCTAATAATATAGTTGATTGTCATTGAGTTTCTTCCGGTCAAGATGCAAAAAACAGATAATTTTTCCATCCATACATTTCCGTTTTATACCGTCGTGAATATGAGTGTAGTTTCAGGGTGGTCTGGTGTCATTTCCAAAATGACAGACACCAAGCCACATCGTTTCAAATGGAGTGCAATAGCGGCCGCAAGGTGTTAGGCGGCGGTATTGGACTTTTGAGATCTCAGACCCATCCCCAGTGATAACACAGGCTGCCGGCATGTCTTTATGAATGGAGATATCGAATAAAAGAAACAACGATGAAAACCCGACTATACTCTGGTTTTCGGGGGTCCTGGCGCTCAACGTTCGGCGAGTTAACCCTAGATCTTAGATCCTAATATGAAAAATGATGTGATTTAATGTTCTATGTCTTACCTTGACTTTGTCTATTTTACTGCTATCTATTTTATGCTTTATGTCTGCACTTTATGCATTGCTCTTGATCTGCCAATGTTGTGCTCATTTTATGCCTGTCTTTTTGTACTGATGTGAAGCACTTTGAGCTGCAATTCTTGTATGAAAGGTAATACAAACAGTGTATTATTATTATTATTATTATTATTATTATTATTATTATTATTATTATTATTATTATTATTATTATTATTATTATTATTATTATTATTATTATTATTATTATTATAAATTATTATAGTTTGCTTCATTAATTAAAGGGTGTGAATTTAAGTGTTCTCTAGTGCCTTTTGTCCGCTTTAAGGTGGTGGTATACGTTAAAGGTTGTGGTGTCGAAGTAAAAAAAATCTGGGCTAAGCCCCGGATCTCCTACAATCCTAAATCCGCCCCTGATCGATATGTCCATTGGTTGATGATAAATCCCCTTATTCCATGGTGAAATCTGCTATTCGAAACGTAATCAACAGTGCATGCTGTTGGTTCGGGATCAGGGTCATATGAAACGCCATTGGAAGGTAAAATATTTTTTTTTCATTCGCCCACATGGTATACTGCAGTGGAGTGATGGCGCCCCTAAGAGGATCTGGCCGGTATTGCATGTTCGTGATTCCACAGACGAGGGTAGATCTGCAGAGCCGGTCGGGGATCTTGATCCGGTTATTAATATGGAATAAAACAATAACAACTTGCCACGGCTATGTACGTGCCTCTGGTCCACAACGCATGGCACCGAAAGCCGTATATATACGTGGCCGGTCCCCATTGTGTTAAGGAGAAGGGGGAAAATTAACAACAAAAAACAACCTTTACAGGTGGAAGCCTCAAAGTGAGTATTTAAGAAAATAAGTAAAGTCCAAAAAAACAGGACGACACTCATTAAAGAGGTATTGTAGAAAAATAAATAAGCCACAAAGGCAACTCCTAAAAACAGAGTTTATATTGAAAACATAAAACAATAAACCTCCACCAAGGGAGTTTATGTGCAAAGGACAGTTCCAAAAGAACACAAGAAAACACTACCATAAAGGGCTCAGCCTCTATAAAATAAAGTGTAAAATAAGCCAGTAGCCCAAAACAAGAATGACTACAATAAAGGATAAATTCTGGGGCGGCTGGGTAGCGCAGCGGACTAAGCGCTCGCCTACCACCGCAGAGACTCTGGGATCTAATCCAGCTATCAGCGGTACCTCTGGCTTGGTCAGTCGTCCCTACTAACACAATTGGCAGTGTTAGCGGGTGGGAAGCCGGTGGGGTATGTATCCTGGTCGTTGTAAACAGCGACTCCTACTGGTCGGTCGGGGCCCCTGCTCAGCAGGGAAGGGATCTGGGGGAGATAGTGTGATCCTCCCACGCATTACACTCCCCCGGTGAGAGTGCTCGCTGTCAGGTGAAAAGAAGCGGCTGGCTGACTCCACATATCGGAGGAAGACATGTGGTAGTCTTCTCCCTCCCCAGGCCGACAGTAGGGGGCAAAAGCGTACAACAACCAGGAAGGGAATTGGCATAACGACTAAATTGGGATGGGAGAAAAATACGTTAAAAAGGGGAGAGAAAAAGTTGATCAAAAAGAAATAAAGGCTAAATTCTGAATCAGAGATCAGCACTACACTTCAATATAATAAGCGTGACCAAAAGGATAGCCAACACTAGGAAATTAATAAGCAGTTGACACAGCGAGATCCAAACTTAAATAGACTCAGCATTGCCATAGGCACAGCTGCACTGAATCAGGTGCAATCAAGCCCACACACCTGCCGACCCATGAGGCAATTAACCACAGGGAACAGGGATTGACAGCTATCCCTCACAGGAGATGAAATAGACAGCTGTCCCTCACAGAAAGGTGAAATAAAGCAAAAACCATGACAGTAATTTCTATAGCAATACAGGTACATTTGCTCATCCATTCAACTATGTACTAGTACTACAATGACCAATTTGAAGTACAAAAAACAAACAAACAAAAACAACAACAACAACAACACAATTCCACACCAATTAATTCAGACAGATCAGGGCTTTGGGCTCATGAAGAGAGTTTTGAGCTACATGGTATTTTCGGTGTATTTTCAAGTTTAGAAAAAAGTAAATTATTTGGGCAGTACGGTGACTCTATGGTTAGAGAGATGGTCCGGACGGTACCTGCAAGGTCACAGCAGGCTCAAGCCCCCCCACCTCTAAGCATTGATCCCCTATACCTGTCCCAGGGGTGCTGGCTGGCTGACCCTGCACGCCGACCTCTCTGTGCATACATGTAATGTCTGAAAGGCACATGCAAAAACAAAACACATTCCTACTGAGAACCACAAAGACTAACGTGACGCACTGTCAGAGGTTCGAGGCACTGAAAGTATTCAGACGGTATTATCTCAGTAAGTGTGTTGAACACAACAGCCAGGCACGAACATTGTGTTCTCCTCTGTACATGTATGTGTGTGTGCGTGTGTACATGTATACGATCGTGTGCGTGTGTTTGAGTGTGTGCACTGTGTGTTTGTAGGGGCATGACAGCGACTTCAAAAGCCCCGAGGTATCAGATTCAGACACGCTCTCCTCTCATGCGCTGGCTGACAAACCAGGAGTTGTTGTGAGGGGAAGCAAAGGAATTTACAGCATCTACTTTCATCTACACAGGTGGGCCTGTCGTGTGTGTGTGTGTGTGTACGTGTGTGTGCATGTGTGTGTGTGTGTGTGTGCATGTGTGTGTGTGTGCGTGTGCACGTGTGTGTGTGTGTGTGTGTGGTGGGAGAGGCAGACAGACGAGTCACAACAATACTCCAGGAAGCAGGTCAGATCAGATGTTCCATTTCAGCCAACCTCTCCAGACAGTTTAATGGCTTTAAATTCAGTGCCTCTTAAAGACACAATCTGAAATTGATTTGACCGACATTCACATGATGTCCTGGTGTGTTTGACTCTTGTGTTTACAAACATTGTGAACTGTTTACAGCCTCTGAACTCCCCTGTGTTTATCTGTGTCTGTGTATCTTGTATTAAGGACTCCGATGATACATGTCAGACCGAACAAAATAGCTTCGGTCCAATGAATCACTAATGTAAACAAAGCCGGATTTGTTTGATTGAGCGGATTGAGCCTTTGAACTACGGGTCAGGACCTAAAATCGGTCCCGCCAGCTTGTTTCAGGTCGGTCCCTGCGTGACAATCGTGCTAGTATGTTTTATGGCTAGATCCCCCCTCCTGGGCGAGGGTGTCTGGTGTTTGGACGACATTTCATAATGCCTACTGACCCCAAGTTACATCACCATGGGCCATGTGTCCCAAGTGCAACAGAACGTGTATTGTTTGACTACCATGAGGACTGGGTCCCAGGGCAATCCAGAATCCACTGATCTAGTTCTAGAATCCTGTTCTAGTTCAGTGGACCTAGTTACCTAGTTACGTCCACCAGGGAGGTTATATTTTCACCACCTGTTCTAGTTCAGTGGACCTAGTTACGTCCACAAGGGAGGTTATATTTTCACCACCTGTTCTAGTTCAGTGGACCTAGTTCTATTTCACTCTGGCCTCCGCTCAGCATCAGTCTGCACTCAACTCGCTCCAGTGACGTGCACTGAATAAAAACTTCACAATGTACCTTTACATACCGACATCCGTCTGACCACACCCCCATCCGCTACCTACATAAGCAGGGGTGGGGCCACACACTCATCTCCTTCTCAAATTTCATCCACAAAGATAGTGCCTGTTATATACCCCACTTGACGTGGAGAAAATATATTAGTCTGAGGAAAGGAAAACAGAAAAACAAGGAGATACGTTGACATTATATCTTTATTTTCTCTCTCACTATTTTCGAGAAAATACGGCGATATTGTCTTCGTCACTGGAGTGTCTGGAAGATGATGCTCATTCTGACCTCCACCGGCTTTTTCGTATTAGGGGCTCGCGCCGCTGACATACTCCCCAACTGCAGTCCTCCTTGCTGCGGCTGGATGGGTATTGGCCCTCCGGTCATACAGCTGGACTGTGGGAAGCACCGGCTGTTATGAGAAATCGGTTGCTTCCGGGTGGGGTAAGTACTGTTTTGCTTGCGAGCACTGGTTGTCTGTTTATGCTATGGGGGTTAGCTGACAATTTTACAAACGCCGACTCCGGACTGGGGTCCTCTGCTCGGCTTCTTAAGCGGCGGACGGAGGATCTTGGTCTGACGCCCATGATGGTCACGACCGAGTCCTGGTTAAAACCCGGGTTTCTCTGGACGAGCGTATGCTTCTCTGTCCCGTGCAGGCCCCATCTTTCACATAAATGTGGAAGTACACCCTAACGAGGAAATGTGGGCATAGGATCTTCTTTATCGGGAGTTCCATGTTCAAGTCGGCTGCAGCCCGGATGGGAATTGTGCTGGCTCCGCTGTATGTCTGGTAAATCACAGTTGAAAACTGTGTTTGACATTTCTTTTTCTCTTCCCTCTTAGGATGGGGAGGGACTCAGGCGGCGTGCTAGTTTGTGGCCTACTGTTGTTAGCCAGTCAGCTGTTAGCTGCGGCGCTAGCTCGTTGTGTTCACCAGGCTAGTAAACGTTAGCTTGTTGCTATCAGTCGGACGGCTGTTAGCTTAATGCTACACTGTTGAAACGTTACTGTGACTATAACATGCCTTAAACACTCTGACTACGACGTCATCTTTGACAGAGGATGTTAGTCGACCCTACACCCGGGTGCCAGTGCCAGCGAGGACTTCGTCAACATGGAGAACGGCGGCTGGGTGGCGTAGCGGACATACCCTCGTCACCAACGCAGGAGATGCTGGGTTCAACTCTGTGTCCCGTTAACCAGTGTTGCTGTTCTCTCGACCTGCGTTCAGGGTGAAGGTAGGAGTCCTCCGGACTTTAAACACTTCTTCTTTTCTTCCCTTCTAAATGTTTTGTAATAACGATGTTTCCAAAACATGTGTTGCTGCAATACATTGAGGATACGACGCGTGTTGTGTGTGAATTGTCTTGTCACTGGTATAGCATTTCTCTCTGTAGTAAATCGGTGTTGTTTTTTACATGTGTAAAAATGAACTGGTTTGGTTGTGATGAGAACATGTGTGTTCATGTAACGTTGTACAGTGGGTGAACTCACAACTAAGAGGGTTAATTAATCTGTAAAGCTATGCTTAGTTTTTGTTTTTTTGTTTTTATTAAGGATCCCCATTAGCTGGTGCCATGGCTCCCAGCTAGTCTTCCTGGGGTCCACACAACACAATACATAAAACAGTTAATGCATAGATCAATACAAAAGATAAAAACAAGGATTAAGTATATAGCAAATAAGATACTTTCACAGATGCTATAGATAGAAATAAAAAACAAAACAATTAACTAAAAACATACAATAAATATCAATTTTTAAAGATACAAAATGAGAACTTGTAGGCTAATAGGCAAAACCCATACACAAATGCAATACACATTAAGGCAACAACTGTAATTGAGATTTGAGTTTCTTTTTAAAAATCGATTTACTAAAAGTGTAGAGATAACTAGGTAGGTTGTTCCAGAGTGTTATGCACCTATAAATAAAAGACCGCTTTAAAGCATTGGTTCTAGGACGAGGGAGTACAAACTGACCATTTCTGGCCCCTCTTGTATTATGGTCTTGTATAGAGCTTCTGTAAACAAGTTGCTCAAACACAAAATATGGAGTCTTGCTGTTAATGACTGATTTACACAATACAAGTGAGTTAGACGATAACCTTTTTTCAACTGTGAGCCAGGAGAGACCAGCATGCATACGGTTGACATTGGACCTTAGTGAGCAACCCAAATGTGATTGAGGAATGAATCTTTTTTCTCAGACTGTGATGACAATGAACAGCATGTTCACACATTGACAGAGGTGCCTGTTCGCCTCGGTCGTATCAAGGGTAAGATAGGAGGGGTGACCCCCCGGTTTCCCTGGGGCTTCCCCCCCTCCTCTCAGACATGTTTGGTTACAATATATTGTGTCACTGTGTTGTGGGGATACGATGTAACCCTCAGCTTAATTGCTGGGGTTGTGCTTTCCGCTTGAGAAACTATTTTTTCCTAAAGAAAAGGTTGTTTGGTCACTTATCATGTGTGCTTAACAAGGTCTGTGGCCATTACATAATCGAGGACTTCTGTCTTCTCTCGTTATGAAAAACGGCGTTCCTCTGTAGTAGGAGTGTACTTTTGCCATTTTTTGTTGTGTGTGTCTTTGTGATCTACAACTGGGTTAGGTTTGGCCCACAGAAGCACATGTGTAAGTCTGGACCGGGGCTCTTAAAGGGGCCCTCTCTGTTCTGTGTTTTTCCTTAGTAAAACTCAGGTAGCAGGTTAGCACATGAGCTATGTGAAGCAGTTAATGCTTCATGTAGCAGGCTATGACTGGGTCATGGCTCTACTTGTCATTACATCGTATCATGGGTGAGGGGTCGTAAAGGGGTGAACTGGTAATCCTTTCCTCCCCTTTTCTGATTGGTCAGGGGTTAAAACCACCTGTCCTTCAAGGTTCCTGTCACGTTGCTGTTCGGCACGTTACAGGGTAGGGGGGGGGGGGAGTTTCCTGGTCCCACGCCCTGGAAGATTGGGCGTGTGCACCGTGGAAATTCCCCCGCCATAGAGTACGTCACTGAGCGCGTCTCTATTGGTAAGACTTCCGTGGGTTGTTCAGGTCCATGTTATGGATCTGTTTCAGGGAGTTGTCAGAGCTCCTCCTCACGAAGCTCCTCCTCAGGGAGAAGTGCCTTCTGTGAGTTCGGACTCTCCTTCTCAGTGAGGGAGCCTCCTCAGAGTTCAGAGCCTCCTCCTCAGATTGTCAAGGTGAGTAGAACTTCAAAAAAGGAGTTCTGCTCTATTGTGTGTGTATTCGATTCAATTCGATTATTGAGTGTGTATTGGTTCAGTGCCTCCTCCTCGGAGAGCTCTAACCCAAGTGTTACATAGCTCAATGTTGCAATATATTCTTTTCAATCTATACAGCTTGCGTGGGAAGTCTCTCTGGGGATTTCCGTCTCCTCCCTGTGGCGAGGGTGGCGGGATGTAAAAATGTAAAAAAAATTTACCCTCAGCTGCGTCACGTGGGATTCATGTCAGTCTGTGTTTCTTTCTTTTTTAAATAAAAAGAGGAAAGAACATTAAGCACGACGGCTCCGTGCCGTTCTCCCAGGCGACTTGGAGGAACAATGTCTGGTGTCTTGCTAGACTATCCATTGATGTGTTTGGGTCTCGACGCGTACATAGTGCTGGCTCGGGGTGTTTCTGTTAAGAATCACGCAGGAGGCTAAGTACGCCTTGGTTGCTCGTTATTAAAACAGCGTTTTTATAGGGCAACTGGGATGGAGTTTTGTCTCTTCCGAGCGCCAGTTTACTAGGTTGTCTCGATGAATTCTCGTTCATATCTGGGGGATGTTAACGGAATAGATCAGAACATAGGTAGAGGGGTCTCACGCCCTTGGGGTGGGCCACTGAGAGCGGTACAAATGGGACCGTCTGGGTGGCGCCCTCTTTTCATGTTTTAGATCGACACGCATACCTACCCCCTCTTCTGGAGTGGGCATGTCGGCGTGGTTAGGGCACGGGACTGGTTCTGGTTGCGCTGGTCCAGGTCAGTTAACCTGTTGTCCGCCGGGGATGCAGATCTGCTGTTCTGGTACCCTGAGGGACTTGTGCTTTTTTCGGGGGGGGGAAATGCCGGGTCGGCCCGGGTGTCACAGGGTTAGGCGTTATGGAGACCCTTTGTTGGGTACACGTTGTACCTAACACTATCATAAGGGGCTGGTTCTCTTTTCTTTCGCTCCTCTCTCACGCATGGCGAAGAGGGGGCTGTTGGGGTGGTCTTCTGGACCTCCTCTGGTAACCCTGTGTGCTTCCCGAGCCGCCGGGCCCGGTCCGAAGTAATGTTTTGTTGAAACCGTAGGCCTGGGATAACCCTTTTTGGAAACTGAAACACTTGTACTGCGGTATAGCTGGTGTATACCTGCAGGTGTGTTTTGGAGTTTTTTCTTGAGGGGTTATAGGAACAACACCGTCTGTGTACCGAGAGGGTGGTTGATTCCCTGGTGTTGGAGCAGAGTCAACTCCCGGGTTACCCGGTTGAGTGTGCCCCTGCACGTTCATGACGTCTGCCAATCGTGTCAGCCTTCTCTGCCTCGACCCCTCTGGGTGGGTTTTTTTTTATGGAGGCTTTGTCATGGTGCGCAACAATGCCAGCATACGCCCCTTCCGCCGGGGGGCTGTTTTCAGTTGACCCCTTTGGCGCCTGTCTCGTCCGCAGTGCTCCAGGCTCGGGTCTACGGCCTGCTGCCTGGTTTCCCCGGTGCGCTGCCTGCTTCCGTTGGTTAACCTTTTGAATGCTTTATGGCCATGCTGACTGCCTGTGTTGCAGGATCAGTGTGCCAGGTGGTGTACTAATGGGGGGAAAGGGCTCTGTCCGAATACGCTGGCGATGTGGAGGGCGGTGTCACTAAGTGACCGCCTGGTGGGGTCTTGATGCCTGGCGTCATTGACCTCTCCGGGCCCCCTTTTTCCAGGGGATCCAGTCTCTTCAGTGGGTCTGGGTCTTCCTTCGCGCTCCGCTGCTACGGCCTTGCCACGGGGTTGAGTTTGTTCTTGACCCCGTGATTTTGGGGGCAGTAACGAGGGTTGTTCCTTCCGTTCGTTCCCTGGTGGCATGCGGGTTGTGCATGTGCGTAGTCGTGGGGTCAAGCCACGGTCTGCTCGCCCTGTGCGTTGAGTTGCTTGAGTTCCTCTTCGCACGGTCGGATCCCTCTCCCTCCCGTCCTCCAATAGGGAGGGTATCCCTCCATTAGGGAGGGTCGGGGGGCTCGGTCCTCCCTGGTCTGATGGTTGTGGGGGGCCTCAGCGGGGTACATTTGTCGAGCTTCTGGCTTCCGCTCAGCTCCTCTTGTGCAGACTGACGCTGAGCGGAGGTCAGAATGATATAGAACGTAAGGTTATGTATATAACCAAGTTCTATGAATTCTGGTGACGCTCGGCGTCAGGACGCCGCTGCGGCCCTTGATTTTTCCTTGTGGTGAAATTTTTGGGAAGGAGATGAGTGTGTGGCCCCACCCCTGCTTATGTAGGTAGCGGATGGGGGTGTGGTCAGACGGATGTCGGTATGTAAAGGTACATTGTGAAGTTTTTATTCAGTGCACGTCACTGGAGCGAGTTGAGTGCAGACTGACGCAGAGCGTCACCAGAATTCATAGAACTTGGTTATATACATAACCTTACGTTACCTAGTTACGTCCACCAGGGAGGTTATATTTTCAGTGGACCTAGTTACCTAGTTACTTAGTTACCTATTTAACTCCACCAGGGAGGTTATATAGTCGTACTGGCGAATCGCGTCTCACTCTTTTGCCTATCGAGATATACCTCATCTCCAGTACCTACTGTACTACATGAACGAAAACAAAACACCCTCGCACTTGACCAGGCCCCGCCCCAGTGACCTCCCTATAAGTCACCAGGCGTGGTCACACTCACCCTTCCTCTTTTTTCATTTTCCATCATGGCGGTTGCAATGCACCCTGTGTAACTAGCGTTTATGAAGTGTAAAGAGAAATTGAACAATGCCGGAGATTTGCCAGCCCCTGGAATCTTCTCGGCATGTTCCAACGGCGCTCGTATGGGTTCTGCGGTCCTGCAGCTGGATGCATCTCGATGCATCTCCGCGTCGGGCCTGTACTGGGGTTTCCTCGTCTTGTTGACAGCAGACAGAGGGACGTCACGCGATGTGTAGCTATCGGGCTAACTCGCGTCCAGGTAGGATCTGCGCCACTAGGCATAACAATGCTGGCGTTGGTGATGCTGCTCGAGTTGTCCCGGGAGACAACCGAGTTGTGTATTGGCGCAAGGGGCAGGATATCTGGGTAAACGTTGTTGTTTTCCCGGTTATCCTGGAGCGCGCGGCTAACGCTATGCTATTTGCTGGGTTACTGTTTCTATTTTGATTCCCCGCTGAGGGATGTCTTTTTAAAAGGTCTTCCCTCCTCTTAACCATTCATGCTGACGGTCAATCGGTGTCTACTGTTGGGAGTATTGCAGGGATTTGTTTACCTTTTTCATGGGTGAATGGGCTGAGTAAGTAAGTAAGTAAGTAAAGTTTATTTATATAGCACTTTTCACAGAGACAGCTCACAAAGTGCTTTACATACAGCAGAAATAAAATTAAATTTAAATAAAAAGCAAGAAACCAATCAAGAGATAAGATAGAACAAAACACAATGCATCACAGAGAAACAAAACAAAACAAAAGACATATTCTATACCTGAAGGAGAAGCTCAAACATTACCCAAGGCCTGTTTAAACAGTAATGTTTTTAGCTGATTTTAAAAGATTTCAACAGACGATACAGCTCTTAGGCCACGAGGAAGGGCATTCCAGAGTCTAGGCGCTACAGACTGAAAGGCTCTGTCACCTTTGGTGATCAGCCTGGTGCGCGGAATGACCAACAGATCCTGGTCAGCTGTCCTCAGGGTCCTGCTGGGCACATAAGGTTCCAGCAGGTCAGTTATATTTCGTATTTGCATCGCGTCTCGCTCTGAGCCTTACGAGATACTGCTATCTCCTGTGATACCTAATGTATCTCCCACGAATAAAAAACACATGCACCCCACCTGTATGGGGCCCCGCCCCTTATGGTGGCACCGCCCATATAACCATGACTCTGGTCATGAAACACCCTTCCTCTATTTTCGTCCCAGCGTATTGGATGCGTGCACCATACGAGCTAGCGGAATGAAAAGATTAAGGAAGATTAATAATGTTGGAAGCTTACCGGAGGTTGCTGGCCCCTGGCATCTTCGACGCATGTTTTCGGCGACACGATGGGCCTGTGTTGATGTTCCTCGTTTGATGACTGCACATCGAGGTTCAGCTGTACAAGGCTGGCTGTCGGGCCAGCTTGTACTCAGGTAGGCCCTGTGTCTTCAGGCATGGGTATTAGTGTTAGTAATGCTGGTTTGTTTTGTTAACACAACCATGTTGTGTGTTGGCGCTGGGGGCAGGATGGTTTGGTGAACGTTCTCTGCAGGGAACGGTTTCCAAGCTGTCTTGGGCGTGCTGCTAAAACATCTAAAGCTATGCTACATGCTATCGCTACTGCCGCATGCTATCACTACTGCTAATTGCTATGCTGTTTTAATGTCTCCGCCGTGAGATGTTGTCACTCTCCCGCCTCTTGCCCGGTTCATCAATGAAGGTCAGTCGGTAGCTGTTGTGGGGTTTTTGAGTTCTATTTACCTTTTTCGGGTGAATGGGTTGACAACGGGGTAGGTCGTGGCTAGGTTCCTAGCCAGGTATTTTACCTTGTGTTCCGGCAGGGTTTGTTGAACGGTGTTCCCATCTGGGTTGGCGTCGGGTAGTGGGGCTATGGGTCCAGCCGACATGATAAACATGTTGCGTGTCTGTGCACAGGCAATTGTTGTCTTGGGTCCCACATTGCCTGGCGTTAGGCTGCAGTAGTATAAGGGCAGGGCCGCCTGGGAGAAATGTGAGGCCCTGTGCGTTTTTAGACGCGAGGCCCCCCATCTCCTGGGGCGGCCCTGTGTAGGGGGCTATTGTTTCGTTTTGTCACTCTGCTATGAGAAGGTCTGTCTTGCTACAGCTTTCTCTCCTCTCAAACCATTCATACTGACGGTCAATCGGTATACTGGGGGAGTAGTGCGGGGGGGGGCTTTGTTTACCTTTTTTGGTAAATGGGCTAAACTAGGGCTGGTGTTCTGTTGTGAATATTTTGAATGAAGACGGGTCTGGTCCGTCTCCCCTTAACTTTGTGTGTATGGGTTTGCTCATTCTACAGTTTTTGTGGTTTAGCTCTTTTATTCATTTAACCTTTTCATGGTGCACACCACAGTGGTGGGTGCTGTTTGCAATCACCACTGGTGCTCCATGTTAACGTCAGTCCTTTGTTTTTGATATATTGAAACAATGCCCCGCCCGGCCGACACCTTGGGTGGGTCGGCCTGGCGAGTGGCTGGTGGGCTGTTAAGGCTTGTACCGCCACGGTATGGAATTGGCAACGATTAGAACTGTGTTTGAATTGGTGTTTTTTCTATTAAAAAAAATGGTGTCTGGTGGAGGGGCCTTGAGGGCCAGCCGACGTCGACACATCGCGCGAGGTTGTTGACGTTATTAGCTTTGACCCAGCCGCAAGCTATAACCGCTCAGGGTTCCCCTCTCCGCAGGGGATTTTGGTCTTCTGCTGGAGCGCGGGCGGTATTGTCCTAGGCCCTACACCGCCTCACACCGCGCAGCCAGAAGAAGAGAGAGCACGGCCTCGTCAGCGGCGATGACGGGGCCCTCGACAGGCGGCCATGTTTTTCCCCCGCCAGAGGTATCCTGGGCGTTGATTCGACAGGTGTCCACAAGGCCGACAGCCTTGGCGGCCGAGGGATCGGCCATGTAGGATGGGTTCGGCTTGAACAAACAAGCCGTCACCGTCCTGCCGCGAGCAGCCCGCTCTCCGATCACTCCCTTCCCCAACACCAGCGGAAGAAGTGGGCTCTGATTGTTTCCTTTGGCTGCGGGCCGCGTGCCTTCGTTGATGCGCGGGCGGCCCCCCCTTTTCGCTTCTCATGGGGACAGGGGCTGACACCCAGTTGATGGCTGAGCCTGGGTCTGTCCGTGAGAATGTTGTGCTGTCAAGCGGCTCCCACACCTTGAACTGTGTTGGTTGAGCCTGGTGTTACGTCTGTCAACTTAAGTGTTGTCAGCAGGGGGGCTCGAAACCTTTTGAGGCACATAGTGCGGGCTTCCCCGGCCTCGCCTTCGCCAGGCCAGGTATCATGTTGGTGCCTCCCACTCCTGAAATATTGGCAAGTGGTCGCAGCTCACATGGTTTGGGGTGGTAGTAATATCACTGCAGGGCTACGGTGTGTAGGAACCCATGGGGGCCTTACACCTTGCATGTCCGGCTGCAGAACAACTCCTTCAGCATGTTCTGGAGGGGTGTTCAGTGGGGGGGCTTTTTTGATCAGAAGCCCCCCGTATCAGACAGGCCCTTTCTGTCGGGGTTCCCCCTTGGGTGCGATTGCCTCGTGGGTGGTGTCAGGGTCAGGTGTTCCGACACGGAACGCGCTCCTCGCACGGTTCCAGGGTTGTCTTCGCACAGCGGGGGGGACCGGGCCAACTATCTACAGTTCCTGGCGGACCTGCGCCACGTGACGGCGGGTGCGTTGGGAGTGTCGTCACATATGACTACGGCAGTACCATATGTCGAGGTAGATGGAGAGAATGGTGAGGCGGGGACTTGTGTTTACACAACCCCACCCGTTTTCAGGTTTGGTACAGACCCTGTTGTCGGGGTCTCCAGCAGGGACAGCTCTGGTCGACGAGATCCAATCTCTGTGGACGAAGCAAGCCATCGTCGTGGCGTTCTCCTCCCGGTGTTCTCTGCCCGAGAAGTCGGGAGGGAGGGGTGTAAGACCCAGGCTGGACCTGTCCCATGGGAAGGTTCAGCATTTTTTGGATCGTCTCCTACCTGTTGAACACTGTCAGGTGGGGGTCTGGTTCTCCTCCATAGACCTGTAGGATGCGTATGCGCATCCCCGATCTTCCATCCTAGGGCTTACCTACGCTTCCTTTGCAGGGTTAGCGTATGAGTACCAGAGGCTGCCGTTCGGTTTTCTCTGGCTCCCCGCATCTTCACCAAGTGCGTGGAGGCCGCACTGGGGCCTCTGCGTCATCCGGGGTTACGGAGTGTTCTGCCCTGATGACGTTCTGGTCCTTCGCGGTCAAGGTGGATCGTCAGGTCTCGTACCAGGCAGGTCTCTACCAGCCTGGGGTTGCTGTAGACTGGATGTAGAGTATTCCTCTTCCCAGTCAACGGTTGGAGGGCTATGGGCATCCATCTCAGAGCGTGTTGTCAACACGCTCGGGAGGTTCCGTCCTAGGACGGTTACGGCGCTGTCTCACGTCGCGTTTTCACCGACGCCTCCCTCGCTGGTGATGCGTCGGGCCAACGCAGTAGGGGGCAGCTGGCAAACCATGCTGCCCGGTCTGCGCTACGTTCAATGTGTTGGTGTTGAAAGCGGTCCTTCTGGTCCACAAATGGTGTTGATCAGGACGGACGATACGACGTCAGTGTCGTGTATCGACAGACAGGGAGGAGTACGCTCCCCCTGTCTGCACCAGGCGGCGGGCGGCTGGCTATGGGCATCCTCCATCTGCGCGGCCTAAGGGCTCCCCACATCCCCGGCAGGGAGAATGTGGGTGCAGGTGTACTGTCGCGGGGCGGCCCTCATCCTGACGGGTGAGGATTGCGTCTGGACATGGCCAGGCAGGTCTGGGACCGATGCCGTGCCGCCAGGGATTCTTCCCCATACATCTGTTAGGTCAGTTGTTGGGACGGGTACGTTGAGGGGCGCAGGTTCTTGATCCTGATGGTGTTACCATCTGGAATGCGCATGCTCCCTCCACTGTCGCGCTTACGCGGGCAGATGACGTATGTTCCAAGTGTGGTGTAAGGCGGGGGGCCAGGACTCAGTCTCCTGCCCCCTGGATGCTGTCCTTAGTTACCTCCAGTCTCTCCTTGATAGACTGTCGGCTTCGACGGTGAGGGTATATGCAGCAGCTATATCCTCCTATCATGAGGGGTTTGAGGGGATGTCTTGTTCAGCCACCCTCTTGTGAAGCGTTTCCTGCTTGGCGCTCGACGCGTTAAGCCGGTGCAACGCTCCTTGGCTCCGACTTGGTATCTTCAATTGGTCCTCAGTCGGTCCTCAGCTCACAAAGTGCTTTACATACAGCAGAAATAAAATTAAATTTAAATAAAAAGCAAGAAACCAATCAAGAGATAAGATAGAACAAAACACAATGCATCACAGAGAAACAAAACAAAACAAAAGACATATTCTATACCTGAAGGAGAAGCTCAAACATTACCCAAGGCCTGTTTAAACAGTAATGTTTTTAGCTGATTTTAAAAGATTTCAACAGACGATACAGCTCTTAGGCCACGAGGAAGGGCATTCCAGAGTCTATAGGCGCTACAGACTGAAAGGCTCTGTCACCTTTGGTGATCAGCCTGGTGCGCGGAATGACCAACAGATCCTGGTCAGCTGTCCTCAGGGTCCTGCTGGGCACATAAGGTTCCAGCAGGTCAGTTAAATATTCTGGTGCCTGGCCGTGCAGAGCTCTGAAAGTGAGCACCAGGGCCCTCATTCATCAACGTGGCGTAGAAAATGTTCTATTTCCACAGTAAGCACAGAATGTAGAATCAGTGCACGCACAGACAAAACGGGATTCACCACACGTGCGTACGCAGGTTCTACGCACACCTGTCATGATGAATCTCACCTTGGCCCTGCGCCGAGGCTCGTGCACACTTTCACGTATTTGCATACCAAAACCGCCCCGATTAACCATATACGGTAATGGACACCCCCATGAAATGTGGAAGAATGGACTAAACCGAGGGTGTTGTACACTGTCGGATATTATATCTATTAACTTCCTAAAAGACCATTGCTGCCTGGACACCGCAAACACTAATAAAGACCATTAACCACTGTTTTGCCGTTGCCCGTTAGTGTCATTAATGCATGCTGGAATAAGAATGCCTTTCTTAATTTATTTTTAATATTAATTATTATTATAATACAATAAAAGACAGCTCCGTCTTTTAATACACATATATTGTACAGTAACGTCAAATAAATACTACAGTCCCCGCTGAAATAAAGGTTCTGCACGCACATACCAGCAGTGATCTACAGCATAAAAGATAGCCACTTTATAATACTATTCTGAGTAGATAATTCATCTGTATCGCAACAGAGTCACGGATCTGGTCGGGGCAGGTATCATTATGTCGGGAAAATCCTTATGAAATAAACAAAAGTGAATTAAAGAATTTAAAAACAAAGTTTAGCATATTAAATTGTTTTATAAGCTTTCTGAGTAGATAATTCATCTGTATGCAACAGAGTCACGGATCTGGTCGGGGCAGGTAGCATTATGTCGGGAAAATCTTTATGAAATAAACAAAAGTGAATTAAGGAATTTAAAACGAAGTTTAGCATATTAGGCAAATGTGAATAGGCAAATATACTTTTTTTGTTGATTTTGAGATTTTGTTATATTTTGCTTCCTAAACATGTCTTCTATGAAACTAGTGACATTAAAACGTCAATAACACACATTTAGTTGTTCATTTTACTTCATTTTGCCTTATTGCATCCATAAATGTCCACATATTTAATGGGGAAGTGCCTCATTTGCATATATAAACATAAATTTCAGAAAACTTGTCTCTACTAGGAGGTGGTCCAGAGGGGGGGGGGGGGTCTCTACTGGGAGGTGGTCCAGAGGGGGGGGTCTCTACTAGGAGACTAGTGGTCACACACACACACACTGTGGAACAGTGTCTATCTGTCTGTCTGTCTGTCTGTCTCTCTGCTGTCTGTCTCTCCGGCTCTGCAGCTGGACCTTCTCAAATAAGCACGGAAAAGCTTTTAAGCTCATAGCTCCAATTTGGGTCCCAAATTGCGGTACAAATGAAGGAGGTGTCTCGGGTAGTGGACTCTAGTTAATATTATGTTCTCTCTGCAATTAGACTGCCCCTCATTCATTCATGCATCCCTATCTGATGCTATCTCTGAAAACAGTTCCTGCGAGCGCAGTCAGTGCACCCCATAACGCTATATGTATAAACCTGCATTCATTCGGAGAGAAAGACCTATTCCACATGCTATTTAGGGTTTGACAATAATTACACTAATATCGCTATACGCGCCAGTGTCTTTATTTCCGCGTTGAAACGAATGCATGTACTGAGGAGCGCTTATGCCGTAGTAACGATATTCTACCACTGGGCGTCAGCTAAGCATGCTCAGAACTGTGCGTACACATAAGCACGAAGTCAAGTTCAAGTTGAAATTGATGAATCCCACTCTTTGCTTAGAAATGGTCATACGCACAGGTATCTGTGCGTAAGACACGTTGATGAATGAGGGCCCAGGACTTTGAACTTAATTCTAAAATGTATAGGAAGCCAGTGCAAGGAGGCCAGAACTGGAGTAATGTGACACCTTCTGCTTGATCTGGTTGAGGTCTAGGGCTGGTGTGCTTTTTGTGAATATTATGAATGGTATGCAGGACTGGTTTTCTCTGGTCCGCATCCCCTTAATGTTGTGTGTATGGGCTAGCCCATTCTACAGTGTATTGGTGGTGTTTTTAGTTCATTTATTCATTAACCCCTTCATGGGTGCACACCACAGTGGAGGTTGCTGGTTGCAACCACCACTGGTGCTCCGTGTTTATGAAGCAGGTGGCCACTGTCCTTTGCCTCTGGCATGTTGAAACAGTGCCCCGCCCGGCCGACGCCATGAGGTGGGTCGGCCCGGCGGATGGCTGGTGGGCTGTTAAGCCTGTACCGCCACGGTATAGAATTAGCAGCGGTTAGTAACTTTGTTCGCATTGCTGTTTTTTTCTGTCAAAAATGGTGTCTGGTGGCGGGACCATGAGCGCCAGCCGACGTCGAAACATTGCGCAAGGTTGTTGACATTATTAGCTTTGACCTAGCCGCAAGCTATAACCGCAGGGAGGGCTAGGATGCTGTCAACGCTTGTTTACAGACATCTTGGTTGGATTGGTCTCCCTTTGAGGGGGTGAGAAGTAAAAAAGAATTTTTCCCTCCTCAGGGCTCCCCTCTCCGCAGAGGATCTTTGGTCTTCCGCTGGAGCGTGGGCGGTACTGGACCTAGGCCCCACACCGCCTCACGTCGCGCAGCCAGAGGTGAGAGCACGGCCTCGCCAGCGGCTGTGGCGAGGCCCTCAACCGGTGGCCATGTTTCCCCCGCCAGAGGTACCCTGGGCGTTAAGTCAACAGGTGTCCACAAGGCTGACAGCCTTGGCGGCCGAGGGATCGGCCACATTGGATGAGCACGGCCTGAGAAACCGTCGCCGTCCTGCCGTGTGCAGCCCGCTCTCCGATCACTCCCTCCCCCAACACCAGCGGAAAAGGGGCTCTGATTTGTTTTCCTTTGGCTGCGGGCCGCGGGCCTTCAATGAAGCGCATGCGGCCCCACGTTTCGCTTCTCATGGGGACAGGGGCTGACACCCAGTTGATGGCTGAGCCTGGGTCTGTCCATGAGAATGTTGTGCTGTCAAGTGGCTCCCACACCATAAGCTGTGTTTGGTTGAGCCTGGTGTTACGTCTGTCAACTACAAGTGTTGTCAGCAGGGGGGCTCGAGACCTTTTTTGAGGCAAACAGTGCGGGCTTCCCCGACCTCGCCTTCACCAGGCCGGGTATCACATTGGTGCCTCCCACTCCTGAAAGATTGGCAGTGGTCTCGCAGGTGCGCGTGATTTGGGTGGTAGTAATATCACTGCAGGGCTACGGTGTGTAGGAACCCATGGGGGCCTCACACCTTGCATGTCCAGCTGCAGAACAACTCCTCAGCATGTTCTGAGGGGTGTTCAGTGGGGGAGCTTTTGTCACCTAGTATGATGTCAGCTTCCCCGTATCAAACCGGCTCTTTCTGTCGGAGTCCCCCCTTGGGTGCGATTGCCTCGTGGGTAGTGTCAGGGTCCGATGTCCCGACTCCACGGAACGCTCTGCTCGCACAGGTCCAGGGTTGGCTATGCACAGCGGGTGGGACCGGGCCGCCTATCTACAGTTCCTAGCGGACCTGCACCAAATGGCGGCGGGTGCGTTTGGGAGTATCATCACTGTTACGAAGGATCAGATTAAACCGAATATATATATTTATTGATTGATATATATTGCATAATATTTGTATATCGTTTGATATCCCTTGTGTATTCCTTGTACATATACACGGAATATCCCTTTAACCTAGTACAGACCATAATATTTCGTTCTCCTATTGGACAGCGGTCCCTTAGGCGCCATTGCCATACCCCCAGGGTCTAGTTCAAAGTCACCGTCAAAGACATGCCTGGGCATGAACGGCTCTGCGCAAGGATACGAGACAGGAATAGGGCTGGTACTAGTTTGTTCACCTAACGTATAAATACGGCGCAGGTGAATACAGAAGTTAAGTTACCCAATAAGTTGAAGCCTCACCCACGATACAACGTGCGGTGAAGTATGGCCTGTTTGGCCCCAAATAGAGCATTGAGACCGCGTGCGAATTAATAACTGAAGTATCAGAGTTTAACGCTGTACCGTCGAGTTCGACCTATTCTATTAATTCAGTAATAGTCTATTTATGTATAGTGTATCGTGCGGCTACCGTTCTACAGTGACCAGCATCACCAACGTTTCCTCGTACCAGCTAGTGTGCTTATCCAGGCTGGGCAGCTTACCCTGGCGCCTTCACCCGAGGAGCCCTAGACGAGGACCGTGTGGACATGTACACTGGATAACCTACCCGACGACTACATAGCCCTTTTCGGCTGGATTATATTTGCTTTGGTCCTGTAATTGATGGAGCGGAGAATCGCCTACACCCACAATTGTGTGGGATTTACCCTGTGAGGAGCAACGTCGAGCCCGCCTCTCAGAAGCCTGAGGCTGGCTAGCTTTCTTCCATGCGGAGCTGCATGCCACGGAGAACAGCTGTTATTCGTCTGCGGATCAAGAGATTATTGCACCGTCTCCTGTACTTGGAGTCTCTCTATTCATCGTTGACCCAGACTCTCCCCTTGCTGGCTTACAACCGGAGGGACCCTACCAGTATCTCCCGCTGCCTTACTATTGTACCATAGATATAATTCCTAAGATACAGGTGGTATTCATTATCTCCTGCGTAATATGAGAATGGACATACGTTATTGATTTGCTTACGCACATTCTTTGCCTTATAAGCGCACCCTACGTAAAGTATTGTTATATACTATCATTGCTGCTAATAAATATTCTTAAACCCAGTTTTGTGTGGAACCGTGTCATTGTGGGAAGTGTTCATCTAAGATACCTGTGTACTGTATGGCCAGTAGTAATGTACATAAGACAGTAGTGGTTTAATGATACCATACTTATATAATACAGTCAGGGAATTGTACCCCTCAGTTACAATTGGTCCTTCGAGCCGGATGGTAACTAGCGTAATATTAATATAGTAGTATTAATATTGACATGGCCAATGATGAACACTCCACAAACGGTTCTCCTAAAATAGATCGCCCGCAGCGTAGACGGCAGACACCTCAGTACTTAGAGGATTACGTTGCCAGTATACTACCTAGCTTTCTACAGACGTTAAACGCGGAAAAAGTAGATAGTAAAATTATGTCCAACCCTACCGACCAGGCTACCCCGCCAGTAGAGACCCTAGTGGGTTCTAACGTAACTGACCAAGCTCACGGTGGGGACCAGGAGGGACCTGACATGACTTTACCCCCCGCCAAGACCGAAGAAGTAGTCCCCGGAGAGCTCCAGGATAAAGAAAGCCCTCCAGGGATGGAACCCGACCCACCACAAGAAGAGACGCGCACCCCGGAGATGGATCTCCTCGGTACGCGACAGGAGAACGGATCTCCAACGAGTACTACCAGGAGCCGATCACCTCAACCAGCGTCTTCCCCCAGCGAGGCGGACAAGATGCTGGCGCAGGCCTTTGTCGCCAGCCTGGCAGCCTCAACCGAGCGCGATCGACTCCAAGCACAGACGCTTAGAGAGCGCGAACATTCTTCCATGGAACAAGAACGCTTCCACGCGAAACTCCAAGCGCAAGCCCTTAGTGAACGTGAACATTCCGCGACAGAGCGAGAGCGCTTTCAGGCGCAGCAACGGAGTGACGAAGATCGCATACGCCTAGAGACTAGACGCCTCCAGACGGAAGAGAATATGGAAAGAGACCGCGCCGAAGCCCAGCGCGCCGCCGCCGGTGCCCAACGCGAAGCAGAGCGCGACCGATTACAAGCGCAGATAATGGAGCAGCTGATTGCCAGGGTAACCCCCCCTCCCTCCGCACGGGGCTCCAGGGCCTCGTCAAGACAAGGGTCAAGGGCACCCTCCCCTACCCGATCAAGCGACCCTGAGCCCGGCCAAAAGAGAGAGCCTATACCCCTCTCCGAACCCCTTCCCCGACCGGTCCAAGCGAGACCCAGCAACAGGGAAGAACCGGCCTATACCGCGGAGAGGCTAAATAGACGACTACAGGATCTAGATGACCTGCCAGAGGAAGAAGAAGAGGGAGAGGAGGAGAGTCAAGCCCAACAGCATCACCGTACTCCACAGGACCAGGAGGTCCAGTACAGCCCAGACTTTACCCCCGCGGCTCTGCGCTACAGACCCCCGACTCAATTCACGGGTGAGCTTGACGCACGACCAGCCCCGAGGAACAGCACCTGGGTACACGGGCCTTGGTACCCGGCAGGTACCAGCCCACCATGACACGTAAGAGGAGACTCGCCTAGGAGGCCTCTCCTCCAACGCTCACCGATGTGCCAGCCATCCATGGCATCGTACCTTGGCACACCGACGTTCCCGGACTTCACACACGAGAACAGAGCACAGTACACAGAGCTACGAATGTGCTTAGAGACAATGATGTCCGATGTAACTGATGAACCGTACAAGTATGCTATCCTACTCAAGCACCTCAAGGTGCCCCGAGCGCACAATATAGCGCTGGCATATTCCACCTCTGGCATACACCGCGGCTCTAGCAGCACTCGACCAACGATATGGACGCATATGGGACTACGTAATACAAGAGATAAGGAATATTGACCGTCTACCCCCAGCCACAGACAATCGCTCACTAGATGACCTGTCTATCAAGGTACAATCCCTGGGGGCGCAAAAGGAAAAGGGTATGCACGAACTGTACGCGAACTCTAATGTTGAGAGGATTTTAGAGAAGCTTCCGCCCGCCCGACAAGAGCGCTTCAGGCGGCAAAGAGACCACCGTGATCCTAACGGTCCCGAGCCATCCCTCCTAGACCTAGCCGACTTCCTGGCGAGAGAAGTCAACAGCCTACGGTTGATTACGTTCGTGCGGAGCACACCAAGCTCCAGAGAGGGACCTAGGAGAGCAAACGATGGCCGCAGGCTGGTGACCGCCATGCACCAAGCCGAATCAGTACCGAGCAACAAGAACCACAGTACCCCCTCGACGAAAGAGAAGTGGAAGATTGTATGCCAGTACTGCGAAAAGGAACACTGGCTGTCACACTGTGACACGTTCAAGAAGATGACCGCCGACGAGGTGAGTCAATGGATAAAGTCCAACCGACGCTGTTACCGATGTGCGCGCAGTCACATGGCAGCCGATTGCCGCTTAAAGAAGAGGTGTAGTCGGTGTGACGGAGCCCACTTGGACGTCCTACATGACAGTAACAGAAGAAAGCCTGCACCCTCAAGCAGCACAAAGGCAAGTGTTATGTACATTGACCCCGCCAGCAGCGGGGGCGCCCGGGTGCTCTTGAAGGTGGTCCGCGTAACATTGAGTTACGAAGACAAGGTCATGGACACCTACGCCGTCCTTGACGACGGGTCAGAGAAGACCCTTCTCCTCGCGTCCGCTGCAGCCCAGCTGGGGCTGCGGGGGAGCGAAGAAACGATGACGATTCGGACAATAAGAAGAGACCTGAAGACGATAAAGGGCGAGAATGTCTCCTTCACTATCGCAGCAAGCGGGCAGCCAGAGAGACGGTATAGGATCACTAACGCTTTCACCAGCCAAGACATAGGCCTGTCGCAGTACACCTACCCCATCGCCAAGCTGATGGAGAAATATGTGCACCTGCGTCAACTACCTATACCGCTCATAGACGGTGCCACCCCGACCCTGCTGATAGGATCCGACCATGCACACCTCATCGTCCCGATGGACCGGGTCCACACTGGGCCCAGAGGCTGTCCTGCAGCAGTCGAGACCCGCCTAGGATGGACACTACAAGGCCCCCTCTCTAGGTCTCCTAACCGAACAGCAGCCACTAGCTGCCTCCACTCCAGAGTGACAGAAGAAGACACCACCCTCCTACAGCACGTCGAGAGGTTATGGACACTAGAGACAATGCCCTTTAAGAACGAAAAGAAACACATTCGTTCCAAGGAAGACATTTATGCTATAGCCCTCCTCGAGCGGGGGACAAAGAGAGTCAAAGTCAACGGAGTGATGAGATACGCAACTCCACTCCTGAGGCGAGAGGGTATGCCTACCTTCCACGCCCCAAAAGAAGCGACGGAGCGGTATCTACTGAACACAGAGCGGCGCCTAGCCAGAGACCCCGCTCAAGCTACTGTGTACCACGCTGAGATTGACAAGCTAATCACAGCGGGACACATAAAGAAAATTGACATTAAAGAGGCCGATCAGACGACCGAATCATGGTACGTGCCGCACCACAAAGTCCACCACAACGGCAAGGATCGTATTGTGTTTAACTGCAGCTACCAGATCGGATCACAAAATCTGAATAAAGAGCTCTTGCCCGGCCCAACACTCGGCCCCTCTCTACTAGGCGTGTTACTACGTTTCCGCCAAGACAAGGTGGCCATCAGCGGCGACATCAAAGGGATGTTCCTGCAGGTGCGACTAGTGGAGGAGGACAAGCCCCTGCTGCGGTTCTTATGGAGAGAGAGGATCGGGGATGAGCAACCATCCATCTATCAATGGGAAGTCCTCCCTTTCGGAACCACATGCAGCCCATGCTGTGCTACGTTTGCACTGCAAAAACACGTCGCAGAGGACCCAGCAGCTGATGAAGAGGTCCGACAAAGTGTAGGAAATAGTTTCTACGTGGACAACTGTCTGCAAAGCGTCTCGACGCCAGAAGAAGCCGAGGCCCTCCTACTCAAGCTCCGCGCCTCCCTGATCAAAGGCGGCTTTGATCTCCGGCAGTGGGCCAGCAGCGACCCTCAAGTATTGCGCAGCCTCTCCCCAGAGGACAAGGCAGCAAGCAGCGAGACCTGGATGGCGACCATCCCAGGAGAAGCCCAAGAAATGACATTAGGACTAGTCTGGCGCTTCAAAACAGACTCGCTCCATTATAAACACACACCCCTGACCAAGGAGCAGGGAAGGTCGACTGCACTACCGACCACAAGACGGAGTGTATACAGAACACTCGCCAGACAATATGACCCGTTGGGATGTATTCTACCTTACACCACCAGGGCAAAGATGATTGTAAGAGCGCTATGGGACAAGGACCAGGGCTGGGACGACCCCATACCCGAACACCTTGCCTCCACATGGAGAGAGTGGGAGACAGAACTCAGCTCACTCCCAGGTGTCAACATACGCCGCAGCTACTTCCCACCCACAGTGAGGCCGGAGACGTGCCAGATGGACCTGCACGTCTTCAGCGACGCCTCCGAAGTAGCCTACGGTTCGGTGGCCTACTTGCGTGCCCGAGAGGAGGGAGGAGAAATACATACTGCCTTCATCCTGGCTCGCTCAAGAATAGCCCCCCGCAAGCAACAATCTATCCCGCGTCTAGAGCTCTGCGCAGCCCTAGCAGGAGCGCAACTCGCCACGTTAATCCAACGTGAACTCACCATTCCGGTGCAAAGAACAATCCTGTGGTCAGACTCCATGACCGTACTCACATGGATCCAGTCTGATTCGTGTAGATACAAGGTCTTCGTGGGAGTCAGAATCACAGAGATCCAAGATTTAACAGAAGCAGCAAGCTGGAGGTATGTGGACACAAAACACAACCCAGCTGACGTCATCACCCGGGGAATGTCCCTGGATGACCTCACCCGTCACAATCTATATAGTGACGGGCCCGAGTTCCTCAAGCTCCCGGAAGAAGAGTGGCCTACACCCACCCCACGGGAGGCGAGTGAAGAGGAGGCAGAGAAGAAGAAATCTATGTTTTGTGGGTTGACACACACACTCGTCCCCACAGACCCCAACATAGACGACTGCCTCACCCTTGAGAGTGCGCAGCTAAAGACATTCCTGTGGCACCACCCAGAGGTTCAGCCCACTACTGACATTACTGCAGCTAACTACGAAGAAGCAGAACTCCTTCTGCTACAGCGAGCCCAGAGAGACTCGTTCCCCGACGAGCTAGACTGTCTACAGGGATCAAAGCCAGTCCCGTCAGACAGCAGATTGCTCCACTTAGCCCCTGAGAGCGACGCCCATAATCTCATCAGAGTGGGTGGTCGTCTGAGGAGAGCCCCAGACTTACCGGATGACGTCAAGTACCCGATAGTCTTAAACAGCCGACACAAGGTCACAGAGCTTATCATAAAGAAATACGACGAGGACGTGCATCACGCCGGGGCAGAGAGAGTCTTCGCGGAGATCAGACGTCGTTATTGGATACTGCAAGAGAGAGAAGCAGTACGACGCTTCCAGCGGACTTGTCTAGACTGTCGTAAATGGCGAGCACAGCCCAGTATACCCCGGATGGCTGACCTACCCCCCTGTCGCCTCCGACTCGGCGACAAGCCTTTTCACTCCACCGGTATGGACTGTTTCGGCCCGCTGTATGTAAAGAAAGGAAGAGGGACTGAGAAGCGGTGGGGTATTGTATTCAAATGCATGACCACCCGAGCGATACACATAGAACTCCTTCCAACCATGAGCACAGACTCATTCCTTATGGCCTTCCGGAGATTCACATTGCGGAAAGGGAAACCGTCTATATTATTGTCTGATCACGGGACAAACTTCAAAGGCGGAGAAAGAGAGCTGAGAGAGAGCTTCCAAGCTATGGGCCCAGAACTTAAGACCCACCTCGCTCCATCTCAGATTGATTTCCAGTTTAACCCCCCGAATGCACCTCACTTCGGTGGAACTTGGGAACGAGAAGTACGTTCAATAAAGACAGCCCTGTACGCCATGCTTGGGGCCCAGACCATGGCGGAAGAAGTCCTCACGACAGTCCTCACGGAGATCGAGGGAGTATTGAACTCAAAGCCCCTCGGTTACGTCTCAAGTGACGTAGCAGATGTCGACCCAGTCACCCCCAACACTCTCTTGATGGGGCGGCTGGACCCCGCGCTACCACAGACAGTGTACAGGCCTGAAGAAGCGAACGGCCGAAGAATGTGGAGGTACAGTCAAGTATTGGCTGACAAGTTTTGGAACAGTTTCCTACTCCACTATCTACCGTCTCTACAGACCCGCCAGAAATGGGTGAAAGAAAGAGACAATTTGACAGAAGGAACAGTCGTCATGATTATCGACCAGTCACTACCCCGAGCTATGTGGCCGGCCGGCCGCGTAAGCAAAGTGATCACTGGTGCCGACGGAAAGGTCAGAGCGGCAGAAGTGCTCGTCCAAGGGCGGACATACACCCGGCCCGTGGCGAGGCTGATAGAGTTGCCAAGGCTCCCCGACACTCTTGATGACGACCATGACCCCCTGACTTTGTGAACTGCCTACCCTCACAACAGACATTGAGTAGTGGACAGTGCGGTTAATCTGTCTCTGCTTATCTAATTAGGTGGGACTAATTAGGAGGCGGCTGTTACGAAGGATCAGATTAAACCGAATATATATATTTATTGATTGATATATATTGCATAATATTTGTATATCGTTTGATATCCCTTGTGTATTCCTTGTACATATACACGGAATATCCCTTTAACCTAGTACAGACCATAATATTTCGTTCTCCTATTGGACAGCGGTCCCTTAGGCGCCATTGCCATACCCCCAGGGTCTAGTTCAAAGTCACCGTCAAAGACATGCCTGGGCATGAACGGCTCTGCGCAAGGATACGAGACAGGAATAGGGCTGGTACTAGTTTGTTCACCTAACGTATAAATACGGCGCAGGTGAATACAGAAGTTAAGTTACCCAATAAGTTGAAGCCTCACCCACGATACAACGTGCGGTGAAGTATGGCCTGTTTGGCCCCAAATAGAGCATTGAGACCGCGTGCGAATTAATAACTGAAGTATCAGAGTTTAACGCTGTACCGTCGAGTTCGACCTATTCTATTAATTCAGTAATAGTCTATTTATGTATAGTGTATCGTGCGGCTACCGTTCTACAGTGACCAGCATCACCAACGTTTCCTCGTACCAGCTAGTGTGCTTATCCAGGCTGGGCAGCTTACCCTGGCGCCTTCACCCGAGGAGCCCTAGACGAGGACCGTGTGGACATGTACACTGGATAACCTACCCGACGACTACATAGCCCTTTTCGGCTGGATTATATTTGCTTTGGTCCTGTAATTGATGGAGCGGAGAATCGCCTACACCCACAATTGTGTGGGATTTACCCTGTGAGGAGCAACGTCGAGCCCGCCTCTCAGAAGCCTGAGGCTGGCTAGCTTTCTTCCATGCGGAGCTGCATGCCACGGAGAACAGCTGTTATTCGTCTGCGGATCAAGAGATTATTGCACCGTCTCCTGTACTTGGAGTCTCTCTATTCATCGTTGACCCAGACTCTACTACCGACAAATCCTCTCCCCTTGCTGGCTTACAACCGGAGGGACCCTACCAGTATCTCCCGCTGCCTTACTATTGTACCATAGATATAATTCCTAAGATACAGGTGGTATTCATTATCTCCTGCGTAATATGAGAATGGACATACGTTATTGATTTGCTTACGCACATTCTTTGCCTTATAAGCGCACCCTACGTAAAGTATTGTTATATACTATCATTGCTGCTAATAAATATTCTTAAACCCAGTTTTGTGTGGAACCGTGTCATTGTGGGAAGTGTTCATCTAAGATACCTGTGTACTGTATGGCCAGTAGTAATGTACATAAGACAGTAGTGGTTTAATGATACCATACTTATATAATACAGTCAGGGAATTGTACCCCTCAGTTACAATCACATATGGCTACAGCAGTACCAAATGTCGAGGTGGATGGAGAGAACGCTGAGGCGGGGACTTGTATTTACACAACCCCACCCGTTTTCGGGTTTGGTACAGACCCTATTGTCAGGGTCACCAGCAGTGACAGCTCTGATCAACGAGATCCAATCTCTGTGGGCGAAGCAAGCCATCGTCATGGCTTTTTCCTCCCGGTATTCTCTGGTGCCCGAGAAATCCGGAGGGGGGGGTGTCAGACCCATGCTGGACCTGTCCCATGGGAAGGTAATAGAGATTATTGAGACCGATAATATTATTATCGTATAGCTTACGCTCTGCTCTGTTGGAACTATCCCTTTATCCAGTCTAATATTGAATAATTTTCTCCACATGCACACACCCACCCACCTGGCCACACCCACATCCGCTCCTCTACATAAGCGGGGTCGTGGCCACACCATCAGCCGCTTCCCTATTTTCACCACCGTAAAGTGCCTGTATACACCACTTTAGTTTAGTGCCGAAATAGTTATTGGAGAAGAGGAGCTGCGTTGACATTATATATTTGTTTTCTCTCTCACTATTTTTCGAGGAAATACAGCGATAATGTCTTCGCCACCAGAGTGTCTAGAAGATGATGATCATTCTGACATCCACCAGTGCTTCGCATTAGGGGTGCGCGTCGCTGAGCAATCCCCGCCGGCATTGTCTCCGGCTCTGCAGCTGGACACTATGCTTGGGAGGCGGTCGGCTGTGTGGGGGCTGACGGCCTCTCTGGGCGGGTGATGTTTTTTGCGACGCGGGCGCCAGGTGTGTCAGTTGTGGGGGGTCAACTGCACAGCTTACGAAGGTCGGCTTCAGGCTAGAATCCTTTTCGCTGCCCCTTAGCGGCGTGGAGGGGGTTCTAGTCTGATGCCCCACGATAACATTAGCTCCTCCTCAGTGAAGTCGTAGCTTTGTTTTCCTGGGACCGTGATTCCGAATCTGCGGTTCAATTCTCTGGACAAACGGATACCCTCTGTCGCCGTGCTGGCCCCGCTTTTCAAGATGAAAAACACCTGGCGCGAGGGAGGTGAGCTTGGTGTTTCGTTATGAGAATATCCCCGAGCTCAGGTCAGCTGCAGCCCGCGTACAACGAGGGGCTTGCTGCCGATACCGCTGTGTCTGGTAAACACCGTTCTGAAGAGGGGTGTGTGTTGCCTTTTTCCCTTTTTTCTACGGACAAGAAGATGAAAAGACAGCGGCTGTCTGAAGTGTTGGCCTGTATTGCTTTTCTCACGTTGTACAGCTTTCAGTAGTAGCCGCTTAGCTTGCTTCTGCGTTAGCTAGTGGCTAGCGATAGCCGGTATGAGCTAACTGTTAGCCAATTAGCTGTTTAGCTACGACGTTAGCTGACGGCTGCGCTCCGCTGGAAACGTTAGCTTGATGCTATCAGTTAGCCTAGAGTTAGCTGTTTAGCTTGTGCTACAACCATTGGCGCTAGCCGTGAGAATAGCGGGCCCTGGCACTCTGACTACGACGTCATCTCTGGCAGAAGATGTCGTCGGGCCTGCGCCATGACCGGCTGCAGGAGGGGGGCGTCACGCCGGAGCAAGGCTCCGGCCATTGCCTCTTCTGGCCTTGCCAGCAAGAGGCCTTCGTCAACGTGGTGGACCAACCTGTGTTACGGCCTTTCGTCCTGCGTTCGTTGGTGCAGGTAAGGTGTCCATTGGACATTACCCCACTCTTCCTTCCTCCCCCTCCCGAATGTTTTTCGTTAATAACGATGTCTTTGTTTAACAAAACATATGTTATATTATCATACTGTCATCGTGTCTTGCTCTTGCCATAATGAGATAACTCTTATCTCCCAGCACCTACTGTGCTCATGAACAAACAATTTGCACCCATGCACGTGACCAGGCCACGCCCCGGCGTCCTCCTATAAGACGCCGGACATGGTCATACTCTACCTTCCTCTTTTTTTGTTTCCAACATGGACGCTGCAGTGCACTCCATGAAGTAGTTGTTATGAAATGCAGAGAGAAATTACACAATGTTGGGTTTTCGCCGGAGATTCGCCAGCCCCTGGAATCTTCTCGGCACATCCTAACAGCGCATCGGGCCTGGCCTGGGGTTTCCTCGTCTCGTGACAGCGGATCGAGGGACATCGCGCGGCAGCTAGCTGTCGGGCTAGGTCGCGCACAGGTGGGGCCTGCGCTGCCAGGCATCAATGCTAGCGTTTGTGATACTGCTCGTTGTCCCGTGAGACAACCGAGTTGTGTATTGGCGCAAGGGGCATGATATCTGGGTAAACATGGTCGTCATGACTCTGAGTTGGATGTTTTCCCGGCTATCCTGGAGCGCGCGGCTAATGCTAATGCTACGATGCTGGGTCACTGTTCCGTTGTTCCCTGCCATGGGCTGTCACCTCTCTTCCCTCCTCTTAACCGGTTCATTGCTGAAGGTCAATCGGTATCTAATGTGGGGGGTTTTGCTGAGGCTTATTTACCCCTTTTATGGGTGAATGGGCTGACAACAGGGCGCAAGGCAGGTGTGCCCTGGCTTGAGAGCCAGGTAGCATCGATCCTTTGCCCTGGCATGGTTGAACGGTGTCCCACGCGGAAGTTGACGCCTGAGGGCGAGTCGGCCCGGCAGGTGGCGGTATGGGCTGATGAAGTTTATACCGCCACAGGATGGAATTTAGAGGCGACCAGTGTCATTGCTCAGTTGACTGTTTTTCTGTCCATATTGGTGTCGGGTAGTGGGGCTGTAGGGCCAGCCGACGCCGAAAACATTGCACGTGTTTTTGGGGTTATAGAACTTTTAACTCAGTCGCAGGCTGTAACCGCAGGGAGGATCAGGATGCTATCAAGTATCAACTCTTATTCACAGGCATCTCTGGTTGGAGCAGTCTTCCCTTGAGGAGGAGAAACCCTCCTTAGGGCTCCCCTTTCCGCAGAGGGACTCTTTGGTCTTTCCGCGGAAGCGCGGGCGGTATTTGACCTGGGCCCCACACCGCCTCGCACCACGCAGCCAGAGGTGAGAGCGCGGTGTGTAGGAACCCACCCTATCGGGCAGTGTGGGGACCTCACACCTTGCATGTCCAGTTGTAGAACAGTTCCTCAGCAATCCATGCTGTGGAGGTGTTCAGTGGGGGAGCTTTTGTCACCCAGTGTGACGTCAGCTTCCCCAGTATCAAACCGGCCCTTTCTGTCGGGGTCCCCCCTTGGGTGCGATTGCCTCGTTAGTAGTGTCAGGGTCCGATATCCCGACTCCATGAGACACGCTGCTCACGCGGTTGGCGGGTCCAGGGTTGGCAACGCACAGCGGGTGGGACCGGGCCGCCTATCTACGGTTCCTGGCGGACCAGCGCCAAGTGGCGGCGGGTGCGCTTTGGGATTATCATCACATATGGCTACAGCAGTGCCATATGTCGAGGTGGATGGAGAGAATGCTGAGGCGGGGGCTTGTGTTGCAGTTTGCGCTACCCCACCCTCCGTTTTCAGGTTTGGTGCAAACCTTGTTGTCAGGGTCAGCAGCAGTGACAGCTCTGGCCGACGAGATCCAATCTCTGTTAGCGAAGCAAGCCATCGTCGTGGTCCCAAGGGAGGATGCGATGTGTGGCGTTTACTCTCGGTATTTTCTGGTGCCCAAGAAAACGGGGGGTGTCAGACCTATTCTGGATCTGTCTGCGTTCAATCGGCTGATTGTGACGAGGCGGTTCAGGATGTTGACCGTCACACCTGATAAGCTCCGTCAGAGTGGGAGACTGGTTCACCTCCATAGACCTGAAGGATGCGTACTTTCACATCCCGATCTTCCCTCCTCACAGGAAATTCCTTCGCTTCCTTTTTCAGGGTGTAGCGTACAAATACCAGAGGCTGCCGTTCGGCTATTCTCTGGCCCCCCGCACATTCACCAAGTGCGTGGAGACCGCGCTGGAGCCTCTACGTCGTCAGGGGATACGAGTTATTTTCTATCTCGAGGACATTCTGCTCCTCAGCCGGTCGGAGGAGGTCGCCAGGTCTCATACCAGGCTGGTGGTGGAATTCCTCACCAGTCTGGGTTTTGCTGTGAACTGGAAGAAGAGTACTCTTCTTCCCTGTCAACAGGTGGAGTACTTGGGCTTGGTTCTAAGCTCAAGGCCCATGAGGGCAACCCTCTCGGAGCGGCGGCGAGTGGATATTCTCGACGCGCTCAGGGGGCTCCGTCCTGGCAGGACGGTTACGGCGCTGTCCGTGATGCGCGTACTCTGTATGATGGCATCTGCTCACTCTGTGGTCCCTCTTGGCCTCCTCTTCATGAGGAGGATACAGAGGTGGTTTTCCACAGGTAGTGAGAGGCAAGTGGAAACGACTGAAGGTTCCCATGTCAATACTGGGGGATCTCGACCACTGGGGGAGGACTGGTACGCTCACCAGCGGGATCTCCATGGGCAGCAGGCTATCATACGTCTTCACTGACGCCTCCATCACGGGATGGGGGGGGGACATGTCGGACCAACGCAGTAGGGGGCAGCTGGACGTGCCATGCTACCCGGTCTGCACTGCATATCAATGTGTTGGAATTGAAGGCGGTCCTTCTGGTCCTCAAGCGGCTCGGCCACCTGGTGGTGGGCGAGCACGTGTTGCCTGTTGGTCATGATGGACAACGCGATGACAGCGTCGTATAGCAACAGACAGGGAGAAGTACGCTCCATCCACCTGCACCGGGCGGCGGTCGAGCTCTGGCTATGGGCGTCTCTCAATCTGCGCAGCCTGAGGGCGCTCCACGTCCCTGCCAAGCAGAATGTGGGCGCGGATGTGATGTCGCGGGGCGGTCCACATTCCGACGAATGGGGACTACGTCCAGACATAGTCAGGCAAGTCTGGGACCGGTTCGGGGAAGCCGCGGTGGATCTGTTTGCGAGCAGACAGTCTCACCAGTGCCCCTTATGGTTCTCGGTCAGTCGGGGGAACAATCCTCCCTTGGGGGTGGATGCCTTCTCGATGTATTCTGGGATTCTGTACGCGTTCCCCCCCATAAGATAAGATAAGATAAGATATTCCTTTATTGATCCCCTTGGGGAAATTCAGGCATCATAGCAGCATGGGGGAAGGGGGGGGGGTACAGGTAGTAAAAACAACACAAGCAGTGTAAACAAATAGGTCAATATAATTTACTATCTAACTAACTGAAAAATATATTCACAGTATTCACAGTGTCACATAAGGTGCAGTATGCATAAGGTAGTGTTATAATTTACTATCTACTGAAATATACATTATTCACAGTATCACAGTATCCACATAAGGTGCAGTATGCCTAAAGTAGTGTTATTGTCCTCCTTGGGTTCCTATTAGTCCTAGGTCAATGTCTGGCAGCAGTCGCTGCCCCCTGTTGTGGAGCCTGGAGGCCGCTGATAGCTCAGCTGTTGGAGTGGATACGTCGGGAGCACAGGACTTTGATCCTGATCGCGTCGGACCGGGGCACGGATGTGTGGTTCCCGGTCCTGATCCAGCTCTTGGTAGCCCCACCGTGGCCTGTTCCTCATCGTGGGCCCTCTCTCAGGCACACGGGTCTCTGTGGCTGTTCCCTGTTCTGGGACAGCCACTGATGGTTTGGCTGCTGAGGGGGTGAGTCTGGAGGGGATGGGTCTTGACCCTTCTGTGGTCGACACCATCCGAAACGCGCGTGCTCCCTCCACTATCACGGTTTACGTGGGTAAGTGGCGTACTTTTCAAGAGTGGTGTAAGGTGGGGGGCTGGGACCCGGTGTCCTGCCCCCTGGACAATGTCCTTTCTTTCCTTCAGTCTATTTTGGGTAGACTGTCGGCCTCGACGGTGAGGGTATACGCCGCAGCTATATCCTCTTGTCATGTGGGTTTTGAGGGCGTTACATTGTTCAGCCACCCTCTTGTGAAACGTTTCCTGCTTGGCGCTCAGCGTCTCAAGCCGGTGGAACGTTCTCTGTCTCTGAGTTGGGACCTCCAACTGGTCCTCGGCCGGTTGTCGGAGGCCCCGTTTGAGCCTCTTGAGCAGGCGCTGTTGGAGCAGCTGTCTTTCAAGACTGCGTTCCTGCTGGCCATCACCTCCGCTAAGCGTGTGGGTGAGCTGTGTGCTCTCTCGGTGCGGCCTGAATGCCTGTCTATTCGTGCCAATAGCGGTTGCGACTCTGAGGCCTAATCCAGTCTTCGTGCCAAAGAATATCCGGAGCTCTTTTCGCTCCAGGGATATTGTGATTCAGGCGTTTCATCTGCCTCCTCACGCTAGTGGGTTAGAGGCGAGCCTTCATCTGTCCTGTCCTGTCCGTGCTTTGGGGGTTTACCTCAGTCGGAGGCAGGATCTCAGGGCTGCCGATCAACTATTTGTTTGTTACGGTGGCCCTCGCGCTGGTAAGGCACTGTCCAAGCAGCGCCTGTCACATTGGTTGTGCGAGGGCATTGCCCTTTGCTACACGTTGGCTGGACAGGTCCCCCCTTACGGGCCCTCAGGGGGTACACTTGTCGGGTCACGCGTCTGCTTTGCCCCATATCTCATTATGGCAAGAGCGAGACACGATGACAGTATGATAATATAATGAAAGGTTATCCTATAACCTAGTTATATGAATACTGGCAGAGCGTCTCGCTCTAGGCGCCCTGAGGTCCCTTGGTTGGGTTTTCAATGTTGGAAACTTTTTTTCCCGAGGAAGGTAGAGTATGACCATGTCCGGTGTCTTATAGGAGGACGCCGGGGCGTGGCCTGGTCACGTGCATGGGTGCAAATTGTTTGTTCATGAGCACAGTAGGTGCTGGGAGATAAGAGTTATCTCATTATGGCAAGAGCGAGACCCTCTGCCAGTATTCATATAACTAGGTTATAGGATAACCTTTTGTTACTTCACTACATTTGGAGATACGACGTGTGGTGTGAAAATTGTCTTGGTCGCTTTGTATAGCTTAGGTTAGCGTTGGCCAAGGCTTCTCTCTTCCTAAGAACAGCGTTGTTTTTTACGTGAGTAAATATGAACTGGGTTTTTTGTTGTATGATGAGAAGTTGTGTGTGTTCATGTAACGTGGCTGAGCCCACAACTGGCTGGGTGTTACCCTACAATGCTGTGCATAGTGGCATATGATCGAGGGCCTGAGTCCCTCTCTTAGCTTGTTTTTCTTTACTTGAGGGTAATGATGAAAATAACAAGTGTTAAGTTTTTTTTCACACACATATCCTGGAGAAATTTAGAAGAAAATATAGTAGCTCCACATAGACTGAAGGACATAGCATACACTAAATTATCAATTAAGCAATGCGAACGGAAATTTGGCCCCATAATTACTCATGCGATCCGGATATGGCGTGAAACACAAAAAGAATATTCTAACCCACATAAATGGCATAATCATACTCCCTTATTCAATAACAATGCACTCTTGATTGGAAAACGACCTATAAGATTCCCTATATGGAAAAAGCAAGGCATACACTCATTAGGTGATGTTTTCAACAAACAGGGTTTTTGTAGTTATGAAGAAATACGCAAAAAAAAAATCTCACCGAGTCCACATATTATTTTTACGCACAGTTATTGTTAAGTTTGAAGGCTCACGGTGTTCCATTAAAGATACCAATTGAACACCACAGATACCACAAATTCTTCTATGAAAGAGAGACATCGAGAGGTTTTGTTTCAGATTTTTATCATCAATTACTAACGTCCTCGTATGAAACCCTCCACCTAGACTCAGTCTGGAGGAGGGATATACCAGACCTGGAAAAAGATTTTGATTGGCAAGAAGCCTGGGCAAATGTTCGATTTACATCAAGGAACCCGGACCATCAACAAATCAATCTTAACTATATTCACAGGACATACTTGACTCCTATAAGACTGAACAGAATGGGTCTTAAACAAGACTCCAAATGCTCCTTATGCACAAATGGGGACGAGGGAACATTTATGCACATGTACTGGGACTGCCCACCAGTTAAGATATTCTGGAAAGAGGTGACCCAGCAATTATCAAATCTCTTAACTCTGAATATACCTGTACACCCCTCTGTATTACTGCTGAATGATGTTTTTGAGTGTGCAGTACATCCACAGCTAAAGAGATTGGTTTTATCGGGTATCACAGTGGCTAAAAAGCTGATAGCATCACAATAGTTCCAACCGGAAAAAAATTGCCGAAAGGTCTGGATTATTACATATCTCGATGTGATTTATCAAGAAATATCTACAGCAAGAATTTTGGGTCTCAATGAATCCAAAATGACAATGTGGTTAGAAGTGGTGGAGAGAATAAAAGCTAGCATATAATGGTAGTGTCTGGTTAGGAGCGAGGGATAATGGATGGATTATCCAATGGGGGGTCCGGGAGGGGGGGGGGGGTACGAGCTAGAGCATATCGCTGCTGTCGGGACAAAACCTCATAACTCCAAAAACCCAACTTTTCAGCAGATGAAAAAAACGAACACAGATTTGAGGGTGAATAGAGTTAGGAGGTTTAGACAGATGATCGGTTTAATGCTTTCCCATTGTTTAAACTTTGTAAAACCCACACACACATATGGAGGATGATCTACGGAGTTGATTTATATAAAAAAAATATATAAAAAAAATTGAGTTATGAGGTTTTGTCCCGCCAGCAGCGATATGTGTGTAGGGTATTAGATAAATAATAATAATAATAATACATCTATTTTATATAGCGCTTTTCCAGGTGCTCAAAGACGCTTCACATGGGCAGGAGAGACAAACTATGGCAAAACAAAAAAACAGAACAAAACAGAACAAAAATAATACATGACAAAATAAAATAAAACCGACAGAATTAGAGGTCAAAAGCAAGATTGAAAAGGTGGGTTTTGAGGGCTGATTTAAAAGATGTCAGGGTGTTTGCATCACGGATATGGCTGGGGAGGGCATTCCAGAGGGAGGGGGCAGCAGCAGCAAAGGCCCTGTCGCCCCAGGTCCGGAGCTTGGTCGTGGGAGGTGTTAGGAGGTTGGCATCTGCAGACCTAAGGCGACGGGTGGGCGTGTGACGGTGGAGGAGGTCGGACAGGTAGGGAGGGGCAAGGTTGTTGAGGGCTTTAAATGTGATGAGTAGTATTTTAAAATGTATCCTGTATTTGATTGGAAGCCAGTGGAGGTCGTGGAGGACAGGGGTGATGTGATCAGAGCGACGGGTGGAGGTGAGCATGCGGGCAGCAGAGTTTTGGACATATTGGAGTTTATTGAGAATAGTGTTTGGTGAGCCGTAGAGGATGCTGTTGCAGTAATCTAGTCTTGATGATATGAATGCATGAACCAGTGTTTCAGCAGCGGAGAGTGATAGGGAGGGGCGAAGACGAGCAATGTTCCGGAGGTGATAGAAGGCAGATTTGGTTATGTGGTTCACATGGGGGAGGAAAGAAAGGGTGGAGTCCAGGATGATGCCAAGGTTACGGACGTGAGTGGAGGGGGTGACAATGGTACCATCAATATTTAGGGTGAAATCCTGGGTGTGGCTGGTGAGGGATTTTGGACCAATAATGATGATTTCTGATTTATTGCAGTTTAATTTGAGAAAGTTATTTTGCATCCATGTTTTGATGTCTGTGAGGCAGGTGCTGAGGGTGGAGAGAGTGGCTGGAGTGATAGTCTTGGTGGAGAGGTAGAGCTGAGTGTCGTCTGCATAACAGTGAAAACGCAGGCCATGTTGGCGGAGAATCAGACCAAGTGGAAGGATGTAGAGGATGAAGAGCAGGGGACCAAGTACTGAGCCTTGGGGGACACCATGAGTGATGGGGGCAGTGGGGGATTTGCAGTTGTTGATAGAGATGAATTGGTGCCTGTGTGAGAGGTATGATTGGAGCAAGGTGAGGGGGATTCCGGAGATGCCAACGGAGGACTGGAGACGAGTGATGAGGATGGGGTGACTGATGGTGTCAAAAGCAGCGCTGAGGTCTAGGAGAATGAGGATGGAGAGGGAACCAGAGTCGGCAGAGAGGAGTATGTCGTTGGTGACCTTTAGAAGAGCAGTTTCGGTGCTATGTTTGGTGCGGAATCCGGATTGAAATGTATCATAAAGGTTATTGTTGTCGAGGTAGGATTTTAATTGGGAGGCAATGGCTCGCTCAATTATTTTTGAGAGGAAGGGGAGGTTGGAAATGGGGCGGAAATTATCAAGGGTTTCAGGGTTGAGACCGGGTTTTTTTAGTAGGGGGGTGACAGAAGCAATTTTGAGGGCGGGGGGAAATAGGCCAGTGGTCAGAGAGGTGTTTACAATGGAGGTGATTAGGGGAGAAAGGGCAGGGAGACAAGCCTTGACTAGGATGGAGGGGATAGGGTCCAGGATGCAGGTAGAAGTTTTCATTGTAGAGAGAATGGAGGATAGGTCCGATGCGGTGATTTCAGTGAAGGATGTACAGTAAAAGGTGGGTTGGGCGGTGGAGAGGGGGTTGAATCCGGAGGGGAGATAGTGTTGGCGGAGGCAATTGTTAGTTGGGTGTGGATTTTGTCAATTTTTGTTTGGAGATGTGACAGATAGGAGACACATTTACTGACAGTGAAGGAACAGGAGATTGTGTCAGAGGGTTTAAGAAGTGTGTTGATGGTGGAAAACAGAGTCCTGGGGTAGCAGGTATTAGGGGTACATCCTGTATAATACATTTAACTAAATGGCGATTTCATTGGATGTGCACTGTTAATAATGCTTGTATATCTTATCGTGTGTTGTCATGTTTGTTTATATGTTTGTTTAAAAAATAATAAAAAAATAAAATACAAAAAAAAGTTTTTTTCACACATAAGCAGAGCTGTGGGAAACCTGTTTTCAAACAAGGTTTTCGGCTGTGGCTGGCGTGCATGATGTAAAGCTTTTACTCTACACATTTGGCGTCGTATCAGGGGTGAGGTGGTGAGGGGGTGGGTGAAATTATTCCCCGGTTTTCCCCTGCCCCCCCCTCCCCTCAAATATGATTTTGTTTACAAAATGTGTGTTGATTCACTATATTTTTGGGGATACGGTGTAAATCCCTCAGCTTCTGCTGGGGTTGTGCTCGAGCCTCTTGCTTAGAGCGAGGCAATTTCTCTGAAAATTGTTTGGTCGCTGTTATGTAGACTTAGCGAGGCCTGTGACCAGCACTTGATCGAGGACTTATGTCTTCTCTCATCATAAAAAACTGCGTTCCTCTTGCAGTAGTGAGAGTGAACTTTTGCCCTTTTTTATTGTGATAGAGGGTTGTGTGTATCGTGTTCACGTTTAAGTAAACGTGGCATTGAATTCACAACTGGGTTAGGTGTTGGCCTACAGAAGTTTACATGTGTAGCTCTTGTACCAAGGCCCTTGGCCCCTCTCTTGGTCTGTGTTTTTCTTACTTTAGGGTAAAGGTGTAAAAATTCAGGTGGCAAGTTCGCACATGAGCCTGAAGCCATGTATAAAGCCAGTTTTTGCACAGACGAGGTTATCGTCTGTGCCTGGTGTGCAGAATGTGAAGCTAACTGTAACTCCTTCAAGCACTGCAGACACAAGTGGTTTCCTTTCGACGGGTTTATTAAAGGCTTGGTCCTCCAATCCACCGTGAAAACTTAAACAGAAACATATACGTTGCGTCAGGTCAACACAAACAATAATATACACGATATGAAAACAATACATCAGAAAAGCAAAATACAAATAAACATTAATTACCTCGTTGGCTGCATGCTACATAAAAAAGGGGTCTTGTTCTTCTGTTCTTGGTAACAGTCTTAGTGGTACACTACACATAGTCGTACACTCTTCGAATCTAGAGAGCCTGTACAACTCGTCTCACCATTCCTGCCGCTGCAGGTGTCTTAATGAGTCCCAGTCTCCCAACATCCCTGCCGCTTGCTCGCAGGTGTCTTAATCAGACCCAAATGTAACAACACAACAGCAGCCTAACGGGACACCACATATGACCAGACGTCAAAATGAATATATTATAAATTGTAGCAAATTAAATAATAAAGAAAATAAGAAATGAAACATAAATACATTCTCAAATATTACACTTACAAACTGAAATAACATAAATGATGAAACCATATAATGGCCACAGTTACACTCCCACCAAATCGCACACACGTGGGATTTCTCTGAACATAATTTGGTTATCTTCTAAATTAAATATTTCTTGTGGTCATTCAGCCGCTAGTTGTGCCCCTCCTGGGGACTTGTAAGTCGCCCTGTATAAAAGCGTCAGCTAACTGACTAAATGTAAATATCATTATTAACATAAATTTTAGGCAAAACATTAAATTAGTCTGCTTCGAATAGCGTTACAACCTTCTGTACAGGTCTATCAAGGAACACTTTTAGTTATAGGTTTACCTTTTAAGGTGGTGTCACTCACCAGCAATTTAAATTCTCTCACCCTACCATCTGACCCTGTGTATGGCCCTTAAACATAGACATGTAAGTAAGAGACCATATCCTTTGAGATCCTTCCTTCCTTCTCTAACATGGATCGGACCAAAGCAGTCTATGCCAGCGTAAGTGAAGGGTGGAGTTGCTTCCGATCTTGTGGTAAGTCACCCCCTCTTTGTCCTTCAGTACATCTTCTGTACTTTCTACACTTGACACATTCCGAGAATCTCTGTAGGCGATCCAATGATGATCTGTTTTCCTTTGCTTTAGTGTTGCACACAAAAGCCTTGTGGAGTTCAGGATCATCTTCCTTAATTTCTCCCACCTTGAGTTCTCTGTCAGGTAGTTCCTTTTCTTCTTTTTTCTTCTCTTTTCCTTTTCTTTGAATGGTAACGGCATGTCGTAGTGACCATTGTTCTTTTGCGTGATGGTCTCTCAAATTCGACAGGCACTTGACATGTTCTTGAGACACAGGGTCATGTTCTCCAGTTCTTTCTGAGAAGTCTGATTCAAGAACTCTTATGTCTGAGGGAGTCATTTCTTTTACTTGTGTTCGGCTCACATAGTGTACTTCGGTCTTGAGATTAACAGAACGTTTCACACCTGCTGTTACTCGTCTCAATACTATGCGATGGCTGATTCCGATGTCGTCGCCGTAGTCTACGCAGGGATTCCCATGGCCAACAATACTCCATCCAAGGTCTGTACGCTGTGCATAAGGCTGACTTTCTTCGCCAGACACAACTTTCCTTGGAAGCAGGGCTTGTGAGCAGTCGTACCCAATGAGCAGACCTACTTTACAGTCCTGCATAGGTGCAATCTTTCCTTGGAGGTGCTCTAGATGGGACCATGCTTTTGCAGTTCCATCTGTTGGTATGTGTGTTCTGTTGGCTGGAATGAAATCCCGAGTATAGACTGGTGGTAACAATATCTTCTTACCAGAGTAAAAGCCACGGATTTGTAAGTTGTCTATTCTTTCAGAGCTTACTGCTGTGGTTCTTGAGGTCATAGTAGAGAGCTTGACTTTGACCTTGACTTTGGTTGCTTCCAACGCTTCTGCTACTTCCCTTATAACAAAGGTTGTGTCGCTTTGAGAATCCAACAGAGCGTAAACAAGGACTTCTTGTGTTGGTTGAGTCGTGGATGAAAGCCACACAGGAATTATTGCAGTTGTTTGTGTGTTAACTTCATGAAGTATTACTCTATGTGAAGTAGAGTTTGTGGTTGTTTCTTTGCATTGTGTCGATTGAGGTCTTTCTTTGTACCATTGTTGACTTGTACTTGGCTTGTCTTCATTTAGCTTGGCTTGTGGTGGTCTTTGTCCTTCTTTGGCTCGCTCCTCATGCAGACATGTAGGATGTTGCTTGTGGCACACGTCGCACACATTCCTACTGTTGCAGCTCTTTGAGTAGTGACCAGACTTGAGACAACCAAAGCATAGCTTTTCAGCTTGAACAAATTTGATTCTGTCTAAAACAGTTTTCTCCATGAACGTCCTGCATTTATGCAAAGTATGCCCTGACTTCTCACAGAAAATACATGTTATGACAGTCTTTTCATTGGAACATGTGGTCAGTGCCTTTGCTTCAAAGCTTTGATATCTTGGGCATTTTGGTTTTTCAGTCTCACCTTGTTTTAGTGACTGTAGTGATGTAACAGGGTTGCAGGCAATTTTCGCTTCTCTTGTCAGAAACTTTACAAATTGGCTGAAGGAGGGGAATTGGTTACGCTCTTCTTCTTCTTGGATAACCATCCTGTTCCATCTCGCTGTTAGCCAATCAGGCAACTTTAAAAGAATTTTCCTGTTTTCATTACAGTCATTTAAAATGTCCAATGCCTTGATGTTGACCATGGCAGCCTCACAACTCCTGAGAAAGTCTGCAAACTCTCTGAGCTCAAAGCTGTCCTTAGATCCCATCTTGGGCCATGCTTGGAGCTTGTCTCTGTATGCTTTTGCTATTGTAAATGGATTACCATATCTCTCCTCCAAAGTCTTCCATGCTGCAACATAGGCAGATTTGGTTCCGAGTAAGAAATAGCCATCAAGTGCTTTCTTAGCTTGTCCACTTACATACCTACGGAGGTAGTATATCTTCTCCTTGTCTTCAATGCTCTTCTGATCAATCAGTATTTCAAAGGAAAGTTTCCAGTCATTGTATTTCAATGGGTCCCCACTGAATGATGAAGGTTCAGGAATTGGAATTCTGTTGACACTCAAAGCACCTGCCAGCATCTTAACAAGCTCTGCTGTACTGTCATTTGAGGAGGTGGTCACAACTTGTGGTACGGGAGACGTATACAGGGACAGAGGACTTGTGGGAGCAGGCACTTTGTTGTCTGCTACCCTCTCATGTTCTAGTACGTCTTTCCGCTCTTCTGTGGCCTCCACTTGATCGTACACAAGAATTCTTGCTCGTGCTGCATTAAGACCTTTCACTGCCTCCAAATGCTGTATCTTTCTCCGCTTTTCCTCCAGAGTCCTTTGTATAGCTCCATGTTCTTCTTCCAGTTGAGCTTTAATTTTAGCTTCCTCTTCCTCTCTCTTTATTCTTCGTTCAACCTCTTCTGTTTCTCTTTCTAAACGTTCTGCTTCTCGTTCTAAACGACGCTTTATGCCTGCTGCCTCTTGCTCAGCTATCTTCTTTTTAGCTTCTGCTTCTAGGCACTGCATTTCCAATTGTTCTTTTTCTTGTTCTTTTAACACTTCCAGAACAGCTTGGCTTGCAGCAGCATCAGCGACAGCATCTCGTCGCTTTACAGAAGAACTGCTTGAATGCACTGAGGTGCCTTTTCTGGAAGAAGTGGCAGAACCAGATTTATAAGCACTTTTCCTGGAAGAAGTGGCAGAACCAGATTTATAGGTGCTTGAGTCAAAGAGAGAGCCTGCTTCTGGCCACTCTTTCTCTCCTTCTTCTAACACACTTCCCCCCAGTCTAAATGTGGCTCTGGACACAATTATCTCAGAAATCCCTGCACACAGATCCACTCTTAGACGCGTGTCCTGGTCTGGAGTTGAGATGTCACGTAGTTGATCATAAATATGCTGCACATCATTAGAAAGACCTGTGACATCTGTAATGATATCAGTAAGCAGCTCATTAGACAAATGTTCTGTTGATTGTGATAACGGACCTTTAGAAGATTTAACTTGTGTCCTCCATTTATTGTAAATGTAATTAAATCTTTGTTGTAGCGCTTTGATCTTATCCTCCTGCATTGCTTTACCCTTCTCTGTTAGAGTTTTGGTTCTTTGAGATCGTTTTGGTACCTCTTGCTGGGCTTCAGCACCTTCTTCCTGACCTTCTTCAGGTCGGTCTTGGGAATTTGCACTATCCCTAACACTGTCCCCTACTTCAATTGCAGGCCTAATTGGCTCTGTCATTGTAAATCACTACTTTAAATTGACCAAAATTTGTAAAGAAAAAATAGTAAATACACCTTTAAACCTTTAGCCTGTTTTGTACTCAAATTTGAATTAAATGCAGTACTCTCCGAGCAAATCAAATTGCTTAATTCAATTGGCTTTCAAAATAACCTCCACATATATATTAAGCGCTTCAGAACGCTTAGGAACATAAATATTAGATGCCAATAATAGCCTTAACCTATAAATTATACGTGCCTTTTATAGGTTATAATTTCCAAAACACACTTTAAATTAGAAATGAATCAGAAAATATTTATACTTTAACGTTGACACCTTAATGTGTACAAATGGTTAGCTTCAGTTAAATTATATAGGCAAATAAGTCAAAACGTTTTTAGCACGCACACCACAGTAATTAGAATTCACAGTCAAATATATTATAGAAACGTTTACAAAGCACTCTTCTTGACCTGACCACTCTTAACTTATAATGTCCAAGTCCTTTATGGCTTTATCTTGAAACGCTGCTCATTATACTGTGTGCATCTTCTTACTTCTTTGCGGTTATGCGTGTAGTGCGTATTGTTTGTGACTCATCTGTCCTTTGATGTCGGCGCGCCGGCAGCGCAGCAAACAATTGTCGGGGAAGATCCGCTGGACGCCGGCCTTAAACTTGGACTTGCTTCATCGCCCACTTGCATCGATGAACAGTCGAGTTTTCACTGTAACTCCTTCAAGCACTGCAGACACAAGTGGTTTCCTTTCGACGGGTTTATTAAAGGCTTGGTCCTCCAATCCACCGTGAAAACTTAAACAGAAACATATACGTTGCGTCAGGTCAACACAAACAATAATATACACGATATGAAAACAATACATCAGAAAAGCAAAATACAAATAAACATTAATTACCTCGTTGGCTGCATGCTACATAAAAAAGGGGTCTTGTTCTTCTGTTCTTGGTAACAGTCTTAGTGGTACACTACACATAGTCGTACACTCTTCGAATCTAGAGAGCCTGTACAACTCGTCTCACCATTCCTGCCGCTGCAGGTGTCTTAATGAGTCCCAGTCTCCCAACATCCCTGCCGCTTGCTCGCAGGTGTCTTAATCAGACCCAAATGTAACAACACAACAGCAGCCTAACGGGACACCACATATGACCAGACGTCAAAATGAATATATTATAAATTGTAGCAAATTAAATAATAAAGAAAATAAGAAATGAAACATAAATACATTCTCAAATATTACACTTACAAACTGAAATAACATAAATGATGAAACCATATAATGGCCACAGTTACACTAACAGTAACAGGTATAATGCGCTTTCATGTGGCACGCTATGACTGGTGTCATGGCTCTGCTTTATTGTTGCATCGTATCAGGGGTGAGGGGTCATAAGGGGTGGGCTAATAAATCCCCCCCCCCCCCCCCCTTTACTAATTGGCCGGGAGGTGGGACCTCCTGCCTGTCAGTTTCCCGGTCGGCTGAGGGGCAGCGCGTCACAGGGAGGGGGAAGGGGGGGGGTTCCCTGGTTCCACTCCATGTTAGGATGGGTGGGTCACGGGATTTGCCCCCCGCCATGGGATACGTCACTGGGCGCGTTTTCCTATTGGCCAGGAGACATCCGTGAGGTTACAGGCTCTGTTCTGCAGACCGCTGTCTTTGTCAAAGTTGGATGATGCGATGCATTCGAAAACTGTTCGTTTTCTGCTCTGCTCTCTATTACAGTGTGTATTGGGCCGTTGGTCACTTGGCCCAATTATTATTGCATGTGTCTTTTTCAATTGTACTCACATAGAGGTCTCTCTGGGGGAACTTCTGTCTTCCCCTCTTATGTGAGGAGCAGAATTGACGGGGTTTCCCTCAGTTGCGTCATATAAGGCCTGTGTCTGTGTCTTATTGACCGACTTCCTGCTGCTCGTCCCAGACAGCATGGAGGGAACGTTGTCTGGTGTTTCTTATTAGAATTCACCATTGATGTGTTTCGGGTTCTTGACGTGCATAGCGCTGGCCCTGGGTGCTTCCAATGTGGAACCACGTTATGGGCCGGCGCGCCTTGGTTGCCCAATTCATAGAAACAGCGTTTTTTTATGCGGGCGACTAGGAAGGAGATTTTTTATCTCTACCGAGCGCCAGTGCACTAGGTTAGACTCGATGACTCACGTGCATCTCCGGGGGGAGATGACGGAGTAGATCATTACATTGGCGGAGGGGTCTCATGCCCATGAGGTGGGCCGCCTGGAGCAGCGCATTCACGTTCTGTCCATCTTGGTGGCGCCCTCTGTGATGTTTTTAGATCGATGCGCGTACCTACCCCCCTCTTAGGACTGGGGATGGAAGGTAAGTCCCATAGTCTGCTCACCCTGTGCGTTTGAGGTGCTAAACTCTCTTCGCACAGTCAGATCCGATTCCCTTCCATCCTCCTCTAGGGGGGTCCAGGGGGCTCGGGTCCTCCCCGGTTCTGATGGTTGTGGGGGGCCTCAGCGGGTACATTTGTCGAGCTTCCGCTCTGCTCAGCTCCTGTGTTCCAACAGAGCAGAGCGTAAGCTATACGATAATATAACATACGGTTATTCTATAACCCTAGTTATATGAGTATAGCGAGCGCTCTGCTCTGACTCACTGAGGACCCCGTGGTCTTCGCCTTCGTGGTGAAAGACTTGGGAAGGAGCTGATGGTGTGGCCACAACCCCGCTTATGTAGAGGAGCGGATGTGGGTGTGGCCAGGCGGATGGGTGTGTGCATGTGGAGAAGATTATTCAATATTAGACTGGATAAAGGGATAGTTCCAACAGAGCAGAGTGCTCGCTATACTCATATAACTAGGGTTATAGAATAACCTTACGTTATGTTTTGTCTTTTGTTTGTCTGTTTGTCAAAAAAAGGTTGGGACCCCCTGATCTGTTCTATCTAAATGAGTGTCTCAACAATGCACCCTGAGAGGTTAGCCGAGGTCACTGCAAGGTCAACTCCCCTATTCACCACACCTTGTGAACAGCAGTATTCATTTTAAGAAACAGCACTATAGTATCAACTAATTCAGGGTACTCTTCAGTGTAGAAGTATTTTCAGAACTCTTGACTCTCTTTATCACAGTTATAGATTACCCCGTCAATAGCAATGTTGACCCTCTGTCTTGCTTGAGATCAGCAAACACACTGGAACACACAGAGAGACTGAGAATGCAGGCAAACACACAGACAGACAGCCATCTCTTTTTGTTTTCATTGAATTTATTTTGTTAGTTAAATTTCTATAGCAGGTGAGGGAACGTAACGGTCACACAACGGTTTTCTTGAGCATAGTTTTCTGAAGTCACAGTGTTTTAGACATCGACAACAACAAAAACAAACAAAAAAACGAGTAACACTTCAAATAAATGAGGGAAATGAAGGAGGGAAAGGCCTTTTGAAAACTAACATGGTGGGATAGTCGGCATTCGTCCTTCGCCTACTCCTTCATGCTCCAAGTGCACCCTTCTCTCAAAACAAAACGGAGACCTAAACTCAAACAAGGCCCCTTCTCTAATGTGTTGTCGACCCCTCCCTCCCATTCCCATGAACCCACCAACCAACCCCCCCCCCCCCCAACCCAAAATGCAAACAAAACAAAACAATACTCGGCATCAAATAGATATATTTATATATAATATATATTTACTCTTTAAAAATAGAACTTCAGTCTAGCGACTAACATCTGTACAAACTACAAAAATAAAAACTTTAATATAAATAATTTATATGGCATGACATTAACAATTATTTTTCTCGAAATAAAACTACAAACCTATGCAGGACCCCCCCCCCCCCCCTCATACTCATAGTCATTGTTTGATACCCCTCCTGTCTGTTGAGTTAAAATTGTGAATGGTGCTTTGCTCTCTTTTATGTGTATTCTTCAAGACTGCACAGTAGCTACTTAACCTTTCTTTCATAATGCATATTTACGAAAGAAACCCAAGCTGCCACTAAATAGAAGAACATTTTTAAATAAAAATCAGATCTAGGTGCTCCCTGCATTTTAACCTGGCAGTGCCGTGACCAATACTGAAGAAATCTGTTGAAATTAAATCTTAATTATTTTTAAAGAACAACATTATTTCTATTTTTGTTTGAGTATGTGTGTGTGAAAGTCAAAGAAGATGGAGAGAGAGAAAGAGAGTGAGGGAGGGAGAGAGAGGGGGAGAGAGAGGGAAGTGTAAGTTACTACAATAGAGCACCATGAACTCAATGTTCTTACTAACTACTCAATGATTGCACAGGGCCATGAAAACTTTGAACTAGAACCACAGCCCTAAAGCAGCCAGTGGGGGGGGGGGGGGGGGTAAAATAAAATAAAAGTGAAAACAAAAATGAAAACCTCCCTTTGCATTGGATTTACAATTCCCTTTTGAAATAAGATTAGGTGAACAACACATTTGTCAAATACTACATCGCTATGACACACTTAAACCTCACCCAATGTAGAGCTTATTTGTTTTTCCATTAGAAACTGAGAAAGAAAATAGAAACTTTTATCATCACAGCTCCTTCAAGTAAATTACGACACGTCAACTGCGGAGGACAACGAAGACAACTGGACGACACTGGGGACATGGGTGTGAGACACGAGGACTGAGCTGCGACACGATGACGCTCAGGAAACCAGAGGGACTGGCTGATCACCGATGGGAGACATAACAACATCGATATACAAACGTTTGTTAATGAACATTCTGTGTGCTTTTTGTTTTTGAAAACCGTAAAAAGTTTCTGTCGCTAAGACTGAGGAAAAGTCAGGCGTAAGGACCATTGTGTCTCATTAACACCATGATCGAGCTGAGACAAACGGGACAACATATTATCAATATTATTTACACCCAAATATGGACATAATACTTTGCTACCAATCTGTGACGGCAAGAGAAGAAAAAAAGACACAACAAAGGCACAATGGTTAACCACCAGAGCTCTCTGTGGAGAGAGTTTGGTCAGGTTTTTAGTCTGCCCCGTCCAAACTCTGGTTTGGGCTCTCTGGTTACTACTGTTAGGAGCAAAATCATATTTGCTGTGTTTCATTCTGCTCACTTGTGTTTGTAGGCTACAGTGCAAATGGTGACAGAGAACGTATATTTTCAGAATACAAAAAGAAGTTTTGAGATAGAGAGTATTGTCAACGGTTACTCTCTGCACTCTGGCAGTGTAATAGCTTGTATAAAAACTAAAGTTAAGTTGTATAATGACTTAAGAGGAAAGGGGGGGGGGGGGTACTGCATGCTTCTGTAAGGCGAATCACTTAAAATTATTCTGAAGTAGCAGCAAAATAAAAAAGAAATTCAAACACTGACCATGGATGTTCAATGACCTAATATCTTTAAAAACATCTCAGCTCACGGACCATATTTTACATATAACACATTTCTCATTCTATACACACCAGGAAGGCCAAAGAAATCATCTGAACCCCCCTGAAAAATAATCTTATACATCTGAAACTTTTACACAAGAGTTATACAGTACTCTTTTAAATAGTTTTCCCTCTTCTTTTTTTTGTATTAAAATATATACTCGTAGATTTATATAATTCTTAGAACAAGTCCATTTTGCTTCTTAATATCTTCTTCTTTTTTGTTTTTAATAAAAATCCTCTTGTCTTGTCGCGTGAGGTTAATGGTTTGACAGTTTTGAGAGTACAGAGGCTGGCTGGGTGGGGGTCCAAGGTGCTCAGCGGGGGGGGGGGCAGCTGATGAGCGTAGCCCAGACAGGAGAGGACTGCGCTGGGTCAGAGAGTCTAGCAATCTTTGGCTCCCTGGATCCGCAACCCACCTGGAACACATAACAAAAGAGAGGAGGAGGAGTGTTAAAATACTGTTCTCCTTGGTTTCACTTCAGAATCACTTTATTTGCCCCAAAACGAGCATCCTTAATTTCTTCAATAATAACCCATGTGGTGCCTTGCGTTCTGCTTCAGTGACGCTCACCTTGTACCTTGCCGAGCTGAAGCTGCGTCGTCTAGCTCTGCCCACTTTCCACGTCCTGGATCTCTAGAGAGTCTCTCTTGTTTGACGAAGACAGGTTTGTCGTTTTTCCACTAGTACAAGTCCTCTTAGCGTCCTCAAAACAGTCCGACTCGCTGTCCTCGTCAATATAGGCCTCGTGCATGTAGCACGCTACTCCCGGCAAACTCGGGTGCACGGCAACGGTCACCGAGGCCGTGGCTGTAACTGCCATGGTAACTGCACCCCCGGCAGTGGAACCCTGTTGCATTGTTGCTAGGGTGGAGTTATTGTTACTACTGTAACTCGGCCCTTTAGTCCTGCTAGGCTGAGGCCCTCTGCCGGCCTGAAGCCTGGGCCCACAGTGAGTAGTCCTCCCAGGGAAGTGAGCTCTGTCGCTGGGGAAATGCTGGCCAGGCTGGGCCTGCATGGGCCTCCGTGGGCCCTGGCTCTCCCGCTTGGGAGAAGACTCGTTTAAGAGTTCTTTTGTTCCGCTTGTTGGTCCCTCTTTGAATGGCTTAACCACCTAATAGGGAAGAGAGAAGAATTAAATATGTTACATTACAAACATGTTGAAATACATACCGAATATGTTGTACCGTGGCCATGAAATAAAAAGGTAGACAGCAGTGAAATATCATTTGTGGAAAAACAAAAACATTAGGCTATAGTGTATGAAAGCACTGCTATCAATCATCAAACATGCTTCATCGACCAGCTATCAGTTTTATAACATCTATTTGTGTGATTACTTTATCATCATCAACAAGTTGTATTAAACAGGGCAACAAAACGGAATAATCCTTAGATGTGCTCAGTCGGAGGACGCACCGTCAGCTTGGGGAAGCTGGGCTTCCCCGCTGGCCTCCAGCAGTATGTGAGAAGTGGTGGAGGGAGGAGCTCCGATGTACACGCCGCGGTCGCAGTACTTGTACTCATCCTCCCCGACGCCCGAGGTGGCGGTGGTGGTGGTCGTCTCCGAGTAGTAC